>NC_141049.1:52688032-53090532 GCF_041138505.1 Cibotium barometz | reverse complement strand
TTTTTTGGGATTTAACTCCCATATACTCTGCTTGTTCACAAATGATTTCTTGGTAATTGTTTTTTGTAGATCATTCATCTATGCATTGAAGTGAATCCTGTGTGTGTGTGTGTGTGTGTGTGTGTGTGTGCGCGCGCGCGCGTGCGTGCATGTGCGCTATTTGGGCAGACGGGTGGGGGTGTGTGAAAATGAAAATGCTTTGAATATCAACTATCACTTTAACTGTGCTACAAACAGGACACACAAGAGTTACAGCAAGCGTTGGAGACTGCAGTAGCAGGTGTAGAGGTAATGTTATGCTTTATACAGTTCTTTGACATTCTTTTGTGAATATGTGCGATCCCTTGTGAGTATATATGCTTGTAAGATGAGTATTTTTAACACCATATTGTGCGTCAAATATGTAAAAGCGTCAGAGATTTATAATGGGATCCAGGTTAGTGGGGTTGCCATCATCGCTTTCTTTTCTTTGACTACACAGTCGAGTGGTTGACAGCAGACACAGCATAGCGCTTCCACTTGGGTCCTCACAAGAAGAACCGACTCAGAGATAGAATCATCATGTTACTAGAGCATACAAGTTTTTGGGAGTAGGATTCTTCTGGCTGAGAGCTCATGGTAGGCTTTCTGTCAATAGATGGAGATCACTAATGGGTGCAGCCCCAAAATGTCCCACAGGCATCGCACCATCAGGGACCATTCAAAGGGTCTTGTGGAAGAGAACCATATTTTATTATTTGGGACCCCAAATGTTTTATAAAGGCAATCTGGCAGATTGACATGGTGGAATGGTCCATACCTTGACCTTGGAAGAGACCCAAAACTCCTCTTCAGAGCACATCACTTGGCTATAGGCTCAGCTTAGGAGATTATTGGGAGCTTAACAGCTTAGCAGATTGGGGCTAGATGTACAGAGAGGATATTGAGCGTACTCAGACATATCATGTACATGTGGTTTGATACAGTCAGCACCCTCTCCTTTATTAGAAAGGCAGGCCCAGGTCAACAGAGATCAAATGGAATGCTTTTATGAGTATTTAGGGTCATCCCCTCCCCCCTACATCTGCCATACAAATTGGATAGAGATTGTTTTCCGCAATTGGCACTTGGAGTCATCCAGGCAGCTTGCACAGGCGGCTTTTCACGAAGATGCAGTTTTATCGTAACCACCCTATGAGGCTTACAGAGGATGTCTTCATTCAGAAGCCTGGCTATCTTCACATGCACATGTTACACATCATGAGCATTACCATTGCCCAGATCAGAGTCCCATCACATCGCTTGAGGGTGGAAACTGGGCAAGCAGAGGGCATTGCCAGAGAGAACAGGATCTGTCAATTCTGTTCACTAGAGGTCGAGATAGAGGAGCACTATCTTTTCAGATGCCCAGTGTACTATGAGATATGAGCAAGGTTTCATTGCCTCTTCAGGGATGGATTTGGCCACTTTTCTTGGGTTATTGATTTCTTAGACCAGTGATGCCTGGGACTATCCAATGGAGCTACGCCGCCACAGAGATCCTCTATGCAAAGAGGCATAGAGGCAGACCCTAGTTACATCACAGCTCTCCATCACAAGTTTGTTTCATCCAATGCAGGATGGAGGCCCCCACCGACAACTACAAGACAGCTTTGACCCGAATGCCCCTCCTCGACAGACCAGACAATGCACACGGGCAGCCCATGTGCAACATGTGCCACCCTGCCTCTCAGGCATCTCTCTGGACAGAACGATCGGGACATTAGAGCCATGCATGAGCTCCTGGTATTTAGTGGGATGTCCCATGGCCTAACTCCGATGGCCTCACTTTCACTATGGAAGAGGATCTAGTATCGTGGACTGTATCATGGTGTCTCTTGCACTTCTGCGACAGATCCAAGATTTCACAACCGCCACCTAATGGGGCAGATCACACTCACCTTGCTTTCACACTAAAAAGGCCTATATCCTTTCACCCGTTACCTGTAGCATCCACTTGACTATGTCCTGGTCGGTCTTTATGACAATCATCTCTCCCAGCGCACATCCACACTTGATCTTACACTACCCATTGCAACTCTCACATCATAACTCTCCACCATCACACTGCAGTCTCTAAGGCTACTGTTGGGTGCCCAGGGGGTGCAGGTGGGGTATATACTTGAGATGCAACCACAGATGGGGTTAATAGTGGCTCTCTTAGCTAAAGAAATCTGTGATAGAGGCTTGGGTGGGTCCTGCTGCCTCTCCTCTGTGTGTGTTACATGCACTGAGGTTGATTGTGATAACGCACAACAGGGCCTTCTTTATACCTTTATGTGGTGAGAATCTTTAGCATCAACTTTAGAGAGTAGAGAGAGAGAGAGAGAAGAGAATGAGAATGTAGAAGACGACACAGTATTGGGTCCCAATACCCACTGAAGGGCCCCCCTCTGCAAGCAGGAGTATTTGCTTATATTATTCTTTGGAGAAATGCTGTACTATGCTGAGTACAAATGATATGAATGCCCAACGCAAGGACGAGGAGACCCAGATGTCAGCTGAGTATCCAGCTATCCCGAGGATTTACTGAAGACTCTCCTTGGCCACTGATGCAAATCCAGATGACTGTAGGACTGCACCTATGCTGGCTGAGATAGAAGAGTATCTTCCTTATTGCTTGGAGATGAGCAGGACTCGAACTGCTGTTGTTGAATGTTCACTGCTGAATACGAGATGCTCCTGACTGAAATGATGTGTTTGCTTATATATGCTTTCCTACTGCAGGTCGGCCAGATATGCTAATGTCGGCCAGATGTGTAGACCTTCACGGCTGCCATAAATGCTCATTATCCCAAGCTTTTGGCATTTATCTGTCCACATGAGCAGGCCGACTGGGCTCCCAACCACATATATAAGCATGTAGACATTTTCAGCATAAAATCAAGTCATTAGTTCATTCATAAAGTCACATTCGGTCATAGAACCAGTAAGGTATCATGTAGAAAGGGGCAAGTCACCCCTATGGGGCTGACCATAGCCCTAAATCATGTACAAGCAGTAAGCAACCTTTTTGTACCATAGTAATACAAGAAAAGCTGAACACTAATCTCTCTCTTCTTCTCTCTCCTCTCTATCTTATCTCATGTTAAGTAGCATCAATGTTCTTAAGTATGCTTAGGGTTGTGGATCAGTACAGCAAGGCTTCCGTGCATGCAGCAATGTGTGTGCGTATGTTTGTGCCTCTTGATGTCGGTGCATCTCTAGTAAGTACCCCAAGCATTTCTAACCAATGTAGTGCATCACTCAAGCGAGAGGGCCAAAGCGGGCTCTAGAGTGACAATGAAACCTCCCCTTTATCTCATGTTACTCTAGCCACCTAAACAGGTAAGCCTTCTCCGACTCTTCATTTGAGCATAGTTGAGAGAGAGAGAGAGAGAGAGAGAAAGAAAGTTCTACTAAGATCTACGAAAGACCGAAGGGTGTATGAGACCAAAAGTGTTACAATCAGTGTTCGAAAAAAACCCGGGTATAGTGTAATTTGCACCTGCAGATTTTTAAAACTACCTTCAAATTTGAAACTTAAGGGTATAAAAACTTGCAGATTTTGAGGGGTTGTAGAACAAAAACCTTCAAAATTTGAAAGTTTTCTTTATAAATAATTTCACAATTTTTAGATGAAGGTTTTTTACTTTTTGGGAAAATAGTTTTTTTCGAACACTGGTTACAATGTGTCCATGAACTGACAAAATCACATGATTAAACAACTAGAGCTGAGAGAAGAAACAACAGCCCTAAAAGTGCCATTGGTACTATGCTACAATGTAAACAAGTAAGCCTCCTCTGACTCTCCATTTGGGCGTAATTGAGATAAAGAAAGAAAGATATATTTATGTCTTACAAAAGGCTTGATGGGCCTATGAGACAACACATGATTACAAGTATCCATGGAATATCATCGTCATGGAAAACTGAAACTGAAGCTGAGTCCTAGGTAAATGCACATAACAAAGGGGGGAGCATGCTATAAAGTATACATGTTAGTGGGAAGGTGGATTATCCATCAGCTCAGAACACATCCCCCCGTCGTGTAGCTTGATGGCATTGAACTTGGGTCCTCGCAATGGGACCAAACATTCTACCAACTCAGCTATGTGCCTATAAAGTATACAAGAATGATCATAATGCACTCTATCCCAAATCTATGGAGTGGAGGGGTCCATGGAGGAGATCCATCATCGGGCAGGAGAGGATGGCCGCAAGATCTGAAATAGTGAAGAGGCTGAGAAGAAGAGGCCTCCATCGTGTGTCGGGCGCGGGAGGGAGAGAGAGAGAGAGAGAGAGAGAGAGAGAGAGAGAGAGAGCTGCCAAAAATTGTATTCTATCTCTATGATGGAACTAATGCAGGAAAGGTGTTGGGCAAGGGTTTCTCCAGCCTCTTCGCCTGCTGAGCCTATCCCAAAAGCAAACCTTCCGGAAGTTGAATACTTGAAGATACCATCCGATGGCACTGATGACTGGGAAATCGATTATAATCAACTGAAATTAAATTGTAAAGTGGCCTCTGGATCTTTTGGCGATCTGTAAGTACACCCAATGCCTGTTGCTCGAATTGGCACATTCATATGGAGCCATGTATTGAAAACTGAGTTGATAATGCAGATACAGAGGTACTTATTGTGGACAGGACGTTGCAATAAAAGTTTTGAAGCCCGAGCGATTGAATGAGGATTTGCAGAGAGAGTTTGCTCAGGAAGTGTACATTATGAGGTAGATTTCTTTTGGCTTTTAATCTTTTAATCACCTTACAGAAGAAAGCACAAAATTTTTTAAAGTGGTATTTTTTTCCTTCTATAATATGTAAGAGTCTTGCAGGCGTGGCAAGAGCACACAAATTTTATTTATTGTTTTTGTGAAATGTTATAATATCTACTTCCTAGGTATATTGCTTTTCTATCTTTGCCATTCGTATGTATATTTGTGCTTTTTTTGGGTGATCTGCCACTATTCATGTTGGACGCAACTTTGGCTGGATTACTATGGTGCTATAGACCCTTGTTTTTTATTGTTGCCTTTGTAAGATCGCCAACCACAACTCCACGCGCACCCCCCCCCCCCCCCCTCACACTCACACTGTTAGAGAGTCTTGTGGCAGCGATTAATTGAATGTCATCACACTAAGCAGCAAATTGTTTAGAGAGGACAGTTATGTTTAGGTTTCAGTAGAAGAATCAGCCCATGTTCTGAGAAAATATGTAAAGTGACAAAAGAAGTATGTGTGAATGCAACTAATGCAAATTACAGATTTACACAAGTTAATGCAACTAATGCAAAGTAAGCAGAGTAATTGGCTGACTTTGTAGGCCTATCTTTTAGGTAAAAAGGACATCTCTCCATTCTACACATCTTCGACAAGTCGTTTGGAAGGGAGAGAACGTCACGTTGATCAAGACTCGTTCTTTGAACCTAATCTAATGTGAATTACAAAACTAAAGAAAGCTGAAATAATCTGCTGAAAATACTATGTAAGTTCAAATAAAGCAAAGAACCCTCTTATAGTCCTCTGCCAATTTTAGCAGTTCTCCCAAATGCTAAAATCTCCAAATAGGAAACCATGGAACCCTCTTATAGTTCTCTGCCAATTTTAGCAGTCCTCTCCCAAATGCTAAAATCTCCAAAATAGGAAGCCATGGACTGATCAGCTAGTGTTTTGACTGAAGCAAAAATTGAAACATTTTTATTTCTAAATTGAGTACGTCAATGTCAAAACCTTAGAGAACTAATCTACCTCGATGGGGAAGAAGCCAGAACAATATATAGGCAAGCACTCACCTCCTCGAGCACATGGCCTATCCAATGGGGAAAGGAGGTGGTAGTCAACTCCTATCCTCAAGATGACATGGATCTATCGTCACGTGCACCTGCTGCACTAGGGTACAAAGTGTCCATACTTTTACAAAAGTACACAATAATCTTTTGAGTTTAGTGATGAGCACTGAGCCCAAGTTTAGGGACCAGTCGTGAATTGCCATTAGGTTTAGGTCTTAGGACAGACAGTCAATGTGTTGTCACGCACACAAATAGAACGCACTTAAATTGCAAGTTGTACATGTGTCTAGGGGACTTATTAGGCCAAGACCCTAGTGTCTGACATAAGGGAAAACAGGTTTTAAGACCCACAGATATTTGACAGTTAAAACACAGTTACAAGGTAGTGTAGACACCATTCGGGACAGATGGACAGATCCAGGCAGGCCCGACAAGGCAGATAGGTAGTTAGGCAGGCCATACAGCAGGTCAATCAAGTAAGGTGTTGGTTGGGCAGTAGTCATGGGGTTAAGTAGGCCAATCCCAGGGTTGTCTAATAAGCCCTCCCCTTGTCTCATTTCTTATATCTGAGCTATTCCAGTGCAAGCATCAGGAGTCATCTACAGGAGCAAAGATCACTAGCAGAAATGCCCATACCCATGAGGAGCAAGTGTGAGTTTTAGGATCTTCCTTAGCTCAGCATGCAGTTCACTCATGCACAAAAGGAGCCCAATGGGCACAGTCCCAGCTCCTGTTCAACCTGAAATATAGCCCACGCTCAGTCCGTAGAGGGGAATTGACACTTCAAGAATCATCTTTGATCGCGGCATTGTACTTCATTACATTGCAAGCAAATACACCCCAAGGTAGGGGGCCTTAATCCATAGAGGCGAATTGACACTTCAAGAATCATCATTGATCACGGCATTGTAATTCATTACATTGTAAGCAAATACACCCCAAGGTGGGGGGTCCTTAAAGTGGGTTAGTTAATGTACTGTATGATCTTTCCTCTCTCATCTTTTCAATCGAAGTTAATTGCGTCAAAGTATCAAGTAAGGACACCTTAGTTGAGGTTTTTGGCAACACATGTAACATTGGTATCAGAGTTAACACTTCTTTGAGCCTGTACAAACACAGTGCAAGATATTTTTTTCAAAGCTCTTGGAAATTTCGCGGAGCTGCCCACTGAAACTTTATATGGATGGCTTATTTACATCTAGAAAAATCATTGAGCCACCCACTCAGTCATAGAAGGAGACAATGCCAACAAAAGAGTCTTTGCGGGCCTCCAACCTCAAAGAGAGCACCGTCCCAACACCAATAGGACACTAGGTACAACCCCTAGATGCTTCAGATGATGTAGATGATACAAGTGCTCGAGACCTAGCAAGCTCGTAAGATTGAGACCAGATGTGTTTAGAGCTTGAAGCGAGAGGATTGGCAGAGCGAATGTTGCACCCATAGATCTCCTAAGCACTGAATTAACAGGACTAGCTCCCAAATTAGGGGTCGTGGAGGCTAGCTCCCGGCTCTTTCTCCGACATTGGTATCCTATATGTGGTTTGTTACTTTAGATCGGGATCCAAAGTTTACATCTCACTTCTGGCGAGCTCTGTTCGACAACTTTGTGTCATGTGCATGAAATGCCATGGACATTCTCAGAGCTAATCCAGAACGGGCAGCCAAGAAAAAGACCATTAAAGCTAGGATTTGGAGCACAGGGTGCAGAAAAGTGGCTAGTGTGGACTTGGAGAGGAACCAGAGAATTTGTCGGCTGCAAGTATGACAGGTGCATTAGTATCGGCTGCAAGAGGACTGTCGGCTGCAAGCATGACAGGCGCATCACTTTTGATGGATTTTTGGTCCAGTCGGCCAGCTCTCCATGAAGTCCAAGAGACTATAAATAGCAAGTTTTACTCATTGTATTCATTCATTCCTCTATGGAATGGGTCCTTAGGGTCCAAGTAGGGACTAGATTTTGGGTGATGTTCACGTTTTGTATGAAGGCAGCCTAGGGCTGCAGAGTTAGGTACCTTTTTGTACCATCAGAAATATAATGAATTTCCAGCTATCTCTCTCTCTCTACTACTGTCTCTTTATGTCTGCGTTTTGCATCAGCATGTTTCTAGTAGTGTTTAGGGCTGAAAGAAGACACCCAGAGCTTCCGCGTGTTACATTGGTATCAGAGCATCAGGCTTAGCAAAGCTAAACACTAATTCAGTCCCATGTGATAGTGTACAGGTCCAAGGTACAAGAAAGTACACGGATACGAAGCCCAAGGCAAGGAACATAGAATCGGGAAGAGCTCCCAGGAGGTTTGTTGGTGGTGTTCCACAAAGCCAGAGGGGATGGGAGTCCTGTGAGCCAGATAGGTTCTCGGGCAACGGTCCCAAGGGAGGATTACCCTCCAAGGGGTGATGTGAGAGTGTTCAGAGTCAGGGCAAGAATGGATTGGAGACTGGAGGGAACACATGCATTGATCCTATTCAGAGTCAAAGAGTGGTTTTGGAGACCAGGCCGGGCTTTTAGAGAAAAAGGGTTGTCAGAGATATGGATGGATGACAGAGAGACTCCCAGAATAGAATGGGATGATGACAGTCATCCAAGAACAGGTTGGAATCCCATCATCAAGTTTAGCAGAGGGGGATGTCGTGTGCATGAAATGCCATGGACATTCTCAGAGTTAATCCAGAATGGGCAGCCAAGAAAAAGACCATTAAAGCTAGGATTTGGAGCACAAGGTGCGGAAAAGTGGCTAGTGTGGACTTGGAGAGGAACCAGAGAATGTATCAGCTGCAAGTATGACAGGCACATTAGTATCAGCTGCAAGAGAAGGACTGTCGGCTGTAAGCATGACAGGCGCATCACTTTTGATGGATTTTTGGTCCAGTCGGCTAGCTCTCCATGAAGTCCAAGAGACTATAAATAGCAAGTTTTGCTCCTCATTGTATTCATTCATTCCTCTAGGGAATGGGTCCTTAGGGCATAGTAGCAACGGAACGGGAACGGAACGAAAGCACCACCAGGGGAACGAGAACGGGGAAAAGGGGGAGCGGGAACGAGGGGGAACGGAAACAGGGAACGACCTAGATAATTCCTAGAAATGACAATAAATCTTAACATACAATGCTCATTTATATAACCAAATCAGAGACACACTAAAGTCTAGTGCACCACAATTTGCATGGCTAGATACTAACACTGAACAGATCTCACAAGTCAAAATAAATTGGCCCACATCATACATGACATAAGTGACAAAAAGCACAAAATGTGGCCCACATGGCACAGCCTAGATAAAAGAAACAATCCAAGTCCAAAGTCCAAGCCTCAAGGTGACATGCAAATAGTAAGGAGATATCATGCATGGCTACTGCCAGTGATGCCATCAAGGAGACTATCATCTATGTCATCCAAGAAAGCCATATCATCAAGACCAACATCTGCAGCATCCAAATCTTCAATCCCATCCTGACCAGGATCTGCAAGTCCATGTGTCTCCACATCATCCGAGGACTCCTCATCAAGCAATATAAACTTCTCTGGTTTGGGAGAAGCCATATCACCAAGCAAGCACAAATTAGCACTTACAAAAATCAAGTCATTGACTTGTTTTGTTCCAAATTTGTTCCTCTTCTTGGATGCAACATGGCCGAACACACTCCATAGTCTCAATCGGAGAGGAGCTTGCACCTTGAGACAAGATCCTTACTGCCAATGATTGTAGCTGTGGTGTACGAGCCCCATAATCCTCCCACCATAAAGCAGCCCCTATCTTAAACCTATCTCTCTGTGCATCAGCCGATCCAAACCTTCCCAACTTGCTGCGATAAAATCCAAGTTGGTCTTTCACCAACCGTCGTTTATTTGCATCACGAACCTGCCTAGAAAGCACTGTCTCCCAACAACCATCCATCACCTCATCATCGGCCTCTTGTCCACATCCTTGGAACTCGGGATCCAAGACATACGCAGCAGCATGCATAGGAGAATGATAACCATTCCATCGTGCTTCACATAATTCTCGAACCTCTGCATATTTCTCATCAGACAAGCCCATTTCCCCTATTTTCTCGGTCATTCAGTCAGCCCCCTCATAAACCTTGCCAATGCATGGCTCCCATCCATCTGCAATCCGCATCAAGCACATGATCGGCTTCATCATAGCATTGATAGTGTTGACTTCATCCCAAAATGTGAAGTCTTGTATGGTTCTTGCAACCTCTATGCCGGCTCTTGACCGAGAAAGAGCCCATCCCATCCACTCATTGCATACAACCAACTGCTTCAAAGGCAATTGCACTTTGGATAATCTCTTCATCATGTGAAGTCTTGTATGGTTCTTGCAACCTCTATGCCGGCTCTTGACCGAGAAAGAGCCCATCCCATCCACTCATTGCATACAACCAACTGCTTCAAAGGCAATTGCACTTTGGATAACCTCTTCGTCATTAGAAAGTTATAACCAAAGCGTGTCTCTGAGTACTTCAAGAGATCCTTTTTGGGCGATCTCTTGCGGAATTCATTCAAAATAAACTGATGGTTTTGAATGAAGCTTATTATCTCCTTGCCTTTTTGAATGTGTGGATCAACCCATGGCAAGCTGCCAACATCCTTCAATAAGTTGCTCAAACAATGAGCAAAGCATGGACTAAATGTGATATGCGGATACCTGTCTTCAAGCTTAAGACCAGCTGCTCTATTTGTTGCCTCACCATCAGCTAAGAACTGAATAACATTCTTTGGTCCAACTTTCTCAATACCTTCGGCCCACTCTTCCACAAGCTGATTTGCAGTTTTTCCAGTCCCAGAAGCATCATGTGAGGAAATGAATTGCATTCTTTCTCGAGAATAAGCAACCATGCCATGAATGGACCTTTTTCGAGTGTTACTCCAACCATCTGCAATAAGTGACACACCATTCTTTGCCCAAATTTCATGCACAGACTCTAAAGCACATTCAATTGCAGCTTTCTCCTTTTGCAACAAGGTGGTGCGTAGTGTCTCATATGAAGGAGGCTTGTATGTTGGGCCATACCGTGCAATCTCCTGGACCATTTCAATGAAATATGGAGACCTAGCAACATTGAATGCTACATGATCATGATAAAAGAACCTTGCAACAACTGCATCTACCCTCTCTTTCTTGCGGGGATCCCAAGCTGCTCCCAAGGTTTGCTGCTTTCCGGAACTTGCACCCATAGACTGCGAATCTTGGGAAAATGCAAAGCTCCCAAGTCCTCCATACTGTTGTCCATCTCCCAAGTGTACATCTTCCCCATGTCTACTGAAGTAAGATGCATCAATTGCCGGTTTCTTTCATGCACATGCTTTCTCCTCTTCACTTGGGTACTTTGCCAAAAGCTCTCTACGCATTTCAGGTGTTGTCCCTAGGCATTTGTTCACTTGTGCTTTTTCATTGTTTACATGGCATAGATGTGCTCTCACACGGTTTGCTCCTCCTGACTTC
This sequence comes from Cibotium barometz, assembly GCF_041138505.1. Taxonomy (NCBI): domain Eukaryota; kingdom Viridiplantae; phylum Streptophyta; class Polypodiopsida; order Cyatheales; family Cibotiaceae; genus Cibotium; species Cibotium barometz. The sequence goes on along the minus strand of NC_141049.1, from coordinate 53,079,293 downwards.
TCTTTGTTACATTGCTTGCATTTCCATCGTGTTGCACCTCCCTTAGATGAATACCTTTCTAGCCTTTCAACCTCGTCCCACCAAGTAGCATTCGAAGCCGATCGCTTTGAACCCGAGTAAGCCAGGATTTCTGCAAATTCGGGCAAAAAGTTGAATAGACTTTCAAAGTTAACCATTACAGAGAAATGAGTCCTTTTTTTGTTGGGGTAAAGGCATTATGCCCACCCTTATAGTGTGTACAAGCCCATAAGTTATAGTACATAGTACACTTAGTACTTTTAATGTACTAAGTGCACTATGTGTACTAGTGCAATATACATGTGTGATAGGGGAGTCACACACTCATTCCCATGAGTTGACTTATCCCCACAACTCTCTCTCTCTCTCTTCCTTCTTCTCTGTGTATGTCTCCCACATGAACTCTAACCCTAACTCCCATTCAACTGGTATCAGAGCTGGAGGGGAGTTTGCACGGACTCAAAGCGCAGAAACGTGCACAATGGTAATCGAGGCCTGTTAGATCTTCTTGCGCATTTGTTTGTCTGTGTCGGGCATTTCGTCAGAGGGCCACCATGAGGCCTCTACCAGCGGGGTGTCATTCTCACCAACGAGCTCTTATAGTGGGAGTTCTTCCTGGATGCTTCGCAATGCTGGGGCAATCGGCTTAGGAAGGTAGCAAGCAGGCGTGTGCTGTCTGTGTGAGCGTTGAGCGCTAGGCGTTAGACGGCGTAGAGCTACCGGTCGGAGGCGGCGTCAACGAACGAACATGTGTCCCCGTGAAGGCGAGCTCGTAGCGAACCACTAGGCGAAGGCGTAAAACCACGCCTACAAGCGAGCCGTCGAAGCGCAGGCGTGTTATCGCTGGGCGATTTCAACTGTCCCCGTGGGATCTTCTTCCCGACTCGGTTGGGCAGCGTCAACAGCCGTGAGACGCCAACTCTCCCATTCAACTCGACAGCAGAACTAGCCGGGACAGTCGCCAACGAGGAGAGCTATGCAAGGAAAGCTATGCACCACTGCCAGCCTGCGGCCCCGTGGAACTCCTCACCTGTCATTGTGTCTCCACGATTTCTGCAGCAGCACCAAATTCAGCAAACCCCCCTTTCCTGCAACAAAAAATCAGAAATTACAAGGTATTTTGCTTCAATTTTTTTTTTTGGGATTTGCAATTGAGCAAGTACAATCATCAATTGAGCAGGTACAGGTGCCAAATTGCTCAATTTTTGAGCAAAATTGGCAAAATTGGGTGACATTGGTCACAATCAGGATCAATTTGCAGGAAATTGGATGTCGAAATTTGGGGCTTTTGATGTAATTGTGCAATTAAGCACTCATACATGCTGTATGATGTGAGAAATCGCACATTCGGGCAAAATTGCAGCAAATTGCAGTGCAGATCAAAGGGCTTTTGTGCCGATTGGATTGATTTGCATGCAGGCACTCGCATTTGATGCTTTGGGCAACGTGTTGATGCCTGGCAAGCACTCAATGTGCCTGTAAATCAAGGGGCTTTTATGTATTGGTTGTATATGTGGCCAGGGGGAAGCATCGTGAAGACTCTGGATGCCTTCATGTGCGCTAATGTACCATGTATGATCAGACGGGCGTCGGGCAGTGAACTTTCGAAAAGCGACGGGCGCGAAAGGCGACGACAGTACGGGCGTCGGGCTTATATTTTTTTTAAAAAAAAATCTACGTCATCGTTCCCACCTGGGGGAACGTTCCATCTCGCGTTCCACCGGCGTTCCACGGTCATTCCGTGGTGTTCCACAGACGTTCCACCACCTCGTCATTCTTGACCCCCGTTTCCATTGTTCCCTTCATGCTGGCCATGAGGGAATACGTTCCACCGTTCCCAATGGGGGGAAACGGGGTTCCCCTGCTACTATGCCTTAGGGTCCAAGTAGGGACTAGATTTTGGGTGATGTTCACTCTTTTGTATGAAGGAAGCCTAGGGCTGCAGAGTTAGGTACCTTTTTGTACCATCAAAAATATAGTGAATTTCCAGTTTTGCATCAGCATGTTTCCAGTAGTGTTTAGGGCTGAAAGAAGACCCCCAGAGCTTCCGCGTGTTACACTTTGGTACCAAATTGCAATTGTTCAGTGCATATTCTCAGACCGATGGCCAAACATAGATTTACAACCAGATGGCTTTCGATGTGCTTAAAATGTACTGCCATGATTTGCAGTCGAAGTGGAAGCTTCATCTACCGTTGGTGCAGGCACACACACTCATCAAGTGTTGGCAGAACTCCTTATAAGGTAGCCTTTGGTCGAAGATTATCATCCCTTCTCTCTCGGATGATATCTCCTTCTTTGATTGCCAGACAGCTGGACGATGCACGACGTCTTCCACGTCTCTTGGTTACAGCCTTATATCGGACCTTCATTGCAGATGCTTCCAGAAAAGCAGCAACCAGAACGGTTGATAAAGTAGAAGTGATAAAACCCAAGCAGATCCTTCTACATCGTTGGAAGCACGGTTCCGGACGACAACTTCGCCAATTATATACCAAGTTCAAAGATCAAGAGACCCATGAAGCCGTTTGGCTAGATGAAGAATTCTTCCTCGAGTATCCATAGTTATTGGCGGACTACCTCGAAGCCATGAACCTGCTGCCAAGCTAAGCAAGAGGAAATGTCACATGCACCCATGCACTGTGGTACACGGTGACACACTAGCTCATCAACAGTGCAAGAAACATGTACAGAAGTAATACCTTGATAGGAGATTTTGTCGTTGATGTGTTAGGGAGACTTGCCTCTATAGCCCGTCCGAAACACACCACCGTGAGGAGGGAACGACGATCAACCACCACAACCCAGCAACAATACCAAAGTACAGTACCAGTCCACTCAGCTCACGTCCCATGTTCTTCAGCTGATACATGCAGATACTTGAGCACACTCCAAACCCTTCAAAATAGCCCAGCTGACTATCCCAATGGTCCCCTGCATCAGCTGATCAGAAACCACCGGGACTACTGGAGCAACTTCTTCTGCTCTTCTCTCTCGGGACACAACTGGCCTTCCTTCTCTGAACTTCCCTTTGTTTTTGAGCCAACCTCTATAGCTTCCATTCCTTCTCTTTCGCTATCCTCAAAGCCTCTTCAAAGGTTGTGGATCTCTTCAACTCCACTTTCTCCTTCACATCAGCATGAAGGGACTTGATAAACATGTCTTTTTTCAGAAGAACAGGCGGATACTCTGTTCCCAGGGACGTATCCCATCTTACCAATAGGTCTTCAAGACAGTCCACAAATCTGTCAAACACATAAGACAGATTATGCTTTAACTTATGGATTTCATGCCATAGAGCATGTGGGGATTCCCCCTGCTTATAATGTTGCACCAAGACCCCTTTGATGTCTTCATATGCTTGACCTTGATTTAGCTGAGCTCTCCATGTCTGCAGCCACCGTTTGGCATCTCCCTTCAACAACATTGACAACAGTGTCAACTTATTCTTATCTTTATCTTTCCCAAAGGTAAATGCACAAAGTGTATCTACCGTGTGTAGCACGCACACAAGACTAGCTTCGAGGCTTGGGGTAGCTTGGAGCTAGGTAGGCTGATTAGCGAGCTGGGCTAGGGATGGACTGACGGGCGGGGGCCCATGTGTGGATGCCCGGTGACCGGCCAAGAGCCTATGAAAGGGTGGCCCAGGTGGTGGCCCAGGTCAGTCAGTTAGTTAGAGTCTCGCGAGGCTATGCGAGAGCTTTGCGGCCAGGAGCCTGGATCTAGTGTAGACGTGCACTTGCTTCATGCAGCCGAGGCCGGCAGTAGTCTCTAGGCCCTTAAGGGTAGCTCCGTGCCGGTATGGGACATCATGGGGTAGAGACTGGTCGGTACGTCTAGCTAGTTAGCTTAGCTCGTGGCTCGGTGGGGACAGCCAGGTCTTGTGGGTTTTGCCCACGGTTGTCATGGTTAGGTGGTGAGTCAGGCTTGCACCCCCTTAACAGTTTATGGTTTTGTTTTGCAAGTTTTCTCTACGAGGAGACCCTTGGGGATTTGACAGTGATCAGCCTGCCTAGCTCCAAGCTACTACCCCAAGCCTCGAAGCTAGTCTTGTATGTATACTGCACACAGTAGATACACTTTGTGCACATGACAATATGTGCGTGTGTTTCCAAAGCCACCAATATATGGTGTTATCCCACACATTCCAGTAATTATGGGATTAAGGAAATGAAGAAGATAGGAATTGGGATTAGGAAGGAAAAGAGATGGGAGAACAAGAGGTGAAAATAATAGAAGAAGAGGAGGAAGAGAAAACTAAGAAAAAGAAAGGGAGGAAAGGAGAAGAAGAGGAGAAGGAAGGAGAGGAAGAGGAGGAGAAGGAGAGGGCCCATGGGCATTCAAGTTGCTGCTCTACAAAAGGATCTACACAAGGGAAAAAAACGGGGAAAAAAACTGAAAGAAAATGTTATAAAATGTGGAAAAAATTTTAGAAACTTCCTTGGCCAAGAGGTTTCGAGGTTTTTTAGAAACAGTTGTCGCAATAGCATCAATTCCAGTTAATCGAGATTTAGATTTAGGTGGACCAATAGGGATGCTTAGGAGGGAATATCACATGCATCCTCCATAGACAATAGATGCATGTGTGACTCTAGGCTATCAATTAGGATTAGGGTTGAGTAGAAGAAGTGGCCCATCTGAGCCCTAAATTATGGATTTATGAAAAATTGGCCGGCTTAGTTTGCCGACGTGTTCTATACATCGGATCTTTCCCTCCTCGCTCGACGGACTACACATCTTCTACAAGCCTTTTGGAGCAGCCAACAAAGGGAGAGTTAATCATCAAGAGTAGCAGATCAACCCTAACAAGAGAAATTAAGGCAGATCCGCTTCTTATTGTAGAAGATTTCAGCAAGTGGGAGAGGACTCCACGAGGGTCTCCTCATATTTTCACATTTCTCTTAGCATGCAGTTCAGTTTTCAGCAGATTATTTTGTAATATTTCAGCTTTCTTCAACTTAGTAATATACAATAGATTAGGTTGAGAGAATCAAGTCTATGATGTTATCTCTTTCCTCTCTTCTCTACATTCAAATTGATTGAGAGAAACAGCCTGGGTGACATTACCCTCTATTGTGCCTCCTAAGGTTTGTTCAACATGACCAGCCCTTCGCCGGGCCTTCTGGACATCCTTTTGAGTAGTTGGATGCATTTGTCACCCAGGCTACCAATTATGGTATGGCTCTAGCATAAAAGTTAGCTCATATAAGCCCTATTCTATGGGATTGTTCAGTTGTCCTTTGAAGAATGAAGCAATTCATTCAGCATCTTAGGGGCTCTCACATTTGTATTGATCAGATTGATGCAGCTATTCCGCATGAGTGCCTCTCTGGGACCTTTCATGGAGACTATTATCCGAGTTGGCTAGGAGTTTTTTCGAGGATAGGCATACCTCTGTAGGTCATTGCTCTCTTGGGCCAGGAGGCTATAGATTGCATCATTTACTCTATCATGCCTGGAGGGAGATTGAGGAGATGTAATACGGAGGAGATCATCCCAACTACTAGACTTAGTCCAGTGAGGATTGTTGGTCATTTGGGAAAGTTCATTGACCCTTCTCCTTAGATAGTGACTCATGGCTCTCGGTGTTTGTGGTTATATGGTGAGTGGATTGATGCCTTTGATCCTTTGAAAAGCCTTCCTTTTTTTAGTTTCATCGTCCGGAATGCTAGGCTTCTCCTCACTCGACAGATGCATAGGATCCCTACTCTCAAGCGAGCTATGATATTTCTCCAGTGATACAACGCAGATATTGGCATAGGCTTTGGCACTCATACAGAAGGAGCCAGATCTCTCATTTCTTTTGGTTATTCTTACATGGTGGTCTCCCCACCAATCAGTGGAGATCGGTTTTCGGTGTAGCACCTTCTTGCCCTAGGTGTGCGGCAGATTCTAAGACTGTGCAACATTGTTTATGGGGATGCAGCAGTGCACAGCAGATTTGGGGTTCTTTAGCCCAACTTATGGGCAAATTGAGTGGTCGAGCCATGCATGTGACTTGGGAGCCAGTTGCTTGGCTCTCCCAGTCCGGTCCGCAGCTCTTTTATGAGGGTAGTGGTACAGATTCTGCTATTTTTATTCGTAGAGGTATTGCCTAGCATGGTTTATTGCAGGATGTCCCTCACTCTGATTATACACCCCCCTGACAGAGGATTGACAAGTATTATAGCATGGTAGATCTGGAGAGCTAGATGCACGGAGGCTATTGAGGGTGTCGAGATTTTTGGGTCTCAGTGCATTAGTACTATATGGGGTGATATCATCCATACTCTTATGGCTACTTGGGCTCATATTTAGGGGTCCTCTCGATCTGCGCAGGCAAAGCACGTGATATTTATGCGGGAGTGGGACCATGGCATCTTCTTTTCCTCTAGTCCCACAGGTCTTTCATGGCATCATGATGCTCCTTAGTGGTCGAAATCACCTTACATATTGGGGTGATTCTATTCTTTTCCGGCTTATAGCTGTGATTGTTGTATGTCTTTTTCATACTTAATAGAAGTCTCTTTCTGAAAAGAAAAAGAAAAATAAAGAATGAAGCAGTTCATGGCTATGAACAAAATGAAGAAAATAGCTTTGAGGGCTTCCTAAGTTATTTTGCCTATGTGCTCTAGCTCCATAGATAGGATTCCTTTCTCCCCATTCTATGCATATGCTACAAGTCTTTCAAAGCAGCAAGACAAGGGAGAGGGATTCCACAGGTGGGTGACAGAGGCACAAAGTTATCTCCATTAGCTATGGCTTGCTTGAACCTTGTTGTTTTCTATGGGCAGCATAGTCACATGGGACACGAAATGGGGACAGGGAACGGGGATGGAAAAGATTGAGAATGGCCATTCCTTGTGACTATAGAGTGACATGGGATGGGAATGGGAACGGGAAGATGCTGCCATCCCCAACATTCCCGAGTCTAAAAATGCCCATTCCCTGTGACTATGTCCCAACATGCTCCATGCTGATTTCGTTCTGATTTTGCCCTAGTGCTAGAATCCATAGTTCACAATTGTGTCCAGCAGTTCCAACAATGGTCTTTTCCTGAATGGCCTGAGGCACAAGATCCCCCTGTAGTTACTGTTATTCACTTCCCTGTAGGCACTTGTTTTATCCGCCTGTAGGTGATGCCGCCGATGAAGCACCTAGTGGGGTTTTGAACATAGTGGTCCTAGGCAAAGACCTTCACCACTTGAGCTATCACCTCATTGGCTCCAATACTGGTCTTTTATTGCTCTTTGGTTCCCATTTTACTCTTATTCTTACAGGATTTCCATCTCCGAGCATTGATTATCCCTTTGTAGGGGTGCACTTATACTGACCCTGTACAAATCCTATGACCATGCGATTTTTATCAATAGGGTCCACAGTGATCTCTCTCTCTCTCTCTCTCTCTCTCTCTCTCTCTCTCTCGTCTAAGCTACTCCTGTATATGGCCTCAATAGTCATTGCACGTGCATCTGAAGCCTGAAGCATGTGACATGCACGCACATGCACAAGCACAGACCTAGTCATGAGATTTTCTAACAAGTTTTTGAGCGGATAAATGATTAAACATCAAAGTGAATTCAGGAAAGTTCGACATAAAAACGTTGTACAATTCATTGGCGCATGTACTCGGCCTCCAAATCTTTGCATTGTAACAGGTAACTGTTGTCTTTTACATGTAGAATCTGTTTTAAATTTTCCAGCACAGATTTAGGAAGTACATCTCATAAATATATATATATCTGGAAATGATTTATATCCCTCTAGTGCTAGAGCACCTCATGGGTTCAGTTCTGTGTTTGTTGGCAGAGTTCATGTCAGGTGGAAGTGTCTATGACTATCTTCACAGTCAGAGGGGTGTGTTTAAGTTCCCAGTGCTTCTTCGGGTAGCAATTGATGTTTCGAAAGGGATGGATTATTTGCATCAGAATAACATCATCCACAGAGACTTAAAGGCTGCAAACCTGCTAATGGATGAGCATGAGGTGAAGCTATCCTCTTTCCTTTGTTGCTCACTCAATGCATTTCTTAGAGAGGTTACTCAAATTTCTCTAGATTCAATTCAGGTGGTCAAGGTCGCTGACTTTGGAGTTGCACGTGTCCAAGCCCAAAGCGGGATAATGACAGCAGAGACGGGTACCTATAGATGGATGGCTCCTGAGGTATGGAACCTGCCAAATGCCATAATTTTTAGTGAAAAGAAATACATTTTCTGTGGCTTTTAATTTTGAAAACAGAACCGTATGTAACCAGATCTTTTTCGGGGATCATAGCCATGACCCCAGATCTTGATGAGGTTACGTAAAAAGATTTCTTGAAAGGGTTGAATGGGCATGTATATGGATGTACCTACATTGCACGGATTGGTTGGTTGACTTGAACTCTGGTTCCACAGGTGATTGAACACAAGCCTTATGATCGGAAGGCCGATGTTTTCAGCTTTGGTATAGTCTTGTGGGAGCTCTTGACTGGGAAGGTAAAATAATACTGTGAAATAAGATAACCTGGCACTGTAGAAACTACGGGTCTGATACAACTGAGGGTATTGTGGAACGGATGTGTCTATTTTCAGTTACCATATGATTACCTGACACCCTTGCAAGCGGCAGTTGGTGTTGTTCAGAAGGTACTCCATTATTTTCTCATAGTCATCTTGGCCAGAGGGCTGTGATGTCGTGTCATCTGGGACTCTCAACATGACTATATTGGTAGCCTTTTCGTTTCCACAGTTTTGTGAGCATATCAATAAGATCTGTTATGTCAAACAGGGTTTGCGGCCAACAATACCTAAGAACACACATCCAAGACTCACCGAGCTACTTGAAACATGTTGGCAGCAAGATCCAAAAGAACGACCAGAATTTTCTGAGATCACTGCAGTTCTCCAGGATATTTTCAAAGAGGTTGGTACATGGCTACATATGTTCTTTTCTCTTTTTATCCATCACTAAGACATCCTGATTGTTTTAACAGATTGGAGATGATGAAAGAAAGGAGAAAAGAGGGGGTTTTTTCTCAGCATTGAAGAGGACCTCTCATTGAAAAGGGGATCCTTTGAGATGACTTAGCATGTGCAAACGGGCTTGGTTCTCGTTGGATATATGCTTTCGTCATTGTATGGTGGACCTTAGTCCCTGATGTTGCCCCGTGACTGCAAAAAGCAGAGCGAGTGAGTACATGTCATCGCACTGTGTGCATTGAAGACCCTCACTCCCATGGTCAAAGTGTACTAAAAGGGCATTCAAGCCTCCTGGCTGAGGGCAATTGGGAGGGAGAGGGATGAGAGTAATACTGTCACTGCTTTCTTACCTGATAGGTTACACCCTCATGGAATACTTGCTAGTCCCATCTGCAAAATTCATGAGGAACTGCTGTCTTTAGTCCTGATCGGTAGTGACTAGCTCTGTGATATCACGTCTTATAGCAGTAGTGTGAAGGACATTGAACTGGCTGCTTTTTGAGTGCCAAATTTTCCTTTTTATTCAGTGTCAACTATGGAGTACAAAATCGTCTCCATGGTGGCACTACTTGATTTTAGAATTTTATCTATTTTGTTTTTGTGATGTTTGGAAGCCTCTAAAAATGTTGAGAGCAAATGCGAAGTTTCCAGTTAAATAAAGTTTAGGCTATTTTGAGTCCAGTCAAATTTGGCAAATTTTTGTGTATATACAGGTCTTGACATACTGGTAATTTGAGTCATGCCTTTTATCTCTCTCCCCCTCATGAAAGTCGACTCCCACAGTGTGCATCTTTGATCGTGGGCATCTATTTCAACACTTGGTGTCAGATCTACTGAGAAATTTTGAAGGTTCCTTTTTCCTTTGCAACAAAAGCATCCACAGCAACCCATCAACATCATCAGGCGACAGAGTCAAGCGGAAATCGAAATTGGCAACAGGTGCTCAGCATCATCTATTCCCCCCCCCCCCCCCCCCAAAAAAAAAAAAAAAGAAGATTCTTCTATTAGTTATATAAAGGAAAACCAGCTGTACGGCTGAATATAACACTGCTAAAAAGCAGTCCAAATGTGGATCGCAAATTGGCAACAGGTGCTCAACGTCTTATCTTTTTTTTCTTGTTTTTCCCAAAGAAAGATCCTTCTATTAGTTATAATGAAAACCCAGCTGTACGGCTGAAAACTATCAGAATGAGCAGCGGAAATGAGTCAAAAACAAAGCAGAAAAGAAGTGCAGAAATGCTGTATAAACTCTACTATATACACACGATCCAGTACAACCTGAGTGGGGGGGGGGGGGGGGGGGGGGGGGGGGGGGGGGTATATATACCTCCTGGGATGCTGGTCGGCCAATGTAAAACAGGCCGACAGCCCCAAGAAAAGCACATGACTGAGATAAACTCTCAGCTCCTGGAAGTGGAACCAACCCGAGTAAGCTGGAGTGCTGACGAAGTATCTACTGAGGTAGAGGCTTCGTGTAGAGGTCCGCCGCATTGTCCTCCGTCGAACGAAAATTATCAGAATGAGCAGCGGAAATAAGTCAAAAACAGAGCAGAAAAGAAGTGCAGAAATGCTGGAGAGAGAAGTGCTGTATAAACTCTACTATATACGCACAATCCGGTACAACCTGTGGGGGAGGGGGAGGGTAAATATACCACATGGGATGCTGGTTGGCCAATGTAAAACAGGCCGACAGCCCCAAGAAAAGCACATGACTAAGATAAACTCTCAGCTCCTGGAAGTTGAGGTAGAGGCTTCGTGAAGAGGTCCGCCGCGTTGTCCTCCGTCGAACGAAAGACTAGCAAGATGTCTCCAGCCAAAATCTTCTCACGAACAAAGCGATATTGTATCTCTATGTGCTTGGTCCGGGCATGGAAGACCAAGTTCCGAGCAATAGCTATACAGCTTTGGTTGTTTCACTGGATGACCGTGGGCTCCTTCTGTGGAAACCCAATCTCGCCAAGTAACCTCCGCAGCCACACCACCTCCCAAGCAGCACCAGAAGCAGCCCGATACTCTGCCTCAGTAGAAGACAAGGCAATAGTTGGCTGCCTCTTGTTGTTCCAAGAAATCGCTCTTGAGTTAAGGGTAAAGCCGTATCTTGAAGTAGATCTTCTCGTGTCTGGATCTCCTCCCCAATTAGAGTCACTCCAACCTTGGAGATTGACTCGGTTAATTGTTCCCCCCTCAGTGTTATGAAAGAGTCCAAGATCCTTAGTACTCTGCAGATATCGTAAGGTCCGCAATTCTGTGTCTTAATGAGTCCTCAAAGGTGTTTGTATAAATGAGCTCAACAGTCCCATTGGAAAACTCAAGTCCAATCTGGTGTTCAGCAACCAAATCAATAAATCAACAAGCTTCCGATAAAAGGAGGCTTCAACTTGCTCACATGGATCATGTACAATAAGTTTGGTATTCGGGTCCATCAGAGATGAAATAGGCTTACAGTTCTCAATCCCAATATTAATCCAATTCTAGGGTAAACAAGAGCTACCTTCATTATCTTACACCAAGGAGTCACGAAAGATACACCAAAGAGTCATGCATTCAAGATATCAAGCAATAGTGTCCAAAGCTACAACTTGAACGGGCGCCCGTAATAGTGTGAAGGAGTATTTATGGTGGCGATTCCTGCTTCAAGAGCGTATGGTAGTAAGTTAGGATGAAGGCCTGAGTGATGTACTTCATGGATATATTATGAGAGTAGTCATTGTAATAGCATTAGGTCTCTTATGAGCCTAAAATGCTCGGTCGGCCATAGTTTAAGTGAGTGTGAACACTTACGGACATGTACATAAGTGAATTTCTCTCATAATACAATATACTCTTCCATTGTGCAATTGAGTCTTACTCTTGCTAATCCTCTTACTAATCTCTCTCTAATGCATGCTAGTGAGTGTGTGTGAGTGAAGTGAGGTGAGAGGAGGGACGAGGACCCGTAGTGCAACGCGGCGGTGTGAAACGCTCGCGAGAGACGCGGTGGAATTGCTTCTGAAGAAGTTGTAGAGCTTGGAGACTTCCAGGGTTATGAGCTCGGCCATTGGAAACATCCTCACGACAGTTGCGATTCACCAGGTATTCTCTTTTTGGATGTGTTTCAAAGAGGGTTAGGGTGGGCCTTAACATTTTTGGCGTCGCTATCGGGGAGCCATCTCTTGGCTTTTTCCATCGTTTTATCTCTAATCTACGCATAACTCATTACTCATTATCTTGATTAGCGGTTTCCCATGAAAAAGATGTGGATTTGTGTGAGATTTGGTGTAGAATAGCTCTCTTTTTTGTTTTTGAAAAGAATGCTTTTTGCTTAATTTTTAGATTAATTTGTTGTTTTTGTTGTTATTTTTATGGTTTTTCATGTTCTTAGGGCTTGCACATAGTTTGTCTAAGGCTTAGTTTGCATCCATTGCATCAAACAATGCAAGAGAATGCATTTCTTAGTGAATGTTAGCTCTCTTTAGTTTAAACATTGATCTAAGATCATTAATTTTAGTTTAATTGTGTGTTTTTTGTTGGAATTGTTTGGATTAGAGTGTTAGCAAGCATTAAGAGTAGCTTAATCTTTCAAAAAAAAAACCATAAAAAAACCTTTGAATTTGACTATTTTTTTTTATAGATTGGTTTTTGTTATTAAGGGTGATTAATCTTGTTCAAGAGGTTAAAAATTTAGAAAATGTGTTAATTGGGTTCTAAGTTGATCATATGAGTAGTCGAAATTAGAGTTTTTTATATGTTTTGAGAGCATCTAGATGCATCAAAATACCTAATCACATCAATTGTTTGATCAATTGGGAAAAATTTTCTCTTTGCTTAATTTTGCTTTAAAAAGAAGACTATAATTAAGAGTCTAATAAATCTCTTAATTTAGATTAATTTTTACAATTGTTGATGCACATAGATTAGTTTTTTCTTACTCTATCCAATGGTGTGAATTAATAAGGAATTAGTAGTTAATTAGTTTTTGATTAGTGTAAAAGAGAGATTAGTGAAAAGAGAAAGATTAGTAGTTAATTAGTCTTTGATTAGTGTAAAAGAGAAAGATTAGTGAAAAGAGAAAGATTGGTAGTTGATTAGTGTAAAAGAGAGATTAGTGAAGAGAAAGATTAGTAGTTAATTAGTCTTTGATTAGTGTAAAAGAGAAAGATTAGTGAAAAGATTAATCTTGGATTAATTTTTAATTAATTTTTTACATAACTCATTAAGGTTAATAAACATTCAATGAGAAGATGCTCATGAGTTGTTAATTTATCCATTTTGGAGATCATTTATGAAGAGTGTAAGGTGTCATTAAAGAGTTGACTTTTTTATTCCACTTAACCTTTTTTTAAAAAATGCCTATATCCCTTTCATTCCAAATTCAAAAAATATTCATCCCAAAAAGAGAAATTCGTATTTCCTATTACTCTTTTAAAAAAAACCCAGTGAACGAAAATTTATTATTCTAGTGAAGTCCGGTTCACATGTGAAAAGTGTCATAATGTGTTCACGCGGTAAAAAATAAATAAATAATAAATAAAGAAATTAAAATTTAATCACGTGAAGTCTGGTCACGCGTAAAAAGTGTTTCACGGCGTGTGAATTGTTCACGAGGCAAAGTCTGAAAATGGCTCCTGTTTGGAGGTCTGTATCTCTTAAACCATATATTCGACGAAGGCGCTCTAGAGCTCATCGAAAAGCTGATATTGAGCTCTTCAACTTTGGACTTGGTTGTCTCAAGTCAAAATCGATCATTTTGGCTTTCGATTAACAGCCTCTAAATTTGACCTGCAAATTGAGGCAAAAGATAGTCCAAAAATCAATAAAAATCGTAAAAAATAGCGCGAAAACGACGACGAGTCATATTTGGGCTACTTTTTGAGAGTCTAGACGATAAAATCACGGACGACTCAGGAAAATAAAGTTGTAGTACTCCAAAAATACTTCTTCTTTATACAGAGTTTTTTAAAATTTCTTTTGAAAAAAAATTATCGGATTTTTTTTTCATCTTGAGACAGTGATGAAAACTAAGTTTTAGGACCTTCTCTTCGATCTAGGAAGTTCCTAGCATACGTTTTTTTCGAAAAAATAGCTCTAAGAGGTCATTCACGTGTAGCGCCTAAGCTAATTAGGACAAACGGACACCCATTTGATTCAACGAAGAGTACGCCAAGCCTTTTGAGGCTGTAACGGACTGTGGGTAAGTATAAAAAGCAAAAAATAAATAAAATTTGTAATTGCTCATTAAGGAGTATTTAGGTACTCTAACATGGCCACAATAGAGGGAGTACTAGGGATCACACAAGAACTAAACCCAATGGCTGACATCTTCGAGCCATTGAGATCTATGCCACAAATTCATCTCCCAATGCCATTGGTCATGCCTATATTAAGGGTGTCATCGGGTTTTACACCCCATGTCACTTCGATCCCAGCAGGCTTAGGGCCCTTGTCTAACATTCATGCAAATCCTATAAGTACTTACCCTTTCCTAGATGCCCACATCTTGGACATACTGACTAATCTAGGAAGAGAGGTGGTCCAAGGACTCAGTGAGTCTCTTAAAACAAGAGCACTCACATACGGTCTCAATGACTCATATAGAAATACGATTGTATAAATTTTCAAATTTATGGGCACATATTGCAGAACAATAGACCCTGTTCAATTCATTCAAATATTTGACAGAGATGTGAAGCCTTTGGAAATCCCAACTGTCCCACCAAGATACATGCGTTGAACTTATGCTTAGAAGGAAAAGCTAGTCAATGGTTCATCGCATTAATGCCGACGATTAAGACCAACTTCAAAACCTTGAAATCAGCTTTTATGCATGGCTTTTTCAGGCAAGGTGATTGGTGAAGTGCAGTAACAGAAATCTATTCAATTGAACGCTAACCCAATGAATCCATTAGAGATTTTATCCTTCGGATAAAACTCTTGGACTCACGTTGCGAGTCATGGGGAAAATTAAACGATATTCAATAATTGAGAAGATGTTTCATGATGGGTTTACAGAATAACAAATTACACAACTTGATCATTGTATCCGATTCGGAAACATTCGATCAATGTTGTAAAGAAGCAATACGTTTAGATGATAACATGCTAGAAGATGATTACGCTACGAGATGTTCCTCATCTAAACCAAGTGAAGCAATGGCAAAAGAAAGATCGATCTCGGAATTGACATTCCCAGAGTTTTATGCATCCTTGTTTAAAACCTTACAGCCAACATCTGTAAGAGAAGATAAAAACCTTCAAAACCAAACATCCTTAATGCTTATAAAAGTGAGGAGCGAGATGCTTTGTGTTGAATGCAATCAATATGACCATCCCAACCCTCATTGTGCATACAAGGCACAAGTTCTGCTATACTGTACATATTGTAAAACCTTTGATCATGATACTAAAACCTTTGATCATCCACAATGGACTCAAAATCTCTCTCCCATGCACAAAATAGAAACAGTTTAAAGGGTAGAAACTGCTCAAGAAGAAGTTAATCGGACACTTCAGTGTTTCTATTGTCGTGGACCTCACAAGGTGGCAGACTGCACAGTTTGGAATACTTCCATGTCCATGGTCACTGACACCTGCGAGACGATCAATGTGTGAACGATGTGGCATTGATCACATGTTTCAAGATTGCCAAGACGAGTTGCTTTAATGTAACTTGTCCCACAAAATACAACTCTTGACATCTTAAGTGTACAAAACGGGTAATTATTCACATTGCCATGAATGTGCTTACATGTTTACAAGCCAAGGCACGATAAACAGTCCAAAAGAATGTAAAAGATAATACCTCAACATGGGTAGAAGAACATGCTTTAAAACAGAACCCAAAAGAGAAAACAAAACCTTCTAAAACCAAGAAAAACAAGGGACTACAAAAAACTGTCGAAACCAAAGTCGAGTTAAAAGACAGGGAAAAGGAGTGTAGATGATATAAACCCAAAAGGGGATAAACTTAAAAGAGCCAAACGCTATACATGGTGCAGATGCATCCACCTCAAAGACCATCAAACAAACCTCAACACCCATATGTGCGACACATGATACAAAAACCCAAAAGAAAATTCAATCTCGTCGCATAGGTAAACATAGTGAAAAACTGACAAACCAAAGAAAGTCAGAGAACGAAACAAGTTCTAGTACATCACTAAGTGAGGATGAGACAGGTTCTTACTCTTCGCTCAGTGCATCACATAGACCAATCAAGAAACCAGAACCCACCCAACCACCTCAAATGGATAATAATGATCGCATGACATATGTAAAACGCAAAAAACGAGCTCAAGAGTGCATGCTTAGCATGGTTGAAAGTCTTATAGGGTCATCGGTTGTGATTGAGCCTCATAATGCCAAACCTACACCGGCAACCAAGATAAAAAGCTTAGAGAAGTATCGCTTTTCCTTTCAAGAGGAAGACATACTCTCTACAGAAGTCATTTTTGAGACAGATTGTACGAACTATAGGCTTGAGAAAGCACGTAAGGAATTTGATAATTCCCTTACAAGATTAAAATAGTCTCTCAAAACCTCATTTGGAGGAATGCTCTTCTCTCATGATAAAGCCAGCATCATGTCAACACTTGCATCTTTAATGGCTTAACCTGACTTATACAAGAACATAACAAACTACATAAACCAGGACTATGAGGATTCGCAAGTTTCCAAACAGACCAACCACCTCCAATAAAGTCTCTACTCCTTCAACCCCATTCTCACCTACGAAGTTTGATCCCAATGCCTTGCAATCAGCAGCTTTTCTTGAAGAATTTCCTAGAGCCCAACCATCTATCTCTAACAGGGAACTCAAAGGAAAGGTCCCGGATCCTATGCATCTTCATCGACAAACCTCATCAAAGGAGACAACCACATGCTCAAAGGCCTCATCATCGAAAGCCACTCAACAAGAGCCTTTAACCTCATCATCAACAATGCCCATGAGTCTCAACCCTGTAGCCTCAGCACCAACAAAAGTCAAAGAGGGCCCCAAACCTTCTACATCAACCTTAAAGAAAACTCCACCAAGACTACCACAATCACAATATCTCAATAGTATCAAAATGTGGGTGGAGAAGCAACTACTTGTAGCTCAAGGCTCTACTATGAAGGTGCCAATCAAATTTGGGTGCCTCCACAGTCAAAACCTCTTCCTCAACAAAGCACTCTAAAGCCAAGGAAGAAGAAGAGTACTCCACAACACCGTCCACAAAAGCCTATGCGAGTTCCTCAAAGAACTCCACCAATGCAGCAAGTGTGGGTACCAAAAACATTGCTGCAATACAAGGGTACTACCAAAGAAATACCAAAGCTCGGGTCCCGAAGCACATCACAAAGTCTCCTAAGCTTGCACAAAGAAGGAAGCCTCAACACCAAGCACATCGGCCACCAAATTATAGTGTTCATCAAAGAAGGGTGCATGTGCATGTGCTTCAACAACAAAAATATTATGATGGTAATTCCATCATATGGTTGCCAAAATCGAACAATGTGAAGAAAACCTCACCACCGACTTCAACCCCAACAACTTCACCTAAAGTTCAATAAGAATGGAGGCCCAAGCAACAGCAAGCAAACAAAACCACTCTCGTGCATTGAGAGCCAATACAAGAGCTTGTCTGTTCAAGCAAACAATCAACAATCTTCCCTACTGCCTCAACATCATTTCAGCAACAAATTCAAGATCAGATACGGAGACTTAAGAACACATCAAGAACAAAATATCAATGCTCGTCATCCCTCTGGAAATGATAAATGATCCATCCTGTGCAAACACAGTTGTAAATTCATGGCCCATGTCAATCTCTGCAGATTCACGTCTGTACTTTCACGTCTATAGTCTCATGTCATGACTTTCACGTCTGTAGACTCACGTCATGACTTTCATGTCTTCACATCTTGGTCATCTACAGTCTCACGTCATGACTTTCACGTCTGCAGTTTCACGTCTTGGTCTTTCACGTTTGTACTTTCACATCATGATGGCTCACGTCCTGACTTTCACATTTGGTCTTTCACGCCTCAATGTTTCACGTCTTAGCAGTTCACGTGGAGAGAAAAAAAAACGAGATCAAAATTTACAAATTGAAGGAGTTTCATCTCAAGGCTTAAGAACTTGCACTTTCACGATTTAAGTCTCATCATGGATTAAGCCATATCACACAATAGCCACTATATATTTGTTAAGCTTATTGCTTACTATTCTTTTGGGGCAAAATTAATGTAGCAACTGCTCAATGAGTACGAATCCATACTCATGCACTGGAGAATATTTGTACCAATGCCTCACCATCAACTTTCAGGTACATCTCTAGATGGGGGGGGCCATGGTGGATGAAAGCTTGGTCAATGGTACAACCCATCGCTTGGAATTTTCCTTCAAATTACAAACCTCTCCAAACGATGCCACCATTTTCACAAATCAATCCTTGGTGAAGATATTTATATTAGCCTTGCAAGTCGATGTAATTCTTTCAATCCTCACCAAAACAAGTCGCTACTTCAACACAGAGCAGTTCAATAAGAGTCTATATGATTCAATTCTTGTACTTCAAGAAAATCTGCTTCTCAAAGCACTTAAATATACACAGAAATATAAAAAGCACATGCACAAAAGAAGTCAGGATTAGGTCCCACTCGATAACATTTGACAAGAATCCTGCCACACAAAGGGACATCATCACAAAAGCCAATTACTTCAAATGATGAATGTCGCTTCAATGAATCAAATGAGAAGCTGAGAATCACCATCTCGTTCTGATGATTAAGTCTACATTCCTCCGGATCCTTTTCTCTCCTCTCCCATTATTAACATCTCTTAGTGTTCCCATTAACAAAAATCACATGTAACCTTGCTGATGATTGCCAAAAACAAAGTGAGTAAAAAGTAAAAAATAAAAAATAAATGGCTCACACAAATATAAAAATGTAATCGTTCACAAAAACCTCCCACCCCGTTAGGAATTCCCAATACACCACTAACCTCTTCATTCATTTACTAGCTTTTCTTATTTCCTCCGGAGGAACAAAGATCGTTGAACGTCATTTCAACATTAAAGCCATTGACAAAGCTTATTTATTCTCCCTACACAAAAGTCTTCAATACGATCACCGAGGACGCGATCGTTCTCATCAATGTTACTTCAATTCTAGGATTAACGAGAGCTACTGCCATTATTTTACATCAAGGAGTCACGATAGATACACCAAAGGGTCATACATTCAAGATATCAAGTAATACTGTCCAAAGCTACAACTTGGACGGGCGCCCGTAATGGTGTGAAGGAGTATTTATGGCAATTCCTACTTCAAGAGTGTATGGTATTAAGTTAGGATGAAGGCCTAAGTGATGTACTTCATGGATATATTATGAGAGTAGTCATTATAATAGTATTAGGTCACGAGCCTAAAATACCCGATCGGCCATAGTTGAAGTGAGTGTGAACACTTATGGCCATGTATATAAGTGAATTTCTCTCATAATACAATATACTCTTCCATTGTACAATTGAGTCTTGCTCTTGCTAATCCTCTAGCTAATCGTTCTTCCTAATGCATGCTAGTGAGTGTGTGTGAGTGGTGAGGTGAGAGAAGGACGAGGACCTGTAGTGCAACGCGACGGTGTGACAACGCTCGCGAGAGACGCGGTGGAATTGCTTCTCAAGGAGTTCTAGAGCTTGGAGACCTCCAGGGTTACAAGCTCGACCATTGGAAAGATTCTCACGACAGTTGCGGTTCAACAGGTAATCTCTTTTTGGATGTGTTTCAAAGAGGGTTAGGGTGAGCTTTAACACCCAAAAGACCTCTAGCAACTCATGAACATACCGCTATTGGAGAAACAAAGAACCCCCTCTGGATCTGCCAAATCTCCAATCCTAAAAAGAAATGGAGTAAGTCTAAATCCGTCATCTCAAACTCCTCTGACAAGGCAACCTTTGTCACAACTATGTGCTCCACATGACCGCCAGTGAGAATAAGATCATCCACATAGAGGATAATCAATGTGACCATACCGTGTTCTCAAAAGAGATACAAGTTCGGATCTACAGCTGATCTCTAGAAACCATTTCTCAAAAAAGAAAGAATCAATCTTGTGGTTCCAAGTCCTAGGAGCCTGTTGAAGACCATACAAGACCTCCCGTAACCTGTAAACCATACCTTTTGATCCCAGAACCAGCTTGGAGGTTGATCAACATACATCTCCTCCTACAAGTCACCATTCAAGAATGGAGATTTCATATCCATCTGATATACCGGCCACCACTGCTGAGAAGAGACAGGGACAAAAACTATCCGAATCGTGGTCATCCTAGCTGTCGGTGCAAAGGTGCCCTCATAATTGATGTCAGGCCGTTGAGCTTAGCCACAAGTTTGGCCTTGTGCTTGTCCAAACGGACCCATGAGACGTATACTTGGCCATATAGACCCACTTGGCACCAATGACTGACCGTTGAGACGGTCAACTCCCAAGTTCTATTCTTTTCTATGGCTTCAAGTTCCACTTGCATGGCTTTCCTCTAAGTCTCCTGGGAAAGAGCTTCCTTAACTAAAGTAGACTCTTTATCCCGAATGATATGACACATCGATGCATAGTTTACCTATAAAAGCTTTTTTGTCTGACTTTTGTCACGAATGCAAGAATTGCAATGTCCCTTCCTACTACCATCATGAAGCCATCCACCCTCTGGTCCCAGAAAGCCCGCTGCAATGCGTGATGAAAAACAGGTAGTAGAGAGAGAGGAGACACACACACAGGAGCAAACCCTAATGTATTATTAATCCCTAACCATAGAGGGAAGCCATCTCCCTTCTCACACAATGCATAAAGCCATAATCCATAATCTACAACACACTACATGTGTTGTGTCCACACATTGCTAACCCTAGCTAATGTCCACACACTATGACCAGCTAGACGCGGTCATTTATGTCGCGCACATGTTACTACCTAACATGCCAGCACATAGTGCAACTGGCATAAGCTGACATCGAGCGTGAATCTCAACAGCCCCTCTCAAGCTCATGATGTATTGCCATAGATGAAGATATAGATGAGCTTGGGCTATCAAAGCTCTCAACACTCCCCCTCAAGCTCATCCCATGTACTCCCAACATAGTACGGAAGTACTCAAACTTCTCACTGCTAAGTGGCTTTGTAAAGATGTCGGCCACTTGCTCTTCAGTCTTCACATACTGCAAATCCACTGTACTATCCAACACCTTCTCTCTGACAAAATGATAGTGGACCTCTATATGTTTGGTCCGTGAATGAAAAACTGGATTCTTGGCCAACTGTATGCTGCTCATGTTGTCACAATGAATGACAACCTTGTCATCACAATAGGCTCACCCAAATCAGCTAAGAGACTCTTTAACCATACTCCTTCACATGTAGCAATGGCTGCACCCGTGTATTAAGCATCTGTACTAGATAAAGCAACAGTAGGTTGCTTCTTACTGCTCCAACTCACCACTGCACTTCCAAATGTAAAGGTATAATCACTAGTAGACCTCCTGTCATACGAGCTACCTGCCCAATCTGCGTCTGTGTAGCCATGTATATCCAAGCCTTTACCATGCTCATAAAGAAGACCATAATGTGCAGTGGTCATTACATAGCACATAATGCGTCTCACTGTATCCAAATGAGGTTTTTTGGAGCTTTGCATAAATTGGCTTACTAGCCCCATAGCATAACTGAGATTTGGGCGTGTGATAGTCATGTAAATAAGACTGCCAACTATCTTTCTATACATAGATGGATCATCCAACTCTAGCAAAATCAGCCCGTAGCTTCACATTCTGCTCCAAAGGTGTACTCATTGGCTTACACCTTGGCATCCCATATTTTACCAACATGTCCAATGCATATTGGCGTTGCACTAACCATGTCCCTACATGGTCTTTGATCACTTCAATCCCAAGAAAATATCTCAATTCACCCAAGTCTTTCATATCAAACTGTCCACTCAATGCCTTCTTGACATGCATAACATCTGTAGCATGATCTCCTGTGACAATCAAGTCATCCACATAGATGACAAGCAAGACAATCCCATGATCCGTTTTCTTCACATAGAGTGAAGAATCTGTTGAAGAAACCTGAAATCCAAGGGAGATAAGATATCGGCTTATCTTATCACTCCAAGCACGAGGTGCTTGCTTCAAACCATAGAGGTGCTTGCTTCAAACCATATAATGCTTTCTTTAATCTGCATACATGAGTGGGGTACCTCGGGTGTACATACCCTTCTGGTTGTGCCATATAAACTTCCTCTTGTAAATCACCATTTAGAAATGCATTTTTCACATCCATTTGATGCATTTTCCAACCATTTGCTGCAGCCATAGCAATGACTGCTCTCACTGTTCCCATCTTTGCAACTGGACTAAATGTTTCATCATAGTCCAAGCCTTGGGTTTGTGCATAACCCTTAGCTACCAACCGCGCTTTATAGCGCTCAATGGAACCATCTGATTTGCAGTTCACCTTATAAACCCATTTGCAACCAATGACATTTTTACCTTGTGGTAAGACAATCAAATCCCAAGTGTCATTTTGAACCAATGCGTCCATCTCAACATCCATTGCCTTCTCCCATACATGCTTCCCAATAGCTTCTGTATAGCATGTATGGGTTCCACATGCTTCAGCAAAGAGGTCATATATGCGTAATACATAGCAAAGTCATGATATGGATACCTGACCCTTTGGGACCTCTGCAATGTATGTGGAGATCACTCTGAACACCTGTCACTCTAGCATTTGGAGGCACATATCTATCCTGCCTTGCACCTGGTGTGCGTAAAACTGGTATGCCAAGTTCCTCATCCAAACTTTATGAACTTGACGACTCATAGCCTGTAATGCCAATTACTTAAACCTTCTTTTTTCCTTTCTCCACAGCACTACTACCAGTGCTCACACTCTCATGTCTCAAGTGTCCTGACCATGGACGTATAGTGCTACTCTCAGACTCTGCTGGCCCAAACATAGAAATAGAACTTGCTTGTGGCAAGTTCATATGCACATCAGCATCAATGGAATCAATGACACCTTCATCCTTGGCCTTGTACTAACTAGAAAGAAAAGCTTTGAAGTCCATAAACTTTCCCAATACTTCACTTTTCTCTCTGAGAAAGTAAATCCATGTCATTCTGCTGAAATCATCAATGAATGTCACATAATACAAGCTACCTTTAATGGATGGGTTTTGTGCGCAGGACCCCTTACATCACTATGAACTGTCTCAAGTGGCCTGCTACTCATGTTGCCTTCTTTAGGAAATGGCAACCTTGCTTGCTTTCCAAACTAGCAAGCATCATAGACATGCATATTCCCATCATAATTGAATCTAGGCAGTCCACTAACAATGCCTCTTGCCTGCATGTTCTTTAACCTTTGTATGTTCACATGTCCAATCTTTTTATGCCACATGTCAATGTCTTGTACCACATTTCGGCTTTTAGAGAACATGGCTGATTTCAACTCAGGAATCCCAACATCCAACTTAAATAACCTGTCTTCTTTCTTGCCTTTGGCCTTCAGAAAGCTTTTAATCCTGTACTTTCATGCCTGGAAGTTCTTTATGTCCAACTTCTCACCCACAATCTGTACTGGGTTGTCTGACATATTTGCTTAATGCAAATGCACCTTCCACACACGTCCAATTCTGTAAACGAGCCTTCCTTAGCTCAACCACACTCTAATAAGTGTTCCAGGTACTTCAAAGTACTCAACAAACTTCACTCTTGATGTAGGTGTTATTACAATGTAAGAAAATCCTTATGGCTTGTAACAAGATCTTGATTTTTTTAAATTTTACTATCTTTTAGTTTTTCTCCTATATGTAAACTGCAAGTATGTATTATCACAATGCAAGAAAATCCTTATGGCTTGTAACAAATCCTAATTTTCACAATGCAAGAAAATCCTTATGGCTTGTAACAAGATCCTTTTAAAAAATATATATATATGCTTTAGGCTTACTTTCCTATATGTAAACTACAAACTTCAAATGTTCTTGTTATGCTATGCAAAATGTTTGCATGTGTGATAATTGGTCATGAATATATCATGATAGAAGATCCTACCTTCTTAAAATACAATGTCAAGATTTACATTCAAGGCAATGTGCATCACTACTATTGAGCTAGACCCTCGTCAATCATGTTCAATAGAGAAAAAAATTCGATATAGACATTTCTAACTAGATTTCTTTTTGAAGAAAATCAATATAGACATATCTGCCTAGACTTCCTTGAAGAAAAAAATCAAAAAGGCATAAGAATTGATTTACAAGTAGGTTCTATCATAATGAAAGATAACCCTTAAAAAGGGCCCATATTTTAATCAGCTCCATAATGCATAATTGCTTCAACAGCAACCTTCTCAAGTTTGTGAAGCACAAAATTGCTAAGCAAGTTCTGAATTTAATCAATCACCAAAGTAGAATTTGGCCTCCACTTTGCAAAGTATTGAGATTTCTGCTCTGTTTTTGCCCTACAGACTGCGTCACCTGCTCCTCCTCCTGAGGATATTTGAGAGGTTTGTAGTGGCTATTGAAGGTATAGGTGAGTTCCCAACACTCTAAGACATATGCACAATCCATCAATGAGGTGATTTTTGTAAAAAAAAATGGCTTTAATTTCATCCACAATGGACATCTCTTCTCTATTTTTGTGAGGGCTTCAAAACAGTGAATTCCAATCACTTAAATGCATCAACTTTGCTCCAAATTCAATGTAGGGCTTGCACATGAGTTGCCAATACATTCCCATTTGCCAAATATATGATTCTTTGTCAGATTTGCAACCATTTGCCTCATACATTCACCACACTCAAGCTTCAATGGAGAGCTTGCAAAACAGAAATTTTTCTTTGCTTTGGGCAACTTAAATCTGATGTTGTTTGTGTTTTTGCACTTGCAATCCGCTCAAGGATGTTTAGTAGTCCTTACCCGATATGCCAAGCTCTCAGATTTGATGAAAATCGGTGTGCTCCAAGCTTTATAGCTCCAATGGCAAGCTTCACAGCTTCTTCTCCCTCTTCTCTCACTCACTCATAAACCCTAATAGAGAGCACCAAGCTCTGATACCATGATGAAAAACAGGTAGAGGGAGAGGAGACATACACAGAGGAGCAAACCCTAATGTATTATCAAACCCTAACCATAGAGGGAAGCCATCTCCCTTCTCACACAATGCATAAAGCCATAATCCATAATCTACAACACTGTGCGCTTTTGTCGCACAGGTCGTAGCTGGGGACTTGCCAGACACCGTATGCGAGCCACGAATGGCTACAAGCATACAACCAGGGAAGGAAGCTCAAACAGAATGCCAAAGGGTGTGTCACTCACCGCTTAACTGCTGCCTTGAAGGATTCCCGCGTCGCAGCCGTGAAGGAGGAGCCGCCGTCGCCGCTCTACCGCCTCTCCGCCGTCTCGCCGTGCCGCTACACAGTGCGCTCGATCGCTCTCTCTCTCTCTCTCTCTCACACACACACACACGCAGGAGAAGGAAAACCAAGGAGATAAGGCAAGAGCACTCTTCTATTCACAACACATGAGAATGAGGATTTTAGGGTTACATTTGGCTCATATAGGTGACTTGGCCGTTCACACTTGGGCGCCCATACATGGCCGGCCGACCCTAACCCTTATCCTACTAATATCCAAGGTGCGCCTCTCATCGGCGATCACCCAATCCCTTCATCCTTAACATATAGTGCCGACAAGCCCGGCCCATGACTCAGAATATTTAAATTAATGACGTAAAATATAGTATGTCGCAATGTCCGCCATGGGTTAACATGCCCCCCTTCCTGATGTAGATTCCGTCCTCGGAAGCTATGGTATGGTAAGCTCGAGAGGGTTGTTGTGGTAGACCGTCTGCAAAATAGGGAAGTAGAGTGAAGGTATGCTGGAATTCAAAAGATATAAAGTGTATAAATTCAAGCGTGTGAGACCACAATGGATGATGCTATTAGAACTTAGTTTAAGGGTACATGAGTGAGCTAGTGTAGCTAGCAAATTAATAGGAGTTTAAAATTATTGAAAGGAATTCAAGAGTTAGCAAGGTGTCAAAGGTTAATCAAGGTTTATAACTGGCCTAAGTCAAGGAAAATAACCAAGCTTAATAAATAAACAGATGACCATACTGTGTCTACTCTAAGAACAAGTAGTTACCACGAGCCTAGGGACACAAGAAACATCAGAGTTACAGGAGCCTTTTGCCTTTTTTTTGCACATGACAATTTTTATACACAATGGCGACCTTCCTAAGGCAAAACTAACATCGATCCTGGTACCATGTTTAACACAAGGCATTATCCAGGAATCTATTAGCTCACTTTAGGCAAGGCTACCCCCTACCAACCAAGGCATCGGTCTGGAGTAGAATACTCCTCGCCTACCAAGTATCAATAAGGCGATAGGCCAATATTAAATCACATCATAGACTTGTATTGCCATTTATTGTAGGCTTTTTTTTTTTTTTAAAAGTTTGTTTTGATCTTCGCTCCTGAACTAAAATGTGTTCTTACATCTTTTCGACAAGGGGTAAAATCTATGTCCTAGAGGTCAACACACACACAGCCAGGTGTTCAAACATTAAGATGGTTTGACCCTAGACCTAAGACAATCGTATTCCATGGTTAACTAAAGACGTCATGCTGCCTAGGAATATTTCCAATAAAGTTAAGCTCATTAATGATTTACACTAGCATGCAAGCAACTTCAAAAACTAAGTAGTACATTGATAATTTCCATGTGGTCATGCATTATAGTTTATGCAATTGATTGAACAGTAAAAACGAAAGAGAGTGGGTATGGAAGAATTACACCTGTAATTGGAGATCTCCTTGATTTGACGAGACAGCTTGCAATTTGATGTAGATATATTTTGATGAACGTTGCGGCAGTCTCTGGACTTGGAAGCGAACCCACCTCAAACTTTTTAACCTGTATAATCAACTAACAAGCACTATACCTCGAGAGGCACATCAGTGTGAAAATTCAAGACTCGTTTAAAGAATCTAAACTAGAAAAAACTTGAAAACACTAACCTACCTACCAGTCACCACACTACTACTGAGGATACGGTAAGAGGATGTTGTAGAGTCCTGGCTCTAGCCCTAAGGCTAAGCCTCTATCCGCATCATCCAAATAAATAAAATCAACCTCAGTAGTGCCATGAGTTTCATCCGTCCATTCATCATTGTCAGATATTTCCTTTTCATTTTCCCATCCACATAGACTCATCAAGAATGTAACCATGCGAGGATAGTCATCTTGTGGAAAAGGAAAGCATTGGGCTATCGGGGATATGTCCTCTACGGAGTAGGGGTCAGTCATGGTTAATAGGCGAATTAGCCATTCTAATTCCTCAACATTTTCCTCTCTGGCTAATACATCTATATGATCCCATTCAGTTTCAATTACAGGATAGCACATGTGAAATATCTGAGAAAGGTACAGATGATACCTCTCATCAAAGGCGGGAGTGGATGAAGTGTATGCTGATCGTGCATCTGCCATATCTGCAAACACAGATATAGCATCAGTAGGTTTGTGAGACAGGTCAATCTAGTTCTTGATTGTACACGGATATTTATCCTCTTTTTGTGCTCTTGCTCTTTTTACTATTTTTTGTTTTTCTTTTCTTTGTTTTGTTTTGTTTTTTTTTTGTTTTTTATAATGTATGAAGCTATATATATACATCCCCTTGAATTTGGCAATTACATGGTCAGGGGAGAAGGTTAAGGAGGAAGCATTAGAATGTCGAGCGTGAGTACATGCTCCCCCTTTCCTTGGGTAGATCATATTATTTGCAATGATGTTGCAGCCTCTTGGAACCAATTTGTCCAGCGGGTCATAGGTTGTGATGTGGGTAGATAGCTTTTTATGACCCTTGTGGCCACATCCAATTGCAAAGATGGTAGTGTACGCTCCCATTGACGAATGGAGGAAATGGTTTCCATCGATACTATTACAAGGGGAGATGTAGGCTCATCGGTTTTTTGTTGGGTGTTGACAAGAGTAGGTGTAGAGCATGTAGAAACTTCTATATGAGTGTGTGCCTGGCATGAGGAGCTAGAAGCTTCATGTGGCTCCCCCCTTCCTGAGCTAGGTGGTAATGATCGATATCGTTTGGGAATCCAAACTAACTCTGGAAGTGGTGCGGAGCACTCTGTTACCTTTCCCTTACCACGGTCTTGAATTGTCATTGGGGTGGCAACAATTGGTTTGCAAGGTTTTACAGGTGATGTAGAGGGATTCACCTTATGTTTAGGGACCCAAATCTGGTCATTCCCCTCGTAGTACCCTTGGGCTACTAATAATTTTTTAGGGATCCATCGCGATGTTACATTGCTCTTTCTCGGGTGGGTAGCTGCTTTCCTTTTACGAGGCTTCTTGGTGGCTGAACGAGATTGAGCAGGGGAAGTAGCTGTTAACGAAGCTTTGGGGACCCATTTGTATGTACTCTTTGGCATAGTAAGTAAAGCTTTAGGGACCACCTTGCCTGTTTCCACTCTTGGCATTGAAGCGTTAGAGGGGTGGCCAACAATCGAAGATGGTTTTGCCACTGGACTTTGTGATTTTTCGTTATCTAATATTTGAGTGGATGACTTAGGTGCGGGATTTTGAGCGGTCAGACCTAGTGTTGGTTCTTGCGTTGTGACTTGTCTGGTTGCCCAATCGATATTGCACTTGGTGGCCATCATCCATTTGCGCCCTAAGATTACAGTCCCTCCCATGGTACCAGTAGGCATAACCAAAAAGCTTTGAATTATGGTTCCCTTGTCATAGGCAACCGGAGTGTGCAGAATTCCTGATACAGGGGTTTTCTTCTTGTTGATTCCTTGAACTTGGATAGAACTCTTGGTTAAAGGTGGTTTTCCCAGTTGACACCACACGCCATATGATAGCAAATTATGTTGAGCTCCTGTATCCAATAATGCATTATACAGCACCTCCCCGTAAGGACTCTGTAACTCAATTGGGTATCTTAGAGGTGGGTCAGATACTAGTGCATCCTCCTCTGCTTCCTCGAAAAATACTTGCGTAATTCCCAAGTTGGCTTCTCGTTGTCGCCTAGCACGCTGTTGACGTTCTTTGGCTTCGACTCTCGCTTGTATCTTTTTAAGCTCAGCTTGTTCTTTAGCTGCCTTCTTTTGATGGATTGCATGTAACTCCTCCTGGCTTAGGGGGTCATAGTATCTTTTGAATTTACTCCCATTAAGGAATCCAATGGTTTCAACTCCGTCGAGAGTCTCCACTCTGATGGTACCTTGCGGGGTAATTTCACATACTCTATATGGTCCCTTACCAGCATATTTGAGCTTCTTCTTTTCGTTTCGCACTCCATACATCAGGACTTTATCCCCAACCTTGATGTCCTTGTCCTTTAGATGGCGATCAAACCATTTTTTCCTCCTATCCTTCTCCACTAGGGCATTGTATACAGCCAATTGTCTTTCTTCATTTAGCCGCTCAAGGATATACAGACGTTCTGCTAAGGGATTACCATCCCAACCCTCTTGAGTAGCAACACGAAGACTTGGAATGACAAATTCCCACGGCATGACTGCTTCTTGGCCATATACCATTTTGAATGGTGTACAATTAATAGCCACTTTGTACGCAGTACGATAGGCCCATAAAGCTGTCGTAAGCTTTAGATCCCAATCCGTGCGATGAGCTTCAACTGTCTTTGTCAAAACAGAGATTAAAGTCTTGTTGGTACTCTCGGCTTGGCCATTCGCTTGCGGATAGTAAGGAGTAGATTTATGATGGGATATCATGAAATTTGTTGTGAGCTCCTTAATCACTTCATTTATAAAATGCGTACCATTGTCGCTCACAAGTTCAAAAGGACAACCGAATCGTGTGATTATATTTTCAAAGAGGAACTTGGCTGTTGTCCTTGCATCTGCCTTACGTGTCGCTTTCGCTTCAGCCCATTTGGTCATATAGTCAGTGGCCACAATAATATAGCGAGATTGTGTGTTTCGGGCCGCTGGACTAATTGGACCTACAAAGTCTAAACCCCACTTTTCAAATGGTTGGTTTACTTTGATCGGATGTAGGGGCATCTGATCTTTCCTCTGCGGTTTCTTGTATCGTTGGCATTCATCGCAACCCTTCACAAAGAGTGATGCATCTTGGAACATAGTGGGCCACCAATACCCTGATTGTAAGATCTTTCGCGCAGTTAAGTCTCCTGAGAAGTGACCACCGGCTACGCCCATATGTGCCTCTTGTAAAATGTATAGATACTCATCCTCTCGGGCACAACGCCTAAGAACGTCATCCTTTCCTCTTTTATAAAGAGTCCCGGCTATCAGGCAATAGGGTTCGCATTCTTTGATCAGCTTTCGAGCTAGATCTTTACGAAGCTCCTTGGGTGGAAAGCCATTAACCAAAAAGTTAACAATCTTCTCACTCCATTCAGGCATTGTCTCCACCATGAACAGGGAAGTGTCAGGTAAGTCATCATCAACCCCTGTAGGAGCCTCACCATTGGGTATGCGAGACAAATGATCAGCCATAACATGTTTCTTTCCAGGTCTCACAACAACCGTGAAATCAAACTCAAGAAGAATCAATAGCCATCGTGTGATTCTTCCTGTGGAGCATGGTTTGTTTACCAGATACAACAATGCTTGATGATCCACATAGAAAACAAACTTGGTGGCAAGGAGGTAATAACGAAATTTCCTTACTGCATATATCATTGCCAACCCTTCTCGCTCCGTAGTGGTGTAGTTCATCTCAGCATCGTTCAACTGGCGACTGGCAAAGCTAATGGGGTAGTCTAGCTTGTGTTCTCCAGGTTGAGTTAACACACACCCAATAGCAAAGTTTGATGCATCAATATGCACATGGAAGAGTAAATCCCAGTTAGGCATTCTCAAGATTGGAGCACTCGCCAAGGCCTTCTTTAATAGCTCATAGGCACGGTCACATTCTTCGGTCCAAATAAACTCGATGAGAAGCTTATACAATGGTCGAGCTATCTCGGCGAAGAAGAGAATAAACCTTCGATAATAACCAACGTGGCCCATAAAGCGTTGGACTCCCTTGTAGTTGGTGGGTGGGGGTAATTCCAGAATGACCTTGATTTTACTCTCATCAGTGGAAATCCCATTTTTGGACACTATATGCCCTAAGATAACTCCGTGTTTAACCCAGAATTGGCATTTGAAAGGATTCAAGGAGATGCGATATAATCTACACCTTTCAAATATTTTTCGTAAACACATCAAGTGCTCGTCCCAAGAGGAATGAACACAAAGATCATCTAAGAAAGCTTCACAGAAGTCCCTTAGATATTCCTTAAAGGCCGTGTTTATCAATCGTTGGAATGTTGCAGGTGCATTGGTTAGGCCAAAAGCCATGACGCGAAAGGCAAACACTCCAAACTCCGTGATAAATGCTGTTTTAGCTTGGTCCTCGTCTGCAATTGTGATCTGATTGTAACCCGAGTACCCATCTAAAAAGCTATATGCCTCCTTGCCTGCCACTCTTTCAAGCACATGTTCAGAATATGGCAAGGGGTAATGATCCCTTCTGGTGGCTGCATTAACCTTTTTGAGATCAACGCACACTCTGAGTTTCCCATTCTTCTTTGGCACGATGACTACGGAAAATGTGTCGGGGCGGAAAATTTCAAAGTAGAGAAGAGCATTAAAATGTGAGAAATGTTTCTTGAGAACCTATGACCTGGAGAGGGGGGGCTTCTTGCCATATCTTCTTCTTAAATGACAAGTCTATGATTGGTTATATTCAGAACCCCTAATCACCATAGCCTTGTGCCTTGATGTCTTATGTTTTCCCTCTCATGTTATAAAGCATACAATGCCTATAATGCCTACTATGCTTGACTTAATTAGCACCAAACTCATCATGTTTATTAAAAGATTATCACAATGCTTAAAATTTGGAAATTTTCATCAACATTAAGCCTTTTCCTTCATTTAAATATTGGTTCAACAGCATTAATTATCTCGGAGAAACCCATTCTGAGTGCTCAATTGGGTATATGAATCCACATTTTACCAGCTTTTCAATTTCCTCTTGTACAATCTTTGCGTACTTAGGATTCATTGGGTAGGGACGTTGCTGGACTGGTTTAGCAGTGCTAATCATTGGAATCGTGTGTTGCACCACCGAGGGTGGAACACCCTTCATATCATGATATGTCCAAGCAAATATGTCCTTGAATTCTTTAAGAAGCTTCGTAAGTGCAGCTTCTTCCGCCTTGGTGAGGTCTTGAGCAATATAAACTGGTTTAGACTCATCACCCGGATCTGCTAAGTCTATCTCCTTAACTACCGCAGGGCCATCGTAGACACCGCTACTCCCATTGGTAGGCGTTCGTTGGGCTTTTGTGTAGACTACTTTACGTTCCCCTGTGGTGAATGATTTGAAATGCTCGGGTGCGGGGTGTAAGTCTACTGGTTCTTGTTGTGCCAGACTTTTTTCTTTCAATTCCGCTTCCTTTTGTTGTTGAGCCAACTCTTGGTTTTTGCCGCCTTCTTGCAGTACGACTTAGTTTCGGCCTCTCTTCGATTTCTAATTGGGCGACGTCATGAGGTTGCGGAATACACCACATGACACTTTGGAGGTATTGTCCCCAATTATCCGCTATCTTTCGATGAGCATCAATGGCTCCTACATAACTAAGCCATTCTGCAGTGGATCTTTCCTTGTTTATTGCAGTTCGTACATTAGCTCGATAGCGTTGGCGCTTATGTCTCGTTTTTTTCTTACCAAGTTTTTGATTTTTGTTTCTATCCGATTCGGACTCACTTGGTCGATCTTCACTTTCGGATGAACTGCAGGAGGCCACTGTCCTAGGCCTTGAACACCTTGCTTCCACATTTGGGTGAATATTTGATTCATTTTCTCCATCAGGCTCAGGGTCAGTTTCTTCTTGAGATTCATACTCAGAGTTGCATTGGTCAGAGTCTTCGCTACTTTCAGTGTCGGTGGAGTTTGCCACGTTCTCGCCATCAGGAGTCATGTGCATAACACCTATCATGTTTATTGGCACTAACGGTGGCATATCTTGCCCCTCAGGTGTTACCCAACTTGTGCCTCTATTTCCCCATGTGTCTATGGTTGCCGCTAGGTGTACCCAATCCACGTTATCCGACTCAGTCATACCCGGTAGGACATCCATGTAAGGAGAATCTTTTCCATCATCAGTCTCTTTTTTGCATGTATAGCAATACCTTAATGGGGCGGAGTGAATAGTGGTATCCGATCGATTATCAATGATAACCTTGCTTCCTAAAGGATGTGCACGACCATTCTCAAGATCAACTCGAATGACAGAGTCCTGGAATTGTAGGTAGACATGGTTTTTCGACCAGTCATGCACCATTTGTGCTTCCCTCATGAAAGGACGTCCTAAGATCATTTGATATGACATAGGATGCTTGGAGAAATCCATTACAATGAAGGTATGTTTTACCTTGTATCCCAGGACCTTGATCTTAAGGTCCCTTAACATTCCAATAGGTTTGGCTATGGTTCCGTTTGCCATCTTAACCACTATGTTTGTGACTTCGAGGTGAGGCCTTCCCATAGATTCCCAACAGTTTTTAGTCACAATGCTCACTCCAGCACCACCATCAAGGATTCCCTTTAGAGTTAATCCCTTGGTAGTAATGGGGAGGGTGGCATTAGATTCGTCACCTTCAAAGTACTGTCCCAACTTGTTCACAGGTATTTCAACGACCGAATCTTCATCTAGGTTGGGTTGTAGATCCCAATGCTCCCCTTCATCTTGAAGCGTGTCGGGTCTATCCATATTTGCAAATTGTGGTAGCCCCGCCTTTAGTTCTCCATTGAGAAATGCCCGAAGAGCTAAGAATAGCTCAGGATCTCCGTATAATTTGGATATGATCGTGGTTCTGATCTCGGAGGACATGAAATCCATTAGCTTGGACACATTCAATGGTACTTTTCGAGACATCGCCCCTTGACTAGGGACTGGTGAAGATGGAATCACTTCCTCTTCGATGGGGTCAGGCATTCCCTCACTAAACATTCTTTCCAGCAAGAAGGGTGTTTGCCCACTTTCGGATGTCCTATCCTCACTTTCTTCCCGAATGATACTAGGTATAGCTAACGGTTTATGGTTTCTGTGAGGCTGAACTTGCGTAGGAAACACTGTGTCTGGAATTTTGATTTTTCTCGGGTTTGGCTCCAGTTCTCTTTGTGTTTCTTCCACCAAACCCCTTAAGTGTTGCACTTGTTCAATCTCCTCAACTGGGTTTGGGTAAGTTCCAATCTTTTTCTTGAGGGTTTTTGGCCCACGTGGCTTGTCTTGGGGAGTCTCAGTCAGTTTGGGTGGTCGAGAGGGCATTAACTGACTTGGTTGTGGGACCGAGGAAGTTTCCTTCTGTTTTCCCTTATTTATGTACTCGCTTGATTCTCCTTCATTGAGCTCCCGAGTGGGTTCCTCCTTTAAGGTAGTGGCTTTGGTCCCCATGGTTTCTATTGAATCGGAATCATCTTCAGGATCATTCATATACACGGGGTCGTCTCCTGTCCCTATGTTAGTCTTTGAACTAGGCTTGGAGCTCGTGGCATTAAGCGATCTCTTCCGCCGTGTTTTCTTTTTCTTTGCCTGAGCGATTGATGCAGTATCCCTCTCTTCAAGAATGTAGTTTTGATTTTGAAGCATTGACCGTGTAACTACATTCGCAGGTACAACTGGTGTGGTTCCTCGTACTTGGTTGGTGACCTCAACCAAATTCAATGGCGTAATCTTGGGTGCATTAGGATTATGTGGACATTGAGCGATCAAATGATCTATGCCACAACGATTACATGTAAGTACCGGCATTCCCGATGTGCTCCCTTGATTTGGTTGCATCTGAGTAGCGATCTTTTGTAACCTATTAGGGCACTCCGCTACACGATGCGGTCCACCACACTCGTAACATTGAAGAGGTGGTCTCCTCGCCATGGTATTAAGGTTTTGCCCTCTTGTGGCAAGAGCAGCCGCTTGATATACAGGCTTGACTTGCCCGAAATGATCCTCCATGTAGTACTGGGGAATCATTTCAAACGTATCAATCCCGTATGGAGCAGTGGGGTCTATCTCCTCTTCATAATCTCCACATGCACTATGTGACTCACAACCCATCTGGTTTACAGGGGTAATCCTTGGATGTGGAGGTTGTGGTCCTAGCACTGGCGGTGGTAACGGCATAGACTGGACTACATTCGGATTCCTTGGAACTATGTGCTGTGACGGTTGCTCGATAGGTTGTGCAGGCATTAGCGCGGGTACTTGAGGTGTGTTTGACCAAGCTAGTGGTGCCTGGTTTGCCAACATTCGCTTAAGTGTTAGGCAATCTTTAGATTGATGGCCATACTTACCACATGCATTGCAATTCCCATTGAATTTGACTCTAAATGTGGGACATTCACTCGTGCTATGTGGTCCTAAGCACACCGAACACCATTGTTGCTCTCTCCTTGGGTACATATGGCTATTCTGAGGAGCTCGATTACCCCTAAAGTATTCTTGGAGAGCCTTAGTAAGGTCGGTCACAGACATTTCAGATATCTTGGGCTCCTTGGCAATAGGTTTTACCGTCATTGGCTCGTGCCCAGATACTTGCGAACTAACAGATTTTGTTTCTGAAGACACCTTTTTACCTGCAATCATCAAGTTGTCTTCTAACTGGATTGCATTGGCAGTGACTGCTTCCCACGTTGTAAGACCTCTAATGACTAGGCCATTGTAAATGTCCTCGTGGCGCAATCCTCGGATGAATCTATCGAGGAGTTGGTTGTTATTGAAGCGTTCATCGGGAGTGCAGCGAGAATTTAGATGTTTCAATCGACTTATAAAGTCTCTCACTGACTCCCCTTCCTCGCGTTCAGCTTTTTGGAGTTGAGATGCTACCCCCCAAAGCACACCCTCGCGTATGTATTCTTTCAAGAACAATCTCTTGAGAGTGGGGTAGTGAGTGCGCTCTTCAACCCTTAAGGTTCGATACCAATCTCCGGCCTTCCCACTCAAGGTTAAGCCTAAGGCTTTACACTTGTGCAGCTCATTGTGCTCTTCCAAGGAATCACACACGTGTTCAAAGACTTCAATGTGCTTCCTAACATCCTCGTTACCACTGAAGTTTTGAGTGAGCTTAGCCACTTGTACTGCCTTGCTTCTAGGTTCTCTCTCAGGCATACCCCGCATGTTTTCTGCAATGGATCGTCCGATCGTCTGAGCAAATGCTGCGAGATCACCTAAGTGAGCAGGCATAGTTGGTGGAGGCACTTCTGGGATAGCCTGGCTGATAGGAGTTGGCGTTGGTCTGAGTAAGTTGGCAAATGACGTAGGATATGATATGTGGCTAGGCCTAGCTCCCCTTGGATAATGGTTATGATAAGGCAGTCTTGGAGCATACGCCATTGGCATACTAGGAGGCGTAGGAGCTACATGAGCATGAGTAGCAATAGGTACATAAGGCCGATAGGCACTGCCACGCACTGTTGTAGGTACTGTTCCACTAGGTAGTGGTGTCGTACTAACTACAGTGGTAACAGGTGCGCTTTCTGTCATGCTCATCATTGGGGTAGGCATTGCGGATTCCTTAATGGAAAGTTGAGCCAAGGTTGGAAAACTAAAGTTACTACTCGTGGGCTCAACCTGCATTGAGACTCCAGGCGAAACAACATATGAAGGGTCTATGGGACTCACCGAGGGAGTCTCCAATTGTGATAGGGTTGGTTGTTTGGCCTTGCCCGTATCCAAAAACCTCATAGGGCCAGTGGAAACTAGGTCCACTCCCCTATTTTGCCTCTCAATTTGGATAATTCTATGAATCACCTCACATATCATGTGTTGTTGCTCCTCTAGATTAGTGGCGCTAGATGTAGATCGTAGGACTTCTAACCAACCTACATGATATGTGTAACCCGTGTATAGGTCCGTTAGAGTCTCTGTGTGTAGATCATATTCCCAATTTTCATTGAGAAATATCCCATCCAGACTTGGTGTGCCAAACGGTTCTCTTGAAGTGGACGCAATGTCACTTCTTATGGATTGGCTCCTAGGAACCTCTACTTTAGGAGGAGCATCGGAATGTGGTAGCTCAGTAGGGCCCTCATTGAACGAAGTGGGTAGAATATCCACATGGACACTCTTTGGGAGGGTAGGGTCCACATAAGATGTGAATGGCGAATCTACTACCCCTCCTTCCTCATTTACTTCGCTTGTCGCATGCTCAGAGCGTGTAGCTCTACTAAAGGTCTCTATTAAACGACTAAACATGCTAGATCCGGGCTGTGGGGTCCACACTGGCATGTTTTGGCTTGTCTCCTCAGGGTTCTTGGTAGGGTGCCCTTCCATGGCTTCGGAGTCGGAGGATGAGTCACTATCCACTATTCGTGGATCTTGGGTTGCACTCCCTTGGGTTCCAGCCGAAGGCCAAGATGCCAACGTGGAGGGATGGTGTGAGCCTGCGTAGACTGAAACGCTTTCTAGTGGTTCAGGCTCTAGCACCCGACCAGAACGTAGATACATGTGACGTGGGTACCCTACGTGCGTTGGTAACTACCCTTGAAACTCACACAAGTGGTTTCTTAGGTGTTTCGCACCCCGTTTTTACTTGTTTTTGTGTTGTTTTTAACCCGTTTTTGACCCCCTTACTTACGGTCGAACTTGGACTAGGGCGTGTGATAGCTCGAAACGAGCGTATCGTTTAAAGGGTCCTAGTGTGCTTTACAGCACCGTGTTCGCCTATCTAGAGCTCCTGTAATCCTCAAAATAGTCCGTTTCCTTTGGGGGGAAAGGGCAAAAGCTTATTTGTTTGTGGAGGAAAGGGTGAGGGCTTTATCCCACATGCTCACTTTACTCCTTGGGGAGTGGGCTACATATAGGGCACGACTTCCCATAAGCTCTCACTTGAGAGAAAGCTATGGAGGCTCACTCTCCTATATATATATATCAAAAGACCGAGACCGAGGCCGAGGCCGGGGCCGGGGTCGTGGTCGTGGTCGTGGGTCAATTGGGGTTCTTTCTTTTCAAATTTTTTTTCTCCAATTAGAAAATCTTTCCTCTCCACATGTTTGGTTCTTTCTTTGAAAATAAAATTTAATTTTTTTTATTTTTTATAATTTTTTTATTTTTTATTTTCTGTTTTTTTTTGTGAGATAAGTTTCCTAGGGTTTCCTCAGGGTTCAGCCTTGGCCGCGGTGCAGTTCGCACACACAGCACAGATCTGGGGATTCAGAAATCCCTCTCACACGCAGAAACCAGATAACAGAACGTACGCCCACACGCGGAGCGAAAATATAACAAAAGCGCACATTTTTGGCGCCGCTGCCGGGTACGACCTGTGCGACAAAAGCGCACATTTTTGGCGCCGCTGTCGGGGACTTGCCAGACACCGTATGCGAGCCACGAATGGCTACAAGCATACAACCAGGGAAGGAAGCTCAAACAGAATGCCAAAGGGTGTGTCACTCACCGCTTAACTGCTGCCTTGAAGGATTCCCGCGTCGCAGCCGTGAAGGAGGAGCCGCCGTCGCCGCTCTACCGCCTCTCCGCCGTCTCGCCGTGCCGCTACACAGTGCGCTCGATCGCTCTCTCTCTCTCTCTCTCTCACACACACACACACGCAGGAGAAGGAAAACCAAGGAGATAAGGCAAGAGCACTCTTCTATTCACAACACATGAGAATGAGGATTTTAGGGTTACATTTGGCTCATATAGGTGACTTGGCCGTTCACACTTGGGCGTCCATACATGGCCGGCCGACCCTAACCCTTATCCTACTAATATCCAAGGTGCGCCTCTCATCGGCGATCACCCAATCCCTTCATCCTTAACATATAGTGCCGACAAGCCCGGCCCATGACTCAGAATATTTAAATTAATGACGTAAAATATAGTATGTCGCAATGTCCGCCATGGGTTAACAAACACACTACATGTGTTGTGTCCACACACTGCTAACCCTAGCTAATGTCCACACACTATGACCAGCTGGACGTAGTCTTTTTTGTCTCACACATGTTACTACCTAAAAAGCCAGTACATAGTGTAACTGGCATAAGCTGACATCGAGCTTGAATCTCAACAGTGTGTCCACATTTAAGTGGCCAAAACGAGAATGCCACAAATCATTGAGCTGTGTACCTGGAAGAGAGGAGAGTACTGAGAGTCTGTAAATCCCATTCCCCACTCCGCCTTCCCAAACAACTTGACTTGTTGCTTTGTCCCGGATAGCAACAAAATGCTCATCAATTTCCACCCACATGCCAGTCTTAGAAACCTCATGCACTGACAAAAGATGAAAGCCAAGAGATGGGACATAAAGAACCCAGGACGAATGCTTCCTCCCTTTGCCACCAACCTGCCCTCACTATGAATCGGGATAGTGGACTTGTCACTAATAAAGACGTGACATGTTTGCCTTCGAAGATCTTGCAACAACTCTCGGGAAGGAGTCATGTGCCTGGAAGCACCACTGTCTTGAATCTACTCTTGAGTATTCCTAACGGTGAGACCAACTGCCTCCCTGCTTGAAGAAGATGAAGCTCTGATTTCCATGATCTCCAAGTGCACAAAAGTTGGAGTCTTCGCGGCTACATCTGAGGAATCAGCACCTTTCTCGGTGCTCTGTTGAGGACATTTCCTCCAAGAATGACCCTTCTGGCCACAATGGTTATAGGCCCGCTCGGCCTTCAAAGCATCACGCTCTAAGTCGGGCTTCTTCTCAAAAGACTTCGCTTGTGAAGTCTTTCCTTTGCCCTCGTTGTTGTGGCCTTTCGACTGGCCGCTAGCTAGTCAAACCTCAAAATCTCCGCCTTGTGGAGCGTTTAGAAACTACTCTTCCTGGTCCAATACCATCGGCACAAGCTTCTTCCATGTAATGCTGTTGAGCCTACCACTGGTGATCAAAGAAGAATAGAAAGCTGAGTACTGATGGGATAGATGAGACAACAAGGTGATGGCCATGTCCTCTGATAATATCTCCTTCCCAGTCCAAAAAACCTCCTAGTGAAGAGCATGGAGTTTGTTGATGTGCTCTCGCATCATCGAAGACTTTGCAGGATTCATCGCTCGCATCTACACTTCCAAGGAAATTCTCTTCATGGGCAATACCCGATTTTACAAAGGAGCCAAGTGTTGCCAAATCCCTCGAGCCAGCATCATGTGTTTGATGTGGTTGATCACTTGGGGTGTGCAATTAAGGAAAATGAAAGAATGCACACGAGCATTGACACGATCCCACAACTGCGCTTGGGCTCCCGCTCTTTCTTGGTGGATAGTGAAAGCTCCTCCTCCAACTTTGGCCTCGGAACTCCAACCACAAAGAAATCAGCCAAATCATAAGGCTCCAAGATAGACTCCATCATAACCTTCCAGATGCCATAGTTGTTCCCGTCCGACTGTCGGTCCACCGGGAACGTCGAGACGGTGGGAATCTTCACATGTTTCTCTGCCATCTCGGGGGTTCACGTGGTCTTGTGAAGGAAGGGTGGGTGGGAAAAAAATTGAAGAAGAGGCTGCACTTAAATGCAAGGTGGCTGTCCAACAATGATGCCGCCTTCTACCTTCTTCTCCACGTCCTGTACAGCCCCAATCAGCACCATATGCCTTCTACCTTCTTCTCCACGTCCTGTACAACCCCAATCAGCACCAAACGCAGCAGTCTCAAATGCTCTGACTAGCAAAACTGGGAAAAATATGGACAATGAGGAAAAATGGAGAAACTCACACATGGGCGGGCACACCCACAACACTGGCCCTCACTCCCTACAGTGTAATATGGTACGTATAGGAGATGACTGCTACCAAATACAACACTGCTAAAAAGCAGTCCAAATATACATATGAGGTAAGGAAGGGGGGCTCCGTCCTCGTCTAGCTGCTCTATCGACGACGAAGGGAGGCTACAATTGGAGGCAGAGGAAAAAGCCACAATGTTCCTTGGATAGGGAGGATACGTGGGTCCAGGCAAGAAGGCCTCATGCTGCTGCTGCATGCGCTCTGAATCACCAATCAAGCGCTCAAAGTGGCTCCAGAGGGTGTGTATGAGATCCACTCAAATTGAATAGATGAGCTGGGGCGGGGTGGGGAGGGGGTGGGGGGCAATCAACCCGTCGATGGCCTCGCTGCATCGGACTCGCCAGATGTGCCAAGCTGCTATACTTCTGATGATCGCCCATCGCAAGCTAATGTGTGACTGTGGAGTCTAGGGCAATATTGGAACTGCTGCTATAGTCATTATAGAGATGCACATGTGAGTGAGACTCAGTGCAAGGCCTCATCCATCATCCTTGTAAAGTAAGGCCTTGCCTGCCACTACAACCCAAGCTACAGCCCCCATGTTACGGTGCGAGCGGTGCCTGGATCAGAGGTGAAAAGACAGAGGATGTGCTACCAAACCTGTTGTGCCTGGGTGCGGCAATGTCTCGCCACCGCTGCAACGACAACTCCTTGCTGGTCTTGTTGTGATGGCCAGCCACGCGGTGCCCACAACTAGACTCTAATGGGCTAAGAGATAGAGAAAGGAGATCTTCTAGGGACGGACGCTGCTTCAGACACTCTGCTAGGAATCCTCCATGAAAGTAGCCAGGACTCCTTGGGCTTGCCAATGCTCCTTCACTGCTGCTAAGGTGCCATCTGTGAACTTGGATGAGGGAGGGACAGAGAAGCTGCCAAGGTGTGAAAGAGGCTCGCTGCAAATGGGTCTTCAAAGCCAGTACTGAGATAATGGAGGGGGGCCTTGAGAAGGTCCATTGAATCCTTGGTGTCCAGGGGCCGGCTGATCAAGAAATCCTTCTAGGGCTCTGCCCCAGGCTAGAGTCCTTGCACGATCAGCTTGCCCAAAAGGGCATTACTCTAGGTCGTGGTATCTATCAAGTCCAGGCCTCCTTGAGCCTGAGGCTGAATCGATATGCGCAAAGCCACCTTCACCCAAGCCGGCGAGACCATCTCTTTCAGACCAAAGAAAGTTCCAAATCGAACGTTGCACATGCCTAATGCAAGAATGATGGAAGGCCCAGCATGAAGTGATGTACCACATGGTAGCCAGAAGAACCTGGTTGGCTACCATCACTTGCAAGGTAA
This sequence comes from Cibotium barometz, assembly GCF_041138505.1. Classification (NCBI taxonomy): domain Eukaryota; kingdom Viridiplantae; phylum Streptophyta; class Polypodiopsida; order Cyatheales; family Cibotiaceae; genus Cibotium; species Cibotium barometz. Next base: position 53,037,244 of record NC_141049.1, on the reverse strand, counting down.
GTGATAAGTGGGCGTAGAGCTCCAATGTGAAATCTTCAGACACACTTCGAGAATGCTTAGGAGGGGGCGATCTGCCGCTCTGCTGAAATATCGACACCTGGCATCCAAGATACTGAAGTCGTGCTGTGAGGGATCCATCGGAACTTGTGAATTGGGCGCCAAGTCGGGCTGGGAGTGCTACTAACCCAGAAGCCCCCCAACTTGTGCCAATTTATCCTCGCCCCTGAAGCCAGGCAAAACTCATCAAACGCTGCTGCAAAGAGGCGGCAGTTCCCTTCCGACTCGGTTGCGGTGTCATCTGCAAACTCTCCATCCAGCAACTCCTCCATGGTGCGGATGGGCAAGCGCAACCCCTAGAGGCCTGTATGTTGTGCTCGAAAAAAGGAATAGCCACAAAAAGGAAGAGGAATTGTGCAAGCGGGCAAACCTGATGCACCAAGTGGCAAATGGCAAAATGCTCTTCAGCCAGCCTGAAGGATGACCCGGTTGTGGGCTTCTGCGTAGAGAGAGGGCTGCAACTCCCTGGATCTACGCATGTGAAAATCCAAGTCTCAGCATAGTGCCCTATGTAAAGGCCCAGTCAACTCTGTCAAATGCCTTCTCGAAGTCAATAAGGAAAATGGCCATGTCCTCGCCCCTAAGTCTGGTTGTGGCTGTTGCCTCCCAAAATGTGAGGAGGTTAGCCAGGATGCTGCGGTACCGGATGAAGCGAGTCTGAGTAGCATGGATCAAATCTGGGAGGGAAGGCTGAAGGCGCAGGCTGACCATGGCCAAGATCTTGTACGCTGTCCCTAAGGGGGTGATGGGTTTCCACTGGTGATCACCACCCTCCTTCGGGATAAGGCGTATCAGACCCCTGGCCATGCACTTGAGGAGTAAGCTTGTTTGCATAGCCGCATTGAAAGTAGCCTGAAAGCCTGTTCCTGGCAAAGGAAGAGGGAAACCTGCAGACCATGCATGGTTTCGATTCTAGCCCGAAATTCTGTCTCAACTTAGGTGAGCACATGTGTTTATTCATGATAGCTCACAATTGAGAGCATCAAAGTAGTAGGACATGCGACGTCGAAATGATTGTGTCATCTTCAATAGAAAAGACATCAAGTAGAGGTTTTTAGTTTGGATTCACACTATTGTCTTGCAATAAAATAAATACACCAAAAAGGTTAGGGGTGATTTGGGCCCAATAGTGTGTTAGATGCTCTCTTACTCTTCTCTTCAAAGTAGCACATCAATAAACTTTGTTGCACACTTTACCACTTAAGCTTCTGCAATGCATGTAACAACTATAGCTGCAAGGCATACACACCGCCCCCTTCAATGTTCAGGGTTTTACAAGCACATAATAAAGCAACTGGAAGTGATAATGTGTTGTAAACCCCTAAAGGCAATAATCGAAGCCACTTTTATTGAGACTAGTGGGCAACTAGTGCTTCGCACGTCTTTTGAGACTCCAAATTCAAATTCTACCCAAACCTCCTCCTCCCTTTCTCGAACCTCCAAATTCTTGCCACGTGACAGCTTTGTGAAACTCTTCCTTAAAATAATATATAGATATAGAGAAGAGATACGGTGCTATTTTTATGGCACACTTGTTGTTATGACATGAATAAGAGGTAAATAAAGGTTGAGAGTGTTACATTGACATGAAAGCACAAGTAAGCTTAAGAAAAGCAAAGAAGTTGGCTGGCTACCTCTTGAGCTATAGCCAAGCGGCAGTGCCCAGGTCTCTCAATGTGGAGATAGGTAGCGTCCATGTCTCTCAATGTGTAGGTAATGGGTTTAGGGGACTTAACCAATTGATGGTTTTGGTATCTAGCCATCACAGTTTGTGGGTCGAGCTGTTGTGTGAAAGGGTTGCGTGCAAGGCCACGTGGAAGGGTCATAACTTGGCTAACGCGTGGAGAGGTTTAGGAGGGGTCGCAGTTTTGTTTTGTTGCTTTTTTAAACAAACAAATTAAGGGGTGTTGCTTTTTTGGTGTGTTTTTTGTTTTTGTTGGTTTTTTTAGAAATTGTAAAGAAAAGGTGTTTTTTAAAGTTAAAAGGATTTTTTGAAAAATAAAATAAAAATATAAAGAAGAAAAAGAGGGGGCAGAAAAGAGGTTTTTTTTTAAAATGGAAAAATTAAAAGCAAAAAGGAGGTTTTTTTCTCTTTTTTAAATAATTCATTAATTAAGTTTTGTTTTGTTTGCTGTTTATTATTTTTTTGAATAAATGAATAAAAGTTAAGGAAAAAAATGAAAAGAAAAATAAGTTTTTTAAAATTTTTTGTTTTTTTAAAAATAAAACTAAAAGAGAAAAAGGAAAGAAAGAACACTTTTTTTGAAAAATGGAAAATTAAAATAATAAAACAATAAAAAAAGAAATGCAAATAAAAGAAAAATAGAGAGTAAAAACACAAAAGAAAAGGACGAAAGATTTTGTTTACAATCTATGCATGATATGGGAATTGGTCCAAGGTTCATCAAGGTAGTGCATACCTTGTTTGCAAATATGCCAAAGATAAAGCTTGCATTAAGTGGCAAATTATATGACCCCTTTGTCCTGAGGAGATCCATCAGACAGGGGTATCCTTTAGTCCCCTTGTTATTTGCAATAACTATAGATGCCTTAGGATAGCTGATTGATGATGCAATGGCTAAAGGAAAAATTAGGGATATCTCACTCCCTAACAGTCAAGATCAGCTCTGCCTTCAGCAATTTGCTGATGATACAAATTGTCTGCTTCTCCGTCCATTCAGGCCTTTTGGGAATGTCTACACACTTGCTCCAAGGTCCAAAAGCAAACATGCTAAAATAGGGATTAGAACCCTTATCAATGACCCTTCACACTGGCTTCTTGAGCAAAAATGTGAGGTTATCCTTGGAGGGAAAATCTTTAGGTTGGGTATCCCAATGGGCTTTGGTGTCTCCCTACACCAGAGATGGCAATGGGCACTAAATAAAGTGATTTAAATCTGATAAATTCAAAGGCTTACCAACAGGGATTGGCTGGTAGATTGGTGGCTCTCAAACACATACTGATCCTTGCAACAATCTACTTTCTCTCTTGTTGGAGACCTTCTAACAGTGATTTAAGATCCTTGGAAGCATTGTGTAAAAACTTCCTATGGGGTGGTGTCTTTATTGCTTCAAACAAACTTCCCATTTTAACCGCTTGTTGGTGTGGCATATGATGTTGCAATTCAATATTGCTACCTGGTTGATTGCCAGCTTCTTGGTTTCATCTTGGAGCTTCTTCTTTATTTCCTGCACAGTGTTTCTCATTTTTAGCCCCTGCAATGGTTTGACCTGCTTATTTTGAAAAGGGAAAGCATTCCGACTTAATGAGACATTCCACAAGTACACTCCTCTCAAGACATTCCACATCTGAGTAGAAATTTCATTGGCTTCTCCTAGCAAGATTTCTTTCCAGGTCAAATTTTTTGGATGAGAGGGTTTGATGCAAAGGTGAAAAAAATTATAAGGCTTCTTTATTCTCATCAGGACACATGAGGAAGAGATGAGGAGTCGACCCACTTTGTTTCCTACACTTGGGACACATTCCATCTCCAAATCTTATCTTACGAGCTCTTTCATTGGTCCATAACCCCTTATGCAAGATCAGCCACATTAAACACGATATTTTAGGTGGGATAAGCCTGGACCATATATTCTCAAACCTAAACCACCATTATTCCCTATCCCAGTTCATATACCACCTAGAGTTGAGCCTTACATGAAGGGGGGGTTCAACAAATTTAAATTGAGGGATTCGGAGGAGCTCTTCTTCACCCTCCCAGCCTATTGCTCTCACTAGGAAGGGAGATCTTGATTGAATGTAGCATTCCATTTTCTTGTGCCAGATTGATATTCTAGATGCGATCATATTTAAGTCATCTTCGTTCAACCTGCATATTTCTTTGAGTTCCCTAATGTAGCCACCTCTAATGTCGAGAGTCCCATAAATCCCCCCACGTACAGTGCCCTTTCCTCAGGAGCTTGCAAGCAGAAGGATAAATCTCCTCTAGAATGTAGTCTTGACAAACCACTGATAACCATATGGAGTCCATGTGGAAAATGCTAGCTTTGAATCTCAAATTGTCAAACAACTGAATTCTTGGTTTGAATCTAATCCAAATCCTCCACAAGGCTCTGACTTGATCACTTCTTCCTTTAGGTCTAATTTTTACTTTGCTGAGAAAGAGGCCGACCAGAGGAACAGGTGGAAGAATGGCCCAAGGGCCATTCTTGCTTGACTCCACGGCCTCAAGGTCATTTTGGGATGGACATGGGGCATCTAAGAATGGCCCTAGGGTCATTCTTTTCATGTATAACAGGTGTAAGGACCATTCCTGCATGACCCCAAGGCCTCAAGGTCATTTTGGAATGGCCATAGGGCATCCACAAGAATGGCCCTAGGACCATTCTTGCCATGCACAACATGTTTAAGGACCATTCTTGTATGACCCTTGGGCCTAAAGGTCATTTTGGAATGGCCATGGGGCTTCCAAGAATGGCCCTTGGGCCATTCTTTTCATGGACAACAGGTGGAAGGATGACCCAAAGGCCATTCTTGCATGACCCCAAGGCCTCAAGGTCCATTTTTGGAATGGACATTGGGCATCCAAGAATGGCCCTAGGGCCATTCTTTTCATGCACAACTGGAAGAATGGCCCAAGGGCTATTCTTGCATGACCCCAAGGGCGTCAAGGTAATTTTGGAATGACCATGGGGCATCCAAGAATGGTCATAGGGCCATTCTTTTCATGCACAATAGGTGGAAGAATAGCCCAAGGGCCATTCTTGAATGACCCAAAGCCTCAAGGTCATTTTGAAATGGCCATGGGGAATCCCAGAATGACCCAATAAGTGTAAGAACCATTCTTTTCATGCACAACTGACCCCAAGGCTTCCAAGAAGAGCCCTATGGCCATTCTTTTCATGTAATTTTAAATTAATAATGGCCCCATAGCAGCATTCAAGAATGCCCTTAGGGCATGCTATTATTTACGTATGACCATTCCTTATAGTGATATGCATTAAGTTATTTTTTTTAGCTCTTGTGCGTTGTTGCTTTATTTATTTTTGTAAATATGTTAGAACTATTTTTAAATTGTCTTACAAAAATCACTTTTGCATAGGAAAAGATGTCAAGAAAAAAGAAGCGTCTGTAAGAAGCTCTACAGAAAGTTCCTGGATGGCATAGAATGTTCTATGGTGCTCTACATTTTGTGCATGTTGTACCATGCAGCGGTGCAATCGAGCTCGTTAGTGTGCTTATTTTTTTGAGCAAGGAAAACACATATGAAGGCTATGACAACTATGTTGGCGCTCAAGGTCCCACCTTAGATGCAACTATGTTACTATATTGGAGTATGATAAAGTAAAGAGTATGGACCCCATAGTCTTTTTACAACTGAAAAAGGCCATGGTCATTGATCAATGCATAAAGAGTCTATGTATGCAAGATCTTACGATTATTGATGCATATAGTAATGGCTTTGTGTCAAAGCAAGCATTGAAGGCAAAAAGAGAGGTAATATGTCTAGTTGAGAGAGCTCAATACTGTGATGACATGCATTCCAATATCTTGGCATTTGCAAAGTTGAATCATAGTGTTAGACTGTGGGCAAAGATCCCTAAGGACCCACAACCAACTACTACTTCTACCTCCCAAGCACCTATTTCGTAAGTAGCTGAAGAAGCCCAACCCTTGCCTGGAGACAAATTTCTATTTGCAGGTTTGGTTTCTAAGCTTATACGCTCAGAGAAAAGAAAATAATTTGTGTAACTATTCACTAGATGCTAAGAGAGCTTTCTTCTACAAGGAGTCTTATGAGCTAGCGGCATTGATTTTGTAAATGTCTTTTTCTTTATTGAATATAAATTTGTCATTTACCTTAAGGTGTCTAGTTAAATATTTTGTGGAAGTTATTCTTGTCTCTTCTATGCACAATAGAATGGCCCTAGGTCCAAACTACATATGAAAAGTCAAGTTTTTTTTCTATGCACAGTTTTGTATGCACAGTCTCTTGTATGCACAATATAATGATTTAATAATGGTCATAGAGCTATTGTTTTTTTTTCTATGCACAGTCTCTTGTATGCACAATATAATGATTTAATAATGGTCATAGAGCTATTGTTTTTATGCACATCAACCTTAAGATTGGCCCTAGGGCCATTCTTGTAATGCTCTAGTGTATTAGGGCATGCAAGAATTTCTCGTGGGCCATTCTTGCATGATCCCAAGGCTATTCTCTAAGTCTAAGGCCATTCTTGCATCCTCTTTTGGTCTTAAGGTTGTGTTGGCCATGGGGCATCCAAGAATGGCCTTAGGGCCATTCTTTTCATGCACAATTAGGCCATTCTAGCATGGGCTTGGTGGATCACCCAACTTTCTTGCGCATGCTCATGGGCATCTAAGAATGGCTCCTAAGGGCATCCTTGCATGGCAAATAAAGCCCTTGTTTTGCCTCTAAGAACATGTAAGAGTGGCCTTGGGGAATCCTTGATGAATGGCCCCATGGCCATTGTTTTGCCTCAAATAAAAGCCACCTCAAAGAACATGTAAGAGTGGCCCTCGAGAATCCTTGAATGGCCCCATGGCCATTCTTGCATGACCCAATGGCCTCAAGGTCATATTTGAGATGGCTATGGGGCATCCAAGAATGGCCCTATGGCAATTCTTTTCATGCACAGGAGGTGCAAGAAACGGCCACTACTTGCCTTACAAGCCTCAAAAAATATGCAAGAGTGGCCCCAGGGCATCCTAGAATGGACTCAGGTGCAAGAATGGTCCTAGGGCCATTCTTTCATGGCAAATAAGGCCTGAAAGAGTATTCAAGAGTGGCTTGAAAGAATGGACATTCTTGTTATGCACAACAAGTGCAAGCCCGTGGGCCATTCATTTCTTGCACCACAAGTCGAAGAATTATCCCAGGGCCATTCTCCAAGGACATTCTTGCATCCTCTTTCAATCTTAAGGTTGTGTTGGAATGGCCATGGGGCAACAAGAATGGCCCTAGGGCCATTCTTTTCATGCACAACAAGTGTAAGAATGGCCCATTCTTGATGCTCTTGGGCATGTGAGAATGGCCTAGGGGACATTCTAGAATGGGCTTGATGGATCACCCAACTTTCTTTCATGCTTTTGCACATAATAGGTTAATTCTCATCTCTCCACGTATAGATGAGCATAGAGTGGCCTCAGGAAAAATTTATGCTCCGTATATTGATGAGAAGAGAGATATTCTCTTCTTTAATGGCATAGATCCAATTATGTACATCGTTGGTAATGTAGAGTATGGAAATGTAGCAGGATATATAAACAGCTACTATCAAGGAATAAACATGAGACCGAATGTATGTTTTACTCTTCACCCAACCACAATTACCCCCTTTTGGTGTACATCCAGATAAGAATGTCAATTCAACAGAGTATGGCTACATATGTGTGGAAACCTTATGCAATATTCATGCTGGTGAAGAGTTGTTTAGCTAATTATAGCTTTCTTTGATTCTATGTACATTCTTGATGATTGACAACAGAAATATTAATCGTTTATATTGTCATGTTTAATTATTTTTCCAAGTTAATCTCTTTCATAGTTTTAGTGTAAACGTCGTGATTGTTGTACATAGTCTATTCGTGTAATTGTCGCGCATGGAAAGAATGGACCTAGGCCATTCTTGAATGCCCCAAGCCACTCCACCAACATGGCCTTGAGGCTAACCAAGTATGGTTAAGGACCATTCTTCGATGCCTCGTGAGTGACAACTCCAGCGTGGCCTTGGAGTGAAGCAAGAATGGCATGAGGCCATTCTTTCTTCTCTTGTTCATGTGAGAATGACTCCAGGACTATTATTAGATGCGCCATGGCCATTTCAACATGACCTTTAAGTCATTAGGGCATGTAAGAATGGCCCTAGGACCATCATTGCAATTGTTGTGCATGAGAAGAAAGAACCTAGGACCATGACCATGTTGATGAGATGCCATATTGGACGAAGCATATGCGAATAGTTCAAGAAAGCAATGAATTAGACCATGTTGTGCATTTGGATGTAGAAAATTTCTTAGACTTTTGCTTTAAATGGTTCGAGGTTTGGATTTTGAGTAGATGCAAATTAGATGATATTCTTCGAATCCTCAATTTATGTCTTCCAAAACATCATATGAAATTCAAGTATGTGCTGAGCCAAGAGATGTGCCAAGACACTGGGATGTTCTTTAAAAGCCCTATGTTCTTTGGATATGAGCATGCTTACCACAAAGATACCAGCAATCTAGACATATTTTCAAGACTTGGATGGAGACAACACTTTGATTTTTGATGACACACCATATCAAATTATGTGGAACATGCCAGGTTCCTATCTTGTATTTCCAAAGCCATAGAATCAGACACCGAAGGAACTTCATGGCTTCCTAAAAACCACAACTATCCATTGGTTGTGTCAATGGTTATATGCTCATAATAAGAGACGCTACACACAGAAGAATTTTCAAACTAAGATTAATCTTGAAACAAAGATTGTATTGGAGGAATATGTATGAAGGTGGCGTCATTAAAAGAAAAGGTGCTTTGGACATAAAAACAATGTTCATTCATGTATGTTATCACAAATCTTGTAAATATTTCAAGCCAAAAGACCCATCTTGACATACAAAATCTCAATGGGTATCCCTTCAATTGTATAACAGAAATGTAATTCTACTGTGTACTCTCCTATTAGACAATGTACATTTCTCACCAGAAATAAAAATTTAATGTTATTTGCTAGAGTCGCAAGTCAGGTGTTCTGCTTCATAGCCATCATAAGGCTCCTTTGTTTGGTCTATGAGCACCACCACTAATTTCAAAAATCTAACGCTAGCTACAATAGCGGGGTCTAGAATTCTATGCCATGCTCTGATCCATGTAAGTATCTACTGTCTTTGTTCCTTAATGTGGGCAAATGTTGCTGGTATAAAAATGGGGAAGTTGTAGCACACATGCGAGTCATGCCTTTTGGCTTCTCGAAACTCCAACGGTGTCCATCTTCTTTTAACTGGTATGTATAATGGATCGACCTGCAGTGTTTGTGGTGCGCTCATGTACACTTGGCTATAGTTTGGAGTTGCCAGGTACTCCTTTCTCAAGTCGGGCTGAATTCTAAAATCTTCTAGGCGGGGGTGCTCTTCAGTGGTGACTATGGTGGCGTAGCCACCTCTTGTGTGCACAGGGTTTACTTTCCTCCACCTGCGGAAACAGTTAGTTGATCATAAATGTAACTATCCTTATCTCCAGCAAATCAACTTAGCCAGCTTTGTGTGCTTTGCCACATTTTCCCATAGTGTGTCCTCTCCAACCAATGCAAGTAGTTCTTTGAAGTTAGGTCGTGGGGTGCGGAGAGGGTATGGTACATTATACTGTTTTGTTGGAGTGACTTCTGAATATGCTTCTGGTATGATCCGGCGTGTGGGCTCAAATGGAATAATCTACATGAGTACCTTGAACATTAACTTTGGCTTCAAGAGAGGATTGCCTGCACGTATGAGCCCAGTAGCCATCATGCATGGCATATCATTTGTTGGTGTCTCCTTTCACATTATTTTATATTTTCATATTTTTCTCATCTTGTACCACTCCCATTATAAACAATCAGAGATACAAAATGGTCCTAGTAGGGCCATTCCTCTATTAATACACGTTTTTGTTCTTAGATTTAAGAGAGTCTTGAGCAAGAATGCACTCATATTTACCTCTTCTAATGCAAGATAAGGTACATAGTTTAAGGGACCTATACAGTAGCGTCTAGAGTAAAACTTATTCTATTATTCAAACTAAAACTTTACGTATTATTTGAAGTTGCACATTAGCGCGCTAGAATGGTTGATTGCCCACAAACTCCCATCTAACTTCAATGTGTTGCATATAGGGTTTGTTCTACTTTTATTTCAAAGCACCAAATTACAAGACTTTCTCTTTACTCTACAGCCTCAGAATGGCCCTAGGACCATTCTTTTATCTTGTTCTTGGACTATTAGTTAGCAGTGTGGCACATGGGGGCTCCTAATTTCATAGTATATATCATATATTTCCTAACAAGTTTGCACAGTCTTTTAATATTTTTTCACACAGAAAGCACACAAAAATAAAAAACACGACCAACCTGGGAATGGGATTTTTCCCACTTAGGCCAATTGGGCCTCATCCAAACCAAAGGGGATACTACAACTACTTATGAGTGGACTTATTCATGGTCTTCAACGAGGCTTTCTCCTAAGTACAAAAGTATAGTTACAAAGTGGTTACAAAATGGGGGATGGTAGGATTTGGAGTCAATAGCCTCCTAGACTTTGTTGGTAGGGTGCATAGTAGGATGCTTAAAACTAGCTCGACGGTGGCTCGGATCTCCACGATGTCATTCAAAGTCGAGCCATCCACGTCATTGTGGGATAGGTCCGACCCTTCCACATCACCTCAGATCACCGCGACCTCTTTGGACCCTTCCACGTGACCGTCGATCACCGCAACTTCTTTGAGTCGATCCGACCCGTCCACGTCACCTCAGATCACGCAACTTTCTTCGGAATCGATCCAACCCTGCTCACTATGGCCTTCTTCAGAGTCTATCCAACCCATCCACGCCATCTCAGCTCGCCGCCGCCGCAGCCTTCTTCGGAATTGATCCAACGTTTCCATATCATCTCAGCTTGTCGTGGCCTTCTTTGGAATCAATCCAACCCGTCCAATGTTGTACTAAGAAAGATTTCTTTTAAGGAATCAAGTGTAATTAATTAACAAAGGAATTTGTTTTTAAGTGTTTCATAGTGTGGTAGGACTTAATTAGAAAACAATTGAACGGGTGAGTGTGTGGAAAGTGGGAGAATGGATGCCCTGACGGTACCATTCTAAGGATGGGTGGACCCGATCAGTCGGGTAGCTTTCTACTAGTCGTAACTTACGATACTTAGGGAATAGTAGAGTCCCGAACAAGACTTGTTTTAGGGGACCGAGCCAGCGGCCGTGCCTCATGAAATACAGGGGGAAAAAGGCGTTGGCTTCCTTGAACCAAGTGTGGGTCTTGTTCCATCTCCACGCACATTCTGTGCTAGGGATTAGAATTTCCTTTAGGATGACTATGCTTCCCCTGCGAGATAGAGTTAGGTCCCTCCGTTTGCTCATAACCTCGTATTTCTACGAGATCGAGGTGTCGACGAACGAAAAACAACACGAGACTTAACCACCTATCAAAAGGATTCCCCCGCAATACGGGTAGGGGTACTTACACGTGGTATCAGAGCAGGTTTAGACTTGGGAGATTTCATATTGTATTCTCTTGTTGCTCTAGGAATTCTTGTTAAACTAATCTAGTTACGGCTGGACGCTGGACGACGAGATGGATCCCTATTCTCGCTTCCTGGTATTTCAATGCATGTTCATGACTGCTTGTCGCTCTTCCGAATTTGAGTTCCGTGACACTATGATACACATTGTAGACAAGCTAACCCTTCCTCATTACACTCGCAGGGATGGAACAGAGCTGAGCATTGGCATCGTTGATCTACCTATTTTATCATTCGAGCTGAGCACGTCGGCAATCTCACCAATGACTTGAGGCGGATCCGATATGCCGAGATGTTGCGGATGGTTCGCGTGTTCTGGTTTATTGGCACTCCTCGTAACACCTATGTCACTATCGATGGGAATCGCATGTTACAGAATCAATGGGTTTATGATAGTGTGACTCGAGTTGTATCCCCTGATAGAGTAGCCGTTACCCGTCTTTCTAGACGTGGTTTACCTCCCCTACCAGAGACTTATCGAATTCTTGAAACCATGGGAGAACCCCCCTACTTTTTCAATGCTACCACCGCAGATCTTTATTAGGTTCCCTAGAGGACTACCATGTAAATAAATAAGATTGGATTTAGTCCAATCCTTGTAAATGGCTTGGTTCACTTGTAAATATTAAAGCTTAGAATAAAAGGTTTTGATTTTCACACTCATTGTCTTATGTGTGTTACCCTTAGTGACATGATTCTAAATTTAGCTTCATATTGATAACCAGGATCGTCAACTTCTTTCTCCCAATGCTGCCTTATGAAGTCATCAAATGTTTGGGAAAACATGCCTACAAACTTCGCCTCCCGACCCACCTCAAAATCCATGATGTATTCCATGTAAGCTTACTAAAGCCATATGTGCCTCATCCTGATCATGTTCTTGATGATGAACAAGTTGTAAAGTCCTTGAAATGAGACCTAATAGAATCATCGACTCTAGAGAAAGAGTGCTTCACAATAGAATCCTTAGGGAACATTTAGTGGAATGGAAAGATTACCCTGAGGAGGATGCCACTTGGGAGGAAGAGTCAACCCTCCAAAAGAATTACCCAGAGTTCGTGCCGAGATGCGGACATCTCGAGTTCTTTTAGTAGGGAAGGATGTAACATACCCATTGTAAATAACAATGTACTTGCTTCAAGGTTGAAAAATGTAACATACCCATTGTAAATAACAATGTACTTGCTTCAGAGTTGAAAAATATAACTTAGTTTGTCATTTTTACGATCAGAAAACTTCTATTTTTGGAAAATAAGCCATTTTTGCTTAGAAATTTGTAATTTTGAATCCAAATTTGGAATCTACGCGTAATTTTACGCTTAAAATAGTTTTTTCTGAACTAAAAACGGGTACCCGGAATGGGTTTAATTAAGCTTTTAAGTCTTTAATTTGCAAACTTCCGACCTAAAATAGTAACTATCCAGGCGTCTAATCAACAAACGGAACACGCCCCCATGGTCACGGGGCAAGGCCGGACATTTTCGTCAAAAAAATTTTGACCCCCCGGGACGACGACGGGCGGTCGGCGTGGGCCCACCCGGGCGCCGCCCGTGAAACGACCGACAATCCACCCGGGACACCCAAGTGTGTACACGACCTAGACGCACCCTCCAGCACACCCCTACACGTACCCCCTCCTCCCAAAACCCTCTTTCCACAGGTGTCGCGCTCTCTCTCTCTTGGGGACACCTCCACCCCCATGTGTCACACTTTCTCTCTCTTCGAGACACCTCCACCCCCAGGTGTCTCACGCCCACACTCTCTCCCGAACACCTACACCACCCAAGTGTCACCTTCCCGCACCCGGACGTCCACCCTCCAGCACACCTATAAAAGGACACTCCCAGCCCCCTTCTCCGAGCAAGCCCCCAGCAAGCCCCTACGCGCAAGCCCTCCCTCAAGCTCTAGGACATGTCCTACACTCTTCTCCCCCCCCCCCGTGTGAATAGACTTAAAGTGTGCTTGTTCTCCAACCCTTGCCTTACTCTTCCCTAGGCCTCCCTAGACGTACACTCTTCTCAAGAGCTCTCCAAGTTAAGGACACCCTCTCAATTTCTCCCCCCCCCATATGCGGCGACTTAAACTTAGGCTAAGAGGTCGTTCCTACCCATAAGCCCAACAAGCTTTTCCTACCCCAAACGGACTCCGTTTTTGAATCCGTTTGAACCAGTAAAATTCTCTCTTTTCTCTCCAAGTTCCCAACCTCTTATATTCACCCTGTTCTCTCTCTATCCTCTTAAAACTCTAGTGCTCCCATGGCGCCGAAACGCCGCCGAACTGAAGAACCACGCGCTGCCTAAGGAAGGAATGAAGCGAATCGCGTCCCTGCAATCGACTTCGCCCCTCGTGAAGCAAATAGGCACGAAAGCGATAACCAGGTTGGTCATTTAACAAGTTTAAGTAAAATTCTCTCTTATGAAGCTTAATGCAAAGATTCGAAATAATAGGAAAGGGACCAAGGTTAAACCCCTAGTATAGATGGCCTAAAGTACCTTATGGTTACTCTTAAGTAAAGTTATAGGAAAATAATCTTGCTTTTGAATCATTGTCTTTCCGAAACGATGGTTTTTGTTAATGTGTGAATTCATTGAATAAAGGCTATGTCTCTTTTTATTGGATATACTGCTGGTTTATTGCTAACATGCAGGTACAGCTTCTCCCCCCTTAGCTAACTCCGTGCTTGCCTGTGTAGCCGGGCGGAGGATAAAGCAAGGCCGGGAGTCGGCCCAGGGCAATCCCCTCCTATGCCACCGGGAATTGGATTTCACCACCAGGGTGATATATATATGCTTCCTAGTTCTGTGGGTCCAGGCTAGTGCGGTGACTTAACCCCCACCTCATGAGGAGACGTCCCCTCCGAAGGGCGAGAGGGTTTGGTACAAGCGGCAGTACCTGAGGGGGTGACAGGACGGCTTGGCCCTCATCGGCTGGCTGACGATGAGGGGAGACGGTCCGTGAGGTTTACCCAGCTGGTTGAGGCTGGAAGATCGATTTCTAGATCATCGGTGTGGTTGTGGTTGTGGTTGTGGTTGTGGTTGTGGTTGTGATTGGATTGTGGTCATGGTTATGGTTATGGTTTGGGACATGGAAGTTTGGATTGGAATATCGGCCCGGTTTCAGGGTCTTTGTAAATATTTTTCACTGTAAGTATGTTTGTTGATTTCAATGTTGTACTAAGGAAGATTTCTTTTAAGGAATCAAGTGTAATTAATTAACAAAGGAATTTGTTTTTAAGTGTTTCATAGTGTGGTAGGACTTAATTAGAAAACAATTGAACGGGTGAGTGTGTGGAAAGTGGGAGAATGGATGCCCTGACGGTACCATTCTAAGGATGGGTGGACCCGATCAGTCGGGTAGCTTTCTACTAGTCGTAACTTACGATAATTAGGGAATAGTAGAGTCCCGAACAAGACTTGTTTTAGGGGACCGAGCCAGCGACCGTGCCTCATGAAATACGAGGGAAAAAGGCGTTGGCTTCCTTGAACCAAGTGTGGGTCTTGTTCCATCTCCACGCACATTCCGTGCTGGGGATTAGAATTTCCTTTAGGATGACTATGCTTCCCCTGCGAGATAGAGTTAGGTCCATCCGTTTGCTCGTAACCTCGTATTTCTACGAGATCGAGGTGTCGACGAACGAAAAATAACACGAGACTTAACCGCCTATCAAAAGGATTCCCCTGCCGTACGGGTAGGGGTACTTACAATTGATGCCTCTCTCTCTCTCTCTCTCTCTCTCTCTCTTCTTTTCTTGGGTAGGTTCGAACAAGTACACTCCCACCACTTGTGAATCCTGTTGAACCAGATGATTTTGATGAGGCATTTTGAGAAGTACCTTGAGATGTAGTCTCTGAATCAAGATCTTCCACTATAGTGTCCTCACAACCTCTCTGAAGGTGTGATCACTCAGATCGATCTACTCTTGTTATGATACTATCTATCCTAGCGAAGATTTAGATAATCAAATCCCCAATCATGGATCATCATTGTTTGTCTCATGAAAGGTATGCCTAGGATAACTTCATAGTTGGTGGCTTGCCCAAAGTCTACCACCGCTAGAGTGTGCTTATATGTTAACCCACAAGAATTTAACTAACACTCTTCAGGAGTCCCATTGGTTTTCCAATATTTCCATTGGCAAGTTTTAACACCATCTTTGTGGGTTTGAGAGGTTTGCTTCCCCATCTCATCCACATCTTCATTCACATCTCCTTTGTGAGTGTCACTCCTACACCACCATCTAGGATGGCTACAGTTTTCACTTCATCCATCAAAATAGGTAAAGTGGCATTCATATCATCAATCTCACAATACTTGCCTTTCTTATTTATAGGGATCTCCATGCAACTCTGTCTTAGAGTCTCTTGTAAATTTTGCACTTTCTTGGATGTGGGCCTCTATCGTTTCAACTTCAATCCTAGCCAACTAGAGACATCCTCCCATGCTTTTGAGATTTTTTCCAGATATTCACCAACGGTGACAGTGATTGGAGTAGATAGGATAGCCTGCATAGCGGGGCTGTATCTCTTTCTCTGCTCCTAGTGTTCCACAAGGATGGAACACTTGCAACTATCGTCCTTTCTTCAGACTCAACATACGAGGGAAGAGTAAGAAGTGACCTAGGTCCTTCTACTCCCGGGATTTCATTAGCTTGTCTCCTCGCATGGGAAGATCTCTCACTTAAGATGTGCTCTTGAAGAGCCTTTAGGTTCTCTACTCTTGGTGTTTCTAGAGGGGTCATAGGTCAAACTGAGCCATATAGAATGCTCAAGCTCTCACCCTCCATGTAAGTCTCTGAACTTACGTGTATGGACACCTCAGGGGTCTATAGAATCTCATCTTCAATGATTGTCCCCTGATTGTCTGCCCTTTTGATCCTTCCTTGGACCCTTCAGAAATGGTCAATCTTGGGTTTCTCATGATGAAATCCTGGAAACATTGGTCCAGTTGGGCCTTCAATCATAACTTGGGTCTATCTGACCAAGTCCTGGGTTTCTATGAATCTATAGGTCTCCTCATTGGCATTGGGGTACTCTTGAAGCTTATCAGGGAGAGGTTCTTCCCTATTTGGTCTGGGTAATGAGGGGTTATATCTTCCTTCAACAGCCCTTCGGGCCATCTCTAGAAGTTTATCCCTTATTTCAACTAACGCTAAGCCTCCCCAGTGTTGTCGGTCTCTTGTTCCTAATCAAGCCTAATTTGGATAGGTGGTTCCCGTATATCTTGAATCATGATGTAAGCCAGGTCATTCTCAGAAGACAATGGACCACTTGTATATTCTCATTCTAATTTTTGTTGTGGTGGGTTTACCACCATTTTTGTGGGCTTTTATAGGGTCTTGTTCTTCCCCCTTTTAGATTTCCTACTCTTAGCCTACACACATGAGCTGGCTGGTGACCTTTGTCTGGCCAAAAAATTGATTGATCGAAATGTGCCGGATGGAGGGCATCTCGCACATGCCTCCGATCGGCATGTCTCTCTCTCTCTCTCTCTCTCTCTCTCTCTCTCTCTCCATACACACACATCAATGCTTCTCTATCTATCTTTGTACACACACCAATGCTTCTTTTCTCCTCTCTTCTCCCGATCAGCAGGCTGCCACACGTCGCAATCCCATTTGCTGCTGGTTTAGTTGCCTCACTAGACGAAGTGGTTTTAGCTAAAGGCATTCCAGTCCAATGGGTGGAGACGGCCGACTGTATAGCTTATTAAAATAATGTTTTTAGATTAAAATATTTTTTCCCTTGTTGCTGGACGGAGCTCAAAAGCTCCATGTGCACAACCTATCTGAGGAGCGACTGTTTGTGTTCCCATATTTCTTTCCTTCTTGTTTTGAGCTTGCGCTTGGGTAATCACTCTTAAGGAAGTCTCTTTTTCTTCTTCAAAAGAAGATTGGCATACCACATTTATCATTATAAGATTTAAAGGAGGATGTCCTGCTCCAGGGATATTTACACTTTGTGGCTATTGTGCCTTATAAGGGCAATCTGGAATGAGATGCTTGATCCCACAATCCGAACACCAATGCTCCAAGGGGCTTGGGTTCATTGACATAGTCCACGGGTGGCTAGGATAGTATAATCCACAACTTTATGAGGTCCACCACACCTAAAACAAGCGTATTGAGCTCTTCTAAAAGCTGTGTTGCAAAAATTTCCTCCCTGATAAATGGTTCTTGCGTAGTCAGTTGGACTGGGTCCAAGGTCACACATCTAGTTTGTGACATGGGCACGTTTGGTGCTATGTATTCATTTGCATAATTTGGATAGTTGTCATAGAAACTTGATGACATGTTCTCTTCAGCATCGGTCCTCGTTCTATGACTCTCATGGGGGTAACTCATGGTGGTGTAGGTTGAGGTGGCAATACCATAGGTGGTATGCCCATCATGGGATAAGGTTGTCTTGTCCATGGCCTCTGGTTGTTGTGAGAATCACCAACTAATCACTTTGTTGGGTTCCCACCATGGCATTAGTTATAGGTGGTGCTAGTAAGGCTAATGGGGCTGGAGACACTGGTAAAGCTAGCACATTTCCCATTCCAAACCTAGCTGCTCTATTGGCATATATGCAAGTTGAAGCATCATGATTGGTGTAACTTCTGCAATATGCGCAATAGGTTAGTCCTCTAGATCTCATCACCTGTGGACAGTATGGTACTACCTACAAATGGGACATGTCATCATTTCTCTTGGCTTTGGAGAGTGCTTATGGGTTGCTTATTTATAATGGTTTGTTCGATGGCCCGGTTCGGGTGCTTTTACATGCTGGAATAACAAGAAGGGCGCTAGTACAGTGGACTACTCGATGGGATTCCCTACTTTGATGCCAGATATCCAGAGTTTCTATATTTTTGACAGGCCGATTGGGATGGCAGCAGCAGCAGATCATGCATACTTATGCTTCACAGTGGTATGCAGGAACCAAAGACGGTTATCGCCATTACCTCTCTTTCGCCACCCTAGATACCATTTTACACGAGAGACTGCTAACACTGTTGCGGAAAAAATAGGTAATATTTCTTGAAAACGAGAAACATTTGGCATCTTTCAAAGATTTCATAAAAAAAGTTCAGTTTTTTACCTCTTTTTAAAAAGTGGTCTACGCATGCATACAACGCTGCCAACAAAAAACGATAATATTTTGGGCACTTTACATGTTTCTTACAAAAATTGACATGAAAAAAAAGACTTCGTTTTGCTTACTTTTTGAGATTATAATTAAAAATCTAACAATAAGTTTTCAAAAAACATGCCAAAATAGAGACAATGTTTATTATTTTCATCTTCAATCCATTAAAAAAATAATACAACTGTAAAAGAAGCCATTTTCTAAACATATAGCTTATGGCATAGGTATGGTTCCTCATAATCATTGCTACACCATCACTGGTCGATGTGCCTTTCCCTAAGAAGGTAGACGAGGCATCCTCTTCTTCACTATCCACAAATACAATTTTCTTCTTCTATGTGTACACTTGAAGCTTAGACTCCTTGGGTCATTTGCCATGTTAGCATGATTGAGGATGTACTACAAAGTGCAACTATAAAAAACTATTTGTATAATTATATTACAAAAGTGTTATCTTGATACAATTATTATCCTAATTGTAAAACCCTATTTTAGCTCTCGATGAGAGTAGTATTAAAATCCATTTTGAAGCTCTTGAGTATCACAATTTCTTAATTGATAATATATATTTTTTTAAAAAGAGTTTGTTACGTACATATGAATTTTAAAATATCATGAATAAGCTATTTAAAAATTATCTAATTTTGAAAAAGATGTCCACACTCATTTTTAAAGAAGATGTGTCCTTGATGTGACAAAAAAGGGTTAAATGGTAATTTTAGTTATTAAATGAGTTTAGAAAGTATGAAAAATATCTCTTTAAGAAACAAAAGTTTATACTTTCGAAAATATCAGGTAGGGACTTAGGTTCGAATCCTACTGGTTACTAACACATAGTAAGGATGTTTTAGCTATAACATTTGTGGCCAACTTAATGCTGAGTAAGAACTTCTCAACTAAGAGTTGATGTTTTCCATCAACTTGATACAAAACATCAACTTTTACGAAAATTTGATATTTTGCATCAAGTTGATGTAAAACATTAACTTTATATTCAAAACATTAACTTTCTATGCAAAAGATCAACTTTTTTACAATACTTGATGTTTTGTATCAACATTATACAAAACATCAACTTCGCACAAAACTTGATATTTTACATAAACTTTGATGCAAAACATTAAGTTTTATGGAAAAGTTGATGTTTTTCATAAATCAATGTAAAACATCAACTTTTTCATAAAACTTGATGTTTTGCATCAACTTGTTGCAAAACATTGAGTTGTGTGAAAAAGTTGATGTTTTGCATCGAGTGGATGCAAAATATCAACTTTTCCACACAACTCGATGTTTTGCATCATTGAGTTGATGCAAAACATTAACTTTTCCACACAACTCGATCTTTTGCATCAACGTTGATGCAAAACATAAACTCTATCATAAAACTTGATGTTTTGCATGAAGTTTCAGATGCTCCGGAGAAGAAAGTTGGAGGATCGGATATCGATTTTCACAAATGGGATGTTTTAACGATTCCGTTTGCGACGATGGCATGCTCAGACAACCTATTCCACAAATTTTGAGTATCAACACGACTATGTTTCGATGCGATTTGCAGACGTCATAAAGCGACTTACTGCATCAGTAAGTCGCTTTGTGACGTTTGCAAATCGCATCGAAACATAGTTGTGTTCATACTCAAAATTTGTGGAATAGGTCTTTTGAGCATGCCATCATGAACGACATCGCTAAAAAGGTTCATTTGTGAAAATCAATCTCCGATCCTCCAACTTTTTTTCTCCGGAGTATATGAAAGTTGATGCAAAACATCAAGTTTTGTGGTAGAGTTTATGTTTTGCATCAACTTTGATGCAAAACATCGAGTTGTGTGGAAAATTTGATGTTTTGCATCAACTTTGATGCAAAACATCGAGTTGTGTATAGAAAAGTTGATGTTTTGTATCAACTCGTTGTGTGGAAAATTTGATGTTTTGCATCAACTCGATGCAAAACATCCACTTTTAGCCTAAAAGTTTATGTTTTGCATTGAGTTGATGCAACACATCAACAAGTTGATGTTTTACATCGATTTTATGCAAAACATCAACTTTTCCATAGAACTTGATGTTTTGCATAGAATTAAAGAGAAAATATACCTAGGATAAGGTAATATATGTAGAACATAGGTTTACGGCTAAGGATGTGAAAAACACATATGGTCGCAACCTTTGACTATAAATTTGAGAGGAGGTCATTAAAAAAAATGATTGTCTATGTAACCATGTAACCTTTGTATCATAAATAATATCGCTACATAGTATATTTAAAAAAATCATGATAACAGAAGAGATAGATGAGATAATCCATGATGACCTGTAATCCATTGGTTTTAATCCAAATATGCAAGGCTCCATTGATTTGGAATACCACAAGTCGATTGATTTGCCAATCTTGATTTTTGTTCTACAATTCAATTTTAAAGCTGAAGAACTATAAGCAAATACACGTGGTGCGACCATCTATGTCGAGGAGGGGGGTGCATGTGAGCCTGGACTCTGCCTGCCTATGTGCAGTAGTATGCTCTCCAGCATAGGGGACCTTGAATCTACCGTCATCTCGTGAAAGCTCTAAGCTCTTCTCTACCACCATTCTAGAAGCCCTAAGCTCCTCTCTTTTCTCTTTGTACACAAAGACAATGTCACGAGTGAAGATTGCATCTCTCAGTATCCTTTGCATGTCCTCTAAATAATTATAACCAGAGTTCATTCTACACTACCCTTAGACATACCATCTTTCAACATCCTTAACATGCACTATAAATCATTATAACTAGAGCTCACTCCTACACTACTCTTAGATATACCATCACCTATGTTCATGATAATGGCTATCTGGATCAAACATCAACATATGCATACTATGAATTTTTACCACCACCACATATGTACATGATATAGGCTACAATTTCTTCCCACCACCCTTATCCATATTGCATAACAAAAATTTCTTTCATGAAAACAAATGCCTATGTGGGTCGAAATTTACACCCATAGGGCTATATGATGTCTGCCTCTAAGATTGTCATGCTGAAAAATATCTCTTTTAACATGCTTAGGTTTACTCGGAGCCTCCATAGTTACCATCTTCTACATATATATATGAATACAAGTCTACTTTTGCACACCTATAAGTTGACCTCTTTAAACTCTTAGCATTGGTTGTATATCATGCCCATTATCTACTTATAAATAATAGAGCAAATAGTTATATCATGCAAACCGTCAAGGTAAGTATATACTAAAGGCTTTACAATTTGGGTCTAAAAATAGACTCAAGGATGTTTGTAGATTTTTTCATAAATTATGGAGCTTATATTGTTATGTATTCTAATATTTTTTGAGTGCTTATCAAATAATGTGCATATTTATGCATAGTGGTAGAATTTGTCCCAAAAGTCCATTAAAAAAGTTATCTTATATTCATGAAAATTATAAAATACATTTTTATTTGAAAAAGATTGA
The DNA here is from genome assembly GCF_041138505.1 of Cibotium barometz. Classification (NCBI taxonomy): domain Eukaryota; kingdom Viridiplantae; phylum Streptophyta; class Polypodiopsida; order Cyatheales; family Cibotiaceae; genus Cibotium; species Cibotium barometz. The sequence continues at coordinate 53,015,342 of NC_141049.1, read as the reverse complement.
TATTTCTTTAAGTTATGTAGACTCCTATGTAATTTTGTAAGTCAAGTTTATTTTTATGTCACAAACAACAGCAGTTTATAAATCTACGAAGGTCACATGTGTTTTCAATCTTGAAAAAAATAGCAAAATTCATGTATTTTTTAAATTTATACATGGAATTCTAGATGTGTTTTCAAAAAACTATCTTTTTAAGCCATTTTTGAGATTTTACACATTTTGGGAGGGAATCTTTTTAGGTAACCCTTGTCAGTTACCTATTTTGCAATAGTGTTTGCTGGAGTTTATTGCAGTGCAGTCTACGATGGCCTTTTCACTCTTGACCACCCAGATAGCCCTTTAGAGGAGCTTACGAGAGGCTTTACAGAGGTACTACATACCTTGGCAGCATATGCTTTCCCATATACTATAGCTACCTCTAAGCCCTTGAGCAATACTATTCTGCAGAATAGTTGGTATGATGACGAATGCCGAGAGACCCGAGCTCAGCTACAGAGAGAGGTCGTCCTTGGGGTACGTACACATAAACAGACAACAGGCCAGGACGCTCTTTCGATGTTTTGTGCGAAAGAAGAAGCGGGATTACCTAGCAAAGCTCGAGGCAGAGTTGTACCAATTATTCTTGAGTCAGGACAGTAAGAGGGCTTGGAAAATGTTCGAGGAGAGGCAGCCACCTACCTTGATCATGCCACCTGAGACTTGGCATGAGTATGCGATGTCCCTATATGATGTACCTAGACAGCCTCCCATTCCGCGCCCGCCATCACCTCGCCGGATCATTGCGTTTTCTTCACTTTGCGGATGGTGCTAGATGCGATTGATAGACCACACATAGGGAGGGCGCAAGATCATGAAGGTCTAGCACGCTGAACATTTCTCATATGCACGGGATACTCTGGCATCGATCCTTGTACACATGTTTAATAGAGCTACGTGTGAAGGTTTCCCAGCTAGTTGGACAGATAACACTATTGTGCCATTGTTTAAGAGCGGGGATCCCATGATGCTCAGTAACTATCGTACGATCATGATTGGCCATTATCTGGATAAGATATACGGATCCATCTTGGAGCATGAGATGAGCCGGTGGTGGGTAGAGAGGCAGGGACATAGAGCAACTGGGGACAGGCTGGTTTTAGGAGGGGATACACCACACTGGATCATATACTCACCCTCAGAGCTCTTATTAAGGAGGGACGAGCATGAGGACGGAGGATATATTGTTGTTTTGTGGACTTCCGCGCAAAGCATTTGATACAGTACCACGTGCCAGGCTTATGAGGAGACTACATGATATTGGTGTCCCTAAGGAGATGCAATGAGGAGTATACACTTTTTATGAGTCAGTGATAGGTAGAGTACGTGCCCCAGGGGGCTTGTTGGATGCAGTGAACAGTACTATTGGTGTGAGGCAGGGCTGCCCGCTTTCACCCACGCTCTTTGGGCTATACATTGATGAGGCCTCAGACTTTGTGGATAGATTGGGTGGCCCAGGGGCGAGCCTAGCTCGGGTGTTGATACCCATCCTACTATATGCAAATGACATTGTGCTTATCTCAGACACTCCTGAGGGACTACAGAGACACTTGGATGCATTGCAGTTTTTTTGTGTGGACAAAGATCTCATAGTGAACCTTGGTAAAACTAAGGTTATGACATTTAATACCACACAAGCATGGGTGAACACAGACGCAGTTTACGTTTAGAGGAGAGCTAGTTGAGTATGTTAGATCCTATGTGTACCTGGGGGTGACCTTCAGAGGGCCGCGGTTTTCTATGAGGGAGGCAGCAGAGGCTAGACTAGCACGAGGATTTGCAGCTTTGGGGGCACTTGAGAGACAATGCGTAGACATATATTTTTAGGAGCCACGCACGAAACTATGGCTATTTGACACTCTGGTTACATCGACACTTCTCTATGGAGAGGAGATATGGGGGCCTAGTCTTTTCCATAAGAGGAGGGAGCCATTGGGAGGATAGGACGCAGCATATGGAGAGGCCATTAGTGATTGCATGCATGATTCGGAGGAAATCATCTGTACCACATGAGATCATCAGGGCAGAGATGGGGACTGCCCTAGTGGTTACTGAGGCTTTGTTCCGTGTAGTTACTTTTCTCCATAGAATATGGGAGCTCCCTTAGCAAAAATACCCTCGCCTAGCACTCACTTCCTCCAAACAGCTTACAGATGAGGGAGACACCCAGTGTTGGTATGCCCAAATGCGCACATGGCTGGCCTTGCATGGCATGAGTATTGATGCACTCCCGCCTTTTGCTTACAGCTTGGACTGCCCGTTCTTAGATCTCAGCCATTCAGAGCTGAATCGGGTGATCAGGATGGACATTGTGAGACTAGATACAGAGAGGACATGGGTCAAGCCCCCGTAGCCATTGGGCACAAAAATGCCACACTACCATAGTCATTTTCTCCACCTCTCTCTTCGGATGGGTTTATTATATGCCATGCGTACATGGACACACACCTCTCACATGGTATTCGGAGTGCTATTGGACAAATCCGCACCTCTTCACACCGGCTGAGGATAGAGAGAGGTCGATATGAGGATATATCACTAGAGGACCGCAAATGCCAGCTTTGCCATCCATCAGGAGGTGGAGTCAGAGGAACACTATATATGTCATTGTACTGTCCACTACTATGAGATTCGAGGGAGGTACCATTGCCTATTCCGTGAAGGCTTTGGACCTTTGCGTCGGATCATGGACTTTGAGGACCAAAGTTGCTTAGGGCTCTTCATACTTAAGCTTAGACGCCACAGAGAGAGCCTATTGAGGGACAGGAGGGCAGTGGGACGACCAGAGCCGCCTAGACAGAGAGCCCTCATAGACTTTTTCAGAGCCAGCACTGTAACCCCACTAGCCTCTACTCCCCCATCTACAAGCCTAGCTGGCAGACCACCCTCCAGAGGAGTCACCCTGGACAGAGCCATTGCCATCTGTAGAGCGAGATGCCCACGACCACGAGGATCGCGTCCACGCCTCCCTCACCATTGGCAGATTCAAGCCATCGTTGCCCGCCCCACCGGAGGAGTTTACCGCAACAATTCAGTGGTTCAGCTTTCAGCTATCCTAGCTCTCTTAGGATGTTACTATTTTCATTCTTTCTTTCAGATTTGTTATGATGAGACATCATCATCATCAATTGTACCTTGTTTTGGTCTCATGGGCCATTTCGGCCTTTAGGAGACGTTAATATATCTTTCTTTCTTTCTTTCTTTCTCTTGGGACCTTGGTGATAGAATCCTTGGTCTCTAAGGGTAGGTTGAATTAAATCCCGCACTATTTTAGCTATAGTGTTTACCAAATCCTCTTGTTTCATTTGGTCTTTTCCACTTATGGAAGGTAAACTCTTGTGTGAGACCTCGGTTTTGGCACTCACTAGGGACTTGGGCTCCCTTGCGGATATGCTGCCCATGAAATTATTGTCAAAATCAATGGCATCGAGGTAGCATTCCGTGAAAGTCCTATGCCTTTTGGAGTACAAGGCATCATGGAGTTGTTTGTCCCTCAATCCCTCTAAGAATAGATAAACTAATCTGGCTTGGCAGGGCTTTTCTTCATTAGGGCACCGTCCTAGCAGATTTTTCAATCTACTACCACCATCCCTTACTGACTCATTCTCTTGTTGCTAGAACTGGTAAAGCTGAGTAATAGCTTCATCCCAGTCTTGGAAAATCCAGCAATGAAGGCTACTTCGAGGTCTGCTTTGATCTCTTTCAAGACTTTGGAACCAAAATAATGTGTTATGTTCCAAGGTCAAGCCAAAAACTTCTGTAAGGGTGTGAGCGGTTGTAATGCACTCAGCCTTGCACACCTTCGTATAAGCTACTAGGTGGCTATATGGGTCACCGGAGCCATCAAACTTGGATACTAGCTTCAAGATGTGAGAATCTCTCCCTCTCAGATGTCCATGTTCTAGCTCTCTTTTGACAGGGTCTGGGACTCTAGGGGGGTCTTCTTCCCAATTCTTCTCTCATGCTAGGCTCAACATACTCTGGGATTTCAACTCTAGGCCTAAGAGGTTCTACCCTCCTAGGTTCGGTTCTGGGCTCAGCTCTTCCCATGTATCCCGGAAGAGTGGCAGTTCCTCCCATAGAAGGGTCAAAGGATTCTTCATGAAAAGCTCTCACTGGCTCTACTCTGGTTGGCATTCTAGGGATAGAGGCTGGTTCTGGATATCCATACACCGGTGGTGCTAAGGTAATGCGGGGTTCTAGCTTGATAGATTCCTAGCCTAGGGGCTCGGATGGTCTCCTCACCTCTGGGTGGATCGCTTCTAGTAATGACTCTCTTTGGGTAGGTTGCACTACTTTTCTGGTTTCTGTAGGCTCTGAGGATCTTACAGGTTCTCCTATGCTGAAGCTCCAAAATGTTCCCATTCCTTCGCGTCCTTGCCTGAAAGTGGTGGTGAATAAAGTATCTAATTCTAACCTGGGTTTTGGATCATCACTAAGGAATAAGGAAGCCTACTCAGGTTAGATCTGCGCTCGGGGTCTTGATGAAAATTCCCCTGCGTGTCGCCTAAGGGCCTATGGATAGGTTGTGGTAAGGAAGCTGTTGGTAGAGGGCTTCCCCCCTGCCTAGGCCCTTTCCTAATCCTCAAAAGTTCGTCTACCCTAGGGTAATACATGCTACACTCTTCATCTCTAAAAGTGTGCTTTTTCTTCCTAAGATTGTAGGCTTTCACAACCAAGGCAGCACTTTGGTGGATACAAAGGTGGATACAAAGTGCCATCTTCACCAATAGGAGGATTGAATACAGCATATTTGTTATGCTCAATATCCTCATAAAAGTAAGATTCGCTCTTGTCCGAGGTTACCTTTCTAAGGAATAACTGATCCACCTTGATCTCCCTTTTGTCCAACTCTAGGAACTCTCCCTGGGTTTCTCTCTTCTCAGCTTGTCTAGGTTGGGCAACTTGTATAGGATCTTCCCATAGTGGTTGTATGCTTTCCCCCTAAAGAGACAATAATATACATGTTACGGTCCACATCAACATAGTAAGGATCATCTTCCGGACCCATAAGCACCACTTTGGGTTTATCTAGGCTCTTCTCTTAGCCTAGGGGGTTTGGCCAAGACATTCTCTCTAGGAGAACTCCTTTTGGATCAACAAGTATCTCCACACCCTTGTTATTGGTACCATAGTGCTTCAAAATGAGGGTGTGTTTAACTGGCCTTGGCCTGGTTGCATGTGTCAGAATGCACAGCGGAAATGAAGACAACTGCTATAGAGAGCAATACACAAATGAAAGAGAGAGAGAGAGAAACTATGTAACTCTCCTATATACACCAATAAAATCCCAAAAATATATATACAGGAGTGTGTGTAGTATATGGCCCCTGAGTGCTAGTCGGCCAGCCCATAAACAGGCCAACAGCAGCCTAGCTGCTCACGACTACCACCTGGACCAGCAAATACCTGGTCGGTCAAGTGCATGCAATCGGCCAAGACTGCAGGACACAAGTCGGGCAGAGAAGACATAGTCGGCCAGCATCTAGGGCAGCTAACAGTCCATACACAGCTCCAGAAAATAGCGAAAAAATACGGAGAGTGAGGAAAAATGGGAAGACACTAAATACGAGCGGGCACACCCACAACAGAGAGGCCCTCACAGTGTACAGACAAGAGATGACTGCTAACACCCCCTCTCAGCTCGTGGATGTGGAACCAACCCCAGTGAGTTGGAGTGCCGCCGGAGCATAGCCTGAGGTATTCGTGAAGAGGTCTGCCGCATTGTCCTCCGTTGAACAATAAAGAAACAAGATGTCACCAGCCAACCAAGATCGTCTCACGAACAAAGTGATATTATATCTCTATGTGCTTGGTTCGGGCATGGAAGACCAGGTTTCGAGCAATAGCGATACAGCCTTGGTTATTGCACTCGATGATCATGGGCTCCTTCTATGGAAACCCAATCTCGCCAAGCAAACTCCGCATTCACACAACCTCGCAAGCAACACCACAAGCAGCCTGGTACTCTACCTTTGTAGACAACAAGCCAATAGGTGGTTGCCTCTTGCTGCTCCATGAAATAGCTCCTGAGCCGAGGGTAAAACTGTAGCTTGATGTAGATCTCCTCGTGTCTGGATCTCCTCCCCAATCTAAGTCACTCCAACCTTGGAGTCAAACTCGTTTCTTCGTTTCACCTCCAGTGGTGAAGAAGAGTCCAAGATCCTTCGTACCCTGTAGATATCGCAAGATCCGCAATTCCTACGTCCCAATGAGACTTCAACGGTGTCTGCATAAATGAGCTCAACAGTCCCACAGGAAAGCTAAAGTCCAATCTAGTGTTCAGCAAACAGATCAATGAACCAACCAGCTTCTAGTACAAAGAGGCATCAACTGGCTCACAAGGATCATTAACTGTAAGTTTCATGTTCGGGTCCATCGGTGACGTGATAGGCTTACAGTTCTCCATCCCAAAGGCCTCAAGCAACTCATGGACATACCTGCTAAGAGACAAAGAACCCCCTCTGGGTCTGCCAGATCTCCAATCCCAAGAAGAAGTGGAGTAAGGCTAAACGGTCCATCTCAAACTCTTTTGACAAGGCAGTCTTCGTCACACTACTGCAATGTGCTCCATATGATCGCCAGTGAGAATGAGGTCATCCACATAAAGGATGATCAACGTGACCATGCCGTGTTCCCGAAAGAGATCTAGGTTAGGATTTGCAATTGATCTTTGAAATCCAGTTTGTAGAAAGAAGGAATAATTCTTCTAATTCCAAGCCCTTGGAGCCTACTTAAGACCATACAAGGCCTTTCACAACCTGTAAACCATCCCCTTTGATCTTGGAGGCTACTCAACATACACCTCCTCTTGCAGGTCACCATTAAGGAACGTAGATTTAACATCCATCTAAAATACGGGCCACTGCTGAGAAGAAGCAAGGGCAAGAACGGTCCGAATCGTGGTCATCCTCGCTGTCGGTGCAAAGATATCCTCATAGTCAATGCCTGGCCGCTGAGCATAATCCTTAGCCACAAGTCTGGCTTTGTGTTTGTCCACCGACCCATCTGACATATACTTGGTCTTAAAGACCCACTTGACACCGACAACACTCCCAAGTGTTATTCTTCTCTATGGCATCGAGTTCCACTTGCATGGCTTTACTCCAAGTATCCAGTTCCACCTGCATGGCTTTACTCCAAGTATCTTGTGCAAGGTATTCCTTGACAGAAGTGGGCTCTTTGTCCCACATGATACGAGACATCAAAGCATAGTTTACCTGTAAAAGCTCCGCCGAATGACTTTTGTCATGAACTTTATGCGATCTTTGAGGTCCGTCCTCTATGATCCATTTGGAGGGAAGCTCCGTAACACCCAACTCCCGAAGGGTGTCTACCAACCATTTGGGTACTCGAACAGAACGCGGAGCCTCCTATTGCTGTGCGGAGGCTATCTCTAGTTGCGGCTCAACCTCCTCAATTGACTGAGGTTGTCCAGCTGGAACAATCGATTGGGAATCATCATCAAAATCATCTGGGTCTCCAAGAAGTGGCGGCTCATCACAACAATGGAAACTGGAACATGCTCATCAAAAACCACATCTCTATTGACGAAGACCTCATTCCTCTCTGGATCATACAACCTGTATCCCTTGGAAAGAGAGTTATATCCCACAAAGACAAGATTCTAGGACTTTGAGCCGAGCTTCCCCCTCTGCTTCTTTGGAATGTGAACATATGCATCACTCCCAAACACACGAAAACGGGAGACATCTCGTTTCCCGCCAAAATACGCCTCAGGGAGTCATGTTTGGTATTGAAGTTATCGGAGAACGATTGAGGATATGGACAATCGTAGCCACAGCCTCACCCCAAAGTGGACCAGGAAGATCATGATGCTCCAGCATCGTCCTCACCATCTCCACCACAATCCTGTTCTTACGCTCAACTACTCCATTCTCTGACGGCGAAACTGTATTGGCAAGCTCCCACTTGATGCCATGTTTCACACAAAACCACACGAATGCATTAGAAGAAATTCTCCGCCTTTGTCAGCCCTAAGAGTCTTTATCTGCAGGCCAGATTCTTTATCCAACATCACATGCCACTCCTTAAATTGAGCAAAAGTTTGGTCCTTCTGTGAAAGAAAATAAACCCAAGAGAATCTGTTGCAATCATCAACAAGCAGCATGAAGTACAAAGAACCTCCCAAGGATGGCGTCTACATAGGTCCACACAAGTCAGTGTGTACTAACTCCAAAGGTTTCAAAGCCCCCCGCGTGGAAGCCTGCTTCGAAAAAGATTCCCTGTGCTGCTCACCACGAATGCAAGAACTAACGTCCTTGCCTACTGCGAACATCTAGCAAGCCAACCACCATCTGGTCCTGGAAAGCTCGCTGTAGCGCATTCACATTCAAGTGGAAAAACCAAAAGTGCCACAAATCACCAATCTGAGAACCTATCAAAGAGGAGAGTGCTGAGAGTTTGTATATACCATCCTCCACTCCGCATTCCCAAACAACCTAGCCAATCTCGCGATCCCGTAGAGCAATAGAATGCTCCTCAAACTCCACCCGGAAGCTAGTCTTGCACACCTCATGCATTGACAACAGATAAAAACCAAGTGCGGGGACGTAAAGAACACAAGAGGAATGCTTCCTGCCTGTGCCATCAGGAATGATCTCCATCCAGCCCTCATTTTGTGAATCAGTATGGTGGAATTGTCGCCAATGAAAATTTGTTGGTGCGACCTTTCGACCATTGGCCAGTCAAGGCCTCAGAACTTCCGCCTTGTGGAGGGTTCGTGAATCACTCTTCCTAGTCCAAGACCATGGGCACAAGCTCCTCCAATGTGATGGTGCTGAGCCTACCATTGGTGATCAAAGAGGAGTAAAATGCTAAGTACTAAGAGGGCAAGTGTGACAACAATGTTATGGCCATATTCTTTGACGATATCTCTTTCCCGGCCTAGAGAACCTCCTGTTGAAGAGCTGCAACTTGTTGATGTGCTCGTGCATCGTCAACGACTTTGCAGGATTCATCACCCACACTAAACTTCCAAGGAGATCCTCTTCATGGGTGATACCCTGTTGTAGAGAGAAGCCAAATGCTGTGCCAAATCCCTCTTGCCAGCGTCCTATGCTTTATGTGATTGATCACCTGTGGTGCACAATTGAGAAAGATGAAAGAACACACTCGGGCATTAACACAATCCCATAACCGTGCATGTGCCTCCCGTTCCTTCCGTATAGAGGGTACCTCCCCATCTTCCAACTCCGGTCATGGAACCCCAACAACAATGAAATCAGCAACTCCAAAACAGACTCCATCATTACCTTCCATATGCCGTAGTTGTTCCCGTCGTCCAACTATCGGTCCATCGGGAATGTAAGGAGTGTCGGGATCTCTACATGCTTGTCAGCCATCTCAATCAAATCTGCCATCTCAAGGGTTCACAAGGTCTTGTGAAGAGAGGGTGGGTGGGAAAAAAGAAGAAGAAGAGGCTACAAATAGAATGCAAGGTGGCTATTGAATGGTGATGGCCACCTTCTACCCGATCTCCAAGTCCCGTAGTACAACACCCAAACAGTCTCCAATCAACACCTCAATTAGCAAACTCTCGATGTTCCATTATCTCCGAGCTTCAAGTCACCCGGGGCTCTGATACCATGTCAGAATGCACAGCGGAAATGAAGACAATTGTTGTGTAGAGCAATACATAGATGAAAGAGATAGTGAGAAGCTATGTAACTCTGCTATATACACCAATAAAATCTCGAAAATATATATACAGGAGTGTGGGGGAAAGGGGCCGTTTTATATGGCCCCTAGCTGCTGCTGGTTGGCAAGGGCCGCCGACAGCAGCCTGGTTGCTCACGATTGCCACTTGGACCAGCAAATACCTGGTCGGCTAGGTGCATGCAGTCGGCTAAGACTGCACGACACAAGTCGGGCAGAGAAGACACAATCGGCCAGCATTTGGGGCAACCGACAGCCCATACATAGCTCCAGAAAACTAGGGAAAAAATACGAAGAGTGAGGAAAAATGGGAAGACACTAAATACGGGCGGACACCCCCACAACAAAGGCCCTAACATAGTGTACATACAGGAGATGACTGCTAACAGCATGCGCACTAACTGCCCTTCATGGGATCGGTTCTCCTCGAGAAGCTTAGCTTTGTCTCTGCTTCGCTCGTCTGAATCCGGGCCTCAAACAGTGCCTCTGCATCCAGGTAACATTTTCCCGTTGGGTTCTTGCATCCGACGTCCTCGCGACTCGCAATCAGCTCCGTCTGCACTAGAAAATTGGTTAGAGCCCAACCTACTCAAAAGTGAGGTGCTTCCAAAGATCAAAATTCTTTACCATCTCCTCATGGATTTTGGTGAAAGCTGGTCCAAAAAGATTTGTATGTCCTTGCATCGATCCGGGCTAGAAAATCATCGCAGATATGCATGCCTTGTTGCGCCACTTCTTCAGTCGGTCCACAATTTTCACATAATCCCGGCTATCCACCGACTCCTGCTTTGTTGGAAAAAGCACCGGAAAGAAGTGTGGAAAATCGTCCTCCTACGGTGACAGACAATGTAAATGCTTTTTTGGGTAATTGTGGTTAGTCAGTTGATGACCTCAACCAACATCGCATTTTCTGATATCACTACCTTCAACAAATTAATACCGCACTCCATTTTTGTAAGCTACCGTCATCAGCTTCTGTCCCGCAGCTAGAGTAAAAATGTCGAGCATTCTGACCACACGGAGATCCTTCAGGACTTCTCCTTAATCACCACATCCTGGTGAAGTGCCAACAATTGCTACCGCCAGGTATGCATCCGCGGTGTGAGCTCATAACTTGCTACCAGTGTATGCTCTAATTCCCGGGAGATTGAAGATTTTCGATGTCTATAATGCGCCTAATCTGCCAGGATTCATCCATCGAATGAAGCACAAACTCTGGTGGCGAGGATAACAACTGGATGCACATGGGATGCTTAAATCAGGTCTTCCGTCGGGTCCTCAACGTTGAGCTTGTAAATCGGCCACTCCTTCTGCATGTCTTCCAACCGCTAAAATATATATCATACCCATGCCATTGCTAAGAAGTAGTGGACATCCTTAACTAGATAATTCTCTATATAGGAAAAAAAAAAGCATTCACTAGATAATTCCCTAGATATGTCAAGCAGCTTTTGTTCATTCTCTATATAGAAAAAAAAAAGCATTCACTGGATAATTCCCTAGATATAAATGAACATATCTAAGAAAAGTGCAAACTAGAGAAAATGAAACACTTTCCTAGATACGCTAACTAAGAAATATGTGCATGGATTTCTCTATATAGAAAAATTTACCTGCATAGGAATTTTTTTCCCTATGTAAGTAAATTTTCCTATATGATTCCTCTATATAGGAAAATTTGCCTACATAGGAATTTTTTCCCTATATAGGCAAGTTTGCCTACATAAGAATTTTTGAGATATACAGGAAAAACAAAAATAATGTTTGCATATGCTTACTTTATTGATGGCTGGATTAAACCCATGTGTTGTGCTGCTTTGTTTAGGCTCCCTCTATACACTTGGATCCATGCTATACATTGGGTGATAGGATATAAACAATTGATGAATGGCCTCTCATAATCAAATACAGTATTTGTAACACAAGTTGATAGAAGAATCAGCAAAGAAGGGAAAACATTAAAAGAATCAAGATATACCTATAACCCATGCTTCTGTCAAGCCCTATGCCATTGTTGCTTTCTTTATAAAAATGAGGTTGTTGAGTGTATCCTCCATTATGATACTCAACTCAATGAGCATCTGTGAAATCTATGTGACATTACCGATTTGAAATAAGACCTAACTAGAGCACAAACATCATGCCTATAATTCATTGTCATCAGAATGTAAATAAGAGATACAATAAACTCAGCTTATCTAGCACCTATGAAAATGTGTCATTACTAATTTGAGGCAATACCTACTTAGAGCCATATGCAAGAGTACCTTCTAATAGCAAAGAATGCAAAAAGGCACAACGAGCCAACTTCACATTTAAGATCTCTTTGTAGGCTTTAAAATATCATGGTTTCTCATTTTCAATAGCATCCACAAGTCCTCTAGATACAAAATCTTCCCTGTAAACAATTTTTGTTTTCATGTGTAGAGTACCCCCACATGCATATTCGAATCATTGCCAACTTCAGGCTACCCAAAAAATCCTCTTAATAATAGAAACAAATTCATATAAAACACCTGTTAGAACATCACATGTAATCACGAGCCAATGTCACCTCAGATTATTTGCCTGTATGAATCACAAAACCGAATGACTATTAAACCCTTACATATCTCATCTTTTGTTGATCTATCACATAGCATCTAAGAAAGTCTTCTATAGTCCTAATACCATTCTGTTGGAGCCTCTTATGAAAAGCTCCATCTTTACTGATCTTGTCGAATCACCACATCTCACAACAAAAGCAAGTGGGGAGTGCTTTTGTAAAAAGAAAAGCACAAAAATTAAGAATATCATGCAAATAACCAACAAACTCTAAAGATACACAAATAACCAAATAGCTTACATATTATGTCTCCTCCCTACAGGTGGAGTATGCATGCAGCTTGCCAAACACCAGCTCCATTAGAACCACCCAGAATTGGTAGCTTGCCAGATACCAACTCCATGAAAATCACCCCAAAACTAGTAGCTTTCTAGACACTAACTCCATCAAAACCACCCCAAAATTGGTAGCTTGCTAAACACAAGCTCCATCAGACCCACCCCTTATGTGCAACTTGCTCCATCAGAACAACCCCTTGTGTCTACTAGCAGTTTTCTATGGCCTTCATGCTCGAGAAGGGGGAAAAGAGATTGAGCCGAGACACCTATAAAATATGCAATACGTAATTGGCAATAAAAGAGCATGGATAGTGGAAGCAAGAATCCTTTATAACCAACCAAAGCCAACATATTTTACATGCTTCTCTTGTCATGTGCACGAAATGCCATGGACATTCTCAGATATAATCCAGAAGGGGCAGCCAAGAAAAACACCATTAGAACTAGGACATGGAGCATAGAGTGCATAAGAGACCAGTTTGGACTTGGAGCAAGGGCATGGAAAAGCATGGGAAGTGCTGTCGGCTAAGATAGGAGACTGTCGGCCGTACCAGTTCAGAGGTGGGCAATAGGCGCTTCAGTTTATGGAGAGAACACAGTCGGCGGGCAGTCGGCCAGCGTTTCATTTGTCCAGAAGGCCTATAAATAGGCAGTTTTCTCCTCATTGTAAATCATTCAACTCCATAAGAGTTGGATGGAGAGAACACAGCCCGACTAGCAGTTATTGAAGATAATGTCCAGTCGGGCAGTCGACCAGCGTTTCATTTGTCCACCAAAAGGCCTATAAATAGGTAGTTTTCTCCTCATTGTAAATCATTCAACTCCATAAGAGTTGGGTCCTTAGGGTCCTAGAGTGTAGGACAAGATTTTGGGTAATGTTCACCTTTTGTATGAAGGCAGCCTAGGGCTACAGAGTTAGGTACCTTTTTGTACCATAGGAATATACTGGATTTCCAGCATATCTCTCTCTCTCTCTACTCTCCCTTCTGTCTGCATTTTGCATCAACATGTTTCCAGTGGTGTTTAGGAGACTGAAAGAGCTTCCGCGTGTTACATTGGTAGTATCAGAGCATCAGGCTCAGCAAAGGTAAACACTGATTCAGTCCCATATGATGGTATACAGGTCCAAGGTACATGAAAGTACACGGATACGAAGCCCAAGGCAAGGAACATAGAATCGGGAAGAGCTCCCAGGAGGTTTGTTGGTGGTGTTCCACCACAAAGCTAGAGGGGATGGCAGTCCTGTGAGCCAGATAGGTTCTCGGGCAACGGTCCCAAGGGAGGATTATCCTCCAAGGGGTGATGTGAGAGTGCCATACTCATTTCTCAAGAATGAAGACCAAGACAGTGTTCAGAGTCAGGGCAAGAATGGATTGGGGATTGGAGGGAGCAGATGCATAGATTTTATTCCGAGTTAGAGTGGTTTTGGAGACCGGGCCGGGTTTTCAGTGAAAAGGGTTGCCAGAGAGTTGGATGGATGACAGAGGGACTTCGGGAATAGAGTGGGATGATGACAATCATCCAAGAATAAGTTGGAGTCCCGTTCTCTCATCAAGTTTAGCAGAGGGGGATGTCATGTGCCATGAAATGCCATGGACATTCTCACAGATAATCCAGAAGGGGTAGCCAAGAAAAACACCATTAGAACTAGGACATGGAGCATAGAGTGCAGAAGAGGCCAGTTTGGACTTGGAGCAAGGGCATGGAAAAGCATGGGAAGTGCTGTCGGCTGAGACAGGAGAGTGTGGACCATACCAGTTCAGAGGCAAGCAGTCGGTGCTTCAGTTTATGGAGAGAACGCAACGACCAGTAGTTATTGAAGATAATGTCTAGTCGGCTGCTCTGATAGCAGTCAGCAAGCGTTTCATTTGTCCACACAAGGCCTATAAATAGGCAATTTGCTCCTCATTGTAAATCATTCAACTCCATAAGAGTTGGGTACTTAGGGTCCTAGAGTAGGACAAGATTTTGGGTGATGTTCACCTTTTGTATGAAGGTAACCTAGGGCTGCAGAGTTAGGTACCTTTTTGTACCATAGGAATATACTGAATTTCCAGCATATCTCTCTCTCTCTACTCTCCCTTCTGTCTGTGTTTTGCATCAGCATGTTTCCAATGGTGTTTAGGGCTGAGAAAGAAGACCCCCAGAGCTTCCGTGTGTTACATCTCTACTACCTCTACTTCTTTCTTTACCTGAAGTCCTTGAAAAAGAATCACTAACCTGTGAATGCTTTGCTTGACAATAAATAGAGATGTTATATTGTATACCTTGTCAACGAAAGCATTGACTTTCTCAAGCTGCTCTGACATGGGAGGCTCAACAGTCCAATTTTCAATCTGTTGTACCAAGGAGCTCAGCCTAAGGTATAGAGATGCTGCTACCCTTACAGTTTCAAGCTTTTTAATTGGAAACCCGTGAAAGTGTGCCAGTACCTCCATAAAGCATAAGCAAAGGGATTTCGTGTCATGATGTTTTGTGGAGTCAATTGTATTTTAAAATTCCTGCAATTCAATGACAATGTTCTTAACATGCATCATCACCATTGAATATCATGTATCCATCATCACCTAAGACTCATCTCAGTAAGTTGCTCTAGATGAGCCTCCATAATTTCATGAAACTTCAAGAGCTTATGCATATCATCAGTTTCAAATGCCTGCGATCTATAGAATTTGCATTTTTTTGTACATCATCTTTGATTTTTCTGAAGTATGCAAATATGAAAGGACAGGTTGAAAGAGAGACAAGAAGGTGAACCATGCTCTTCAAACTTGAGGCCAGAGGCAAGACCTCCCACAAAGGAACCAATAAGTCCATGAGCTTCCTGTGTGTTTCATGACCTTTAATGCTACACACTTTGAGTCTCTCTCAAACTCTGTGCATTTTAGGGTTAGTTCAAAAAATCTCAATGCTTTTTAGGCATGTAGAGGCATATCAAACAAGAAGCCTCTCAAGCTCTTTGCCATGCATTTAATTGAATTATCAGATAGGACCTCCTCTATCATGACCTTAAGCAAAGCAAGGAATGAGGATGGAAAAATGCATGCCTCCACCCATGAGGACAACATCCTCATCACGTTCGAGGCATATGGTAGGATCTCTAAAGTCCCTGTCAGGCTTTTAAGTGCGGTTTCGGAGCTCACTGACATGCGCAACGATGTGTGTAGATTGGCAATCGAGAAGAGGGAGACCATCATCATCTTGCCTTACAACTTCTATCAGAAGGGAAGATGGCACAACAGAGCACATCAATTCAGGGTTAAAGGCACTTAATCTCAGGGTTATACAGCACCTTGCTCTGTGGGTGTACTTGTAGAAGGGGGTAGGGGATCAGACCAGCTCTCAGAAAAACATATATATATATATATATATAATATTTTTAAGGGAGAGAGAGAATCACTTTTGTGAATTGCGACTTGGGGTAGATAAATAATAGCTTTTGTTAATTGTGTGTATACATGCACACACATAAATATACACCCAAACAATCCAAAATATATTTTATAGTCATATAAATATATTTATAAAGATAATGCAACATATATTTTTAAAACCAAAACAAATATTGATATAAAGTGTAACCTGTTATAGCTATATAATGTGCATCCACCAATACTATACACTTGCAAGCTGGGGTAATGGTGATCGAGATGGGTGCCTCCAAGATGGTTAAAATAATGCATGGGCCTTTGTTTTCATATTTTGACGAGTTACAACACACCAATTAAGATGTATATATATATGAGCTGTATGAGCTCTTCTCAATCCCTATGTGATCCTACAGGCTTGTAGGAAGTCTTGTGGATCTTATGATCTTATTACATCTCTAATGAACAAGATTTTTTGAATTATATGAGATTTTACATGAATTATATGACCTCTTAGTTCTCAACTTAGATTCTAATTGCAAGTTTTAGGTACTCTTATCTTTGATCATCTCAAGATCTTGTAAGCACCTATGACTGAGGCACGACTTACTCACAAAGTCATCTTAGATCACAATCATCTCACATTGACTATATCTCTAGTCATTTCCAGTGACCTTAGCTTTGATCATCTCAAGATCTTATAAGCACGAGGACCAAGCTACGTTCTATGGGTCTTATGATCTCATTAGATCTCTAACAAGATTTTCTAGAATTATATGAGCTCTTACATAAATCATGAGATCTTGCATGAATTATGAAATCTTAAGAAAGATCATGACTCATGTATGGTCTTTTGAGCTCTTAAGAGTTTCTACCGTACATAAAAGCTGATCTTAGACATTATAAGATGATCACATTGATCTAAATTATGTGAGCTCATATATGGGCTTATGAGATCTTAAGAGCTTCTACCAAACACTATGCGGTCATAAAATCAGATTATACGATTATCACATTAATCTATGTTGTATATATACAAGTAAATTCATGTTTATGACTACCACCTCATCAATATGGAAAGGAAGAAGCACATCAGTGCACAACAGTAAATGTATATTAAGTTTAAAGAACTCTTATGAGCATGAAGTAGCTCTTGGGTCCACTTTTACTTCTCTACATGATTCCTAGTCACATACACTTTCACATAAGAAACTATATCAAAAATAAATATGCTACCCATTTATTATTTTAAAAAATAAATAACTACCCATTTATTAGCTTTAAAAAAATACACTATCCATTTATTATCTCATATGATAAACAAAGAACTTTCATCTAATCCTATAAGCTCATAAGAGCTTCTAAGATCACATCCACATGTGAAAGAGCACATATAAGCACACATACATTGTCAAAATCTTCTTCCCATCATCTTGTGCATGTGAGATTACCTTGACATGTGAGACGTATAAGTTCTATGAGCTCTTCTCCCAACGCATATGTGATCCTATGGGCTTGTAGGAAGTCTTGTGGGTCTTATGATCTCATTTGATCTCTAACAAGATTTTTTGAAATTATATGAGATCTTACATGAGTTATATGACCTCTTAGTTCTCAACTTAGGTTCTGGTCGATCTTAGGTAATCTTATCTTTGATTATCTCAAGATCTTGTAAGCACCTATGATTGAGGTATGACTTACTCTCAAAGTCATCTTAGATCTTAGATCACAATCATCTCTAGTGATCTCACATTGACTAAATCTCTAGTGATTTCTACTTTTCTTTGATCATCTCAAGATTTTATAAACACTAGGACCAAGCTAAGTTCTATGAGCTGCTCTCAACTCTTATGTGATCGTATGTGCTCATAAGAAGTCTCATGGATCTTATGATCTTAGTAGACCGCTAACAAGGTTTTTTTTTAATTATATGAGCACTTACATGAATTATATGATCTCTTACATAAATTATGAGATCTTAAGAAAGATCATGAGCTCATGTATAGTCTTATGAGATCTTAAGAGCTTCTACCATACACTGTGTGGTCATAAAATCTGATGACAGTATAAGATGATCACATTAATCTTTGTATACATGCAAGCGAAATCATGTTAATTATGACTACCACCTTGATATGGAAAGAAAGAAGCACGGTGGCAATGTATATTAAGTTTAAAGCACTCTTATGAGCATAAAGCAAATCTTGTGTCCACTTTTACTTCTCTAAAAACAATTCCTAGTCATGCAAGAAAGATCATGTTTATGACTACCACCTCAATATGGAAAGGAAGAAGCACAGTGGCAAATGTATATAAAGTGTAAAGAACTCTTATGATCATGAGGAAAATCTTGTGCCCACTTTTACTTCTCAAACGATTCCTAGTCACATACACTTTTACATAAGAAACTATCTCAAAAATAAATACACTACCCATTTATTATCTTTTAAAAAAACTATCCATTCATATTGTCATATGATGGGACAAAGAACTTTCATCTGATTCTATAAGCTCATAAGAGCTTCTAAGGTCACATTCACATATGCGAGAGCATGCACAAGCGCACACAAATTGTTAAAATCTTCTTCCCATCATTTTGTGCATGTGAGATTACCTTGACATGGTCCTATTACTAGAGCCAAGAAGTCTATGTATGCCACTAAGTTGATTGCATAAAGAGTGATCTAGAAACCACCAAGTTACACAACATACATACCATATGAAGATGCAGTTTGAGGTCAAACATACTCCATTGGATCACTTTACCAAAGAGATCTATGATGTCTATAATAATTAAATACCTAGATAATAGCCCATATTTCTTATCAATTCTCTATATGGGAAATTTAATTCTCTAGATACTCGCCCATATTTCTTATATAAGAAATTGAATTACCTAGATATTGACCCACATTCTCTATGTAGGAAACTGTAAAAATTGTGCAACAAAGGTGGATGGAGCATCTACATCAACTATGGACGAGATCCTCAAGACAATGGAGCGGAATCGGATTACGTGACGGGACGTTGACATGGCACATGCTAAAAATAGCAGGTAACCGCATGTACATAGGAGCCTGTACGGTACTAGGGTATGCCTGATAATGTGCCATAGGCTTATTTGATGATTAAAAGCATAAATTAGAGAAATAGAATAAGGAATAAGTAAGTTGTGGGTGTCCGGAAAGTGTGAACCACCCACACTTATCTTATCCACTTGTATATAAGTCAATTTTCTCTATTTTGAATGAACCACACATACAGAGCTTAACGATTCACTAAGGCTCAACTCTCCCTCTTGCTTAACTGTGTATTTTGCTCCCATTATGTGTTGGACATTGTGGATTAATGTATTTATGTTTAATCTGTGTGTGATTCTCATCATTTCCATCCCTTTTTTGTGATTTGTGAGTGAGTTTGTGAGTGCAAGTTAGCTTAGATTAACTCAAAGCATGGTTGTGGAGAAAACCATGGCTGCTTAGAGTGGACTAGGCTAGCTTAGCTTGCTTGTAGGCGATTCGCGAGTGGGATTTGTGAGGAGATCTAACAGAAACAAGAACCATGAATCTCAATGGGAAGCTACGGTCGTGGTGCTGACTTTGTGGAGAAGGAGGTGAGAAAAGAGAAAGTGAGAGTGCAGAACTAGAGAGCGTGGGAGGGGCTGAGGGGGAAGCTTGGCCTCTTGATTTGCACTATGGTGGAGTGTGGAGAGAGTGGAAATTAGGGTAGGGAAGCTTAAGAAAGCTGAGTCTGTATAGAAAAACCAATCGACGTACATCATTTGCATTCGCTTTTGCGTTCGCGTTAGGTTCGCAGCACTCGCATTTGTTGTTCGCCGTTCGCATTTGCATTCACCATTCGCATTCACCCTTACTCCATTCGCGTTCGCATTCGCCATTTGCATTCGCATTTGCCTGCATTCGTATTCTCATTCGCCGTTCACATTCCCTGTTTGCATTCGCATTCGCATTCGTATTCACATTCGCATTCGCATCGCACTTATTGCATTCGCACTTTGCATTCAGCGTTCGAATTCACTGTTCGCATTGGCACTCGCACTTAATCCATCCGCATTCGCATTCACGTTTGCACTTACTCCATTCACCACTTACTGAAAAACAGCGGAAGCTTATAGAGAGTGAAAAGGTGGAAGTTCCGCTACCCCGATTTAGCTCATCTTAGCACTATAGCTAGATTAGATTAGACAGAGAAAGGAGGAAGAAACCGATTAGGAGGAGGATTAAGTAAAATAGTGGTGATGACACCAAAACTCGTAATCTAGTACTGACTTTTCTAGGTGACAGCTAGGAAAGGGAGGAATGGGTCACCATCCTAGCGCCTAGTGGGACACCTTAGGCTTTGTCCAGCTGTGCCACAACAGTGTAGTTGCTTGCGGCTAGTGAGCGTAAACTCTGAGAAAGACATTTGTGTGCCGGTGGAGACCCGGTTAACAAAATTTTGGCATTGTTGCCGGGGAACAACGCGTAGCTTAAGACTCAAGTACCAGATTAAAGCAAAAAAGTGAGAAATCAACCTAATTAGAGGCAAAAAAATTCTCATTTTTAACACAAAATAGCACAAAAACAAGAAAAAGTTGGAAAATCAGAAAAAGTCAAAATAACGGTTTTTTTTATAGAAAACATGCATGAAGCTTAAATCTGGCACAATAATTAGCTCCAAAAGCAACTCTGAAGTAAACCTGGAGTTGCCAATCACAGTTTCAGTAGAAGGTGACGAGCAAGTGGGCCCACCTAGGCCAAACTCGGAGAGTTTCATTGCGCAACCACCGTTGATTCACGGGTTGCTACCACAAAACCCTCTTTACGACCAAAGATTTGAATCAGATTTAGAAGAGGAAGCTGAGGATTCAGGAGACGAGGAAGAAATGGTGAGAAATACGCCAAAACCCCTGACAGCTGCCAAGCATATGCAAAAATATTCTGGGCAAGGGGGTGCACTAATATTCGGGGCAAGGGGGTGCACTAGAAGCATCGGCCACCCTAGACGATTTCTTCCAAAGAGCAGTGACAGTGGAAGATATGTTGGATTATGATGACCGAGATACAGATGATGACGGATTATTCACCTCAACAAGGTCTTGCAATCGAAAGTAAATCCAACGGAAGGATGAAGCGCCACATGATGTAGTGTCAAAGGCGACAAAGGACATTGTGGCTTTAATTCAAGAGCAACTTAAGGTAAGCAATGGAAATCAGTCTAAGTTGCAGCCTCAAAGAGACCTAGTTTGGTGCTCAATTTGTAGTGGAAACCACACGAAAAATGAATGTCCTCGGTTGATCCGGTACACCACGACCCAATAAATATGAGGTGGGGTCAAGCTCTAGGTGCCCCACGTGGCCGCGCGCTCCAACAAGGCCGCCACACAGTCGACAAGCTGGCGCCCGCCGCCTAACCACCGCCACCTTCTAGTTGGCCATCACCATATCCTTGCTGGTGACCGTATCAAAAAAGCTTAACCACTACCCACCGACCTGCAAAAACACAATAAAAGCAAACCCATTAACACAAAAACACCCGTCACAAAAGCTAAAGCAATCCCACGATTGCTATTAAAAACAAGCAAGCCTAGCTACAAGCAGCAGAAGCAAGAGAAGAAGAGAAGGGAAAAAAGAACACAAGTAGAAAGAAGAGGACTAAGAAGAAGGAGCAAAGAATTAAAAAAAGGAAAAGAGAGCGCAGAACCAAAAAAAGACGTCAAGCGGGAGAAGAAGGCAAGGACATAGAGAGCAAAAAAGAACACAAGTAAAAAGAAGAGGAGCAAGAAGCAAAGTCGGAGAAGAAGGCAAAGAAGCAGGGAGGAGAAAGCGCATTAAAGCAAGGGCAAACAAGGAGGCAAGAGCATAATAGAGAGAGCAAAGAAGAAGAGAAGGGGAAAAAGAGCACACAACCAGAGAGAGAGAGAGAGAGAGAGAGAGCATAAAAAAGAAGAGGCAAAGAGGGAGAAGAACGAACGCAAGGACAGAGAGAGAAAAAAAGAACACAAGAAGAAAGAGGAGGGACCAAAGAAGCGGGAGAAGAGCACACAGCAAAGGAGCACCAAAAAGGAGGTAAGAGCACCAAATACGAAAGAAAAAGGAGGCGAATCACAGAGAAACCAGCAGATTAGGAGCTAAAACAACAACGCCAAAAAAAAAGAGCCAAAAAAGAAGCAAAGATAAGCAAAAAAAAAAAAAGAAGGAAGAGAAAAAGACAACATAGCAAAGGAGAAGCGGGCAGAAGCAAAAACAACCAACAACCAAAAGCATGGCAGCAGAATAGATCAAAATGAGAAGAAACCAACAAGGGGGAGCAGAAGAGGAAAATAAAAAGATAGAGATAGCAGTAAAAAAGCACAAAGAGAGCAGAATTAGAACTGGAATGAGTGCCCAAGCACAAGCAGTAAACATCCAGAACTTGGAGACAATAACAAAGAGAGGAGATTCAAGAAGAAAAAAGAGAAGAATCAAAGGGAAAAATCAAATAAGCCATAAAAGGACATCGACACACCTCCTCTATGGTATTCTACCTTCTAGAGATGGAAAATATTGGACCTTGCACCACCAATGGATAGAAAAGCAATCTTGGTACCATACTCAACAATGGATAGAAACAGTCTCCAGCCAAGTAATCTTGGTACCATACTCAACAAATGGAAGATTCACAAGTGTCAAGAGCTATCCAGAAAAGAAGTTCCACCCAAGAAGCATACTTGATAATCTAACTCATGGGAGATGGGTCTAATTTCAACAATGGAATGTGATGATGTTTGCAGATGCATGAATATAGCTGCTAAGGAAAATAAGCAAGATAAATTGGGATGACCTTTGCATGCAACCATTAAGTGTCATAATGTTGGCATGAGAAAGAGAGCATTAGGGGACATTTGGACATATTTTGGGCCTTTTACTAATGAAAGTAATTAGCAACGGACCAATAGAAATAGGGGATTGTGCACATTTGGTCTCCTTTGAATATAGGGAGGGAGACTAGGCTTTAGGGAGGGAGACTAGGCTTTCAGTACTAATAATTACACTTGTCCCTTTTAAAAAGTAGGGGGTTTAGGGTAGGTATGGTCTCACCATTTTCGTGGCTCTAAAAATCCTTAAAATTTTGAAATTTTTGAGATCCCCCCAAAACTCACATTTTCCCCCAAAAACCCATCTTAAATTTCATTGTAATCAAAAATTTCATTTTCAAGTCCACTTTCCCTCTTGAACGTCCAAATTAAACTCTTCCTTCCTTTCTCTTCCATCTCTATCTCATTTGCCTAACCCTAATGAAACCATCAAAGAACGAAACCCTAAACTTTCTCCTCCATCTTAATCTCCCTCCCTTCTCGGAGCTCCATCTCTTTCATCTTCAAGGATCCCGTAAAACCCTAGTGAAATGAACATAGAGAAATTATATTACAGTGACATAAGAAACTTACACAGCTGTCAAAATTAGTGTACTTGGAAAGGAGGAACTTCCAGAAATTTGCAAACTATGTGCCAGCCACAAGAGTGGAAATCCTTTTGCATAGGAACGGGTTGGTTGAGAAATTTTCACTTTATATCCTTTTTCAATTCAGAACATAGAGTTTCAATCAATGCAACCGCCCTTTCACATGCCCTACAGTCAACGATGTAAAGAATGACTTACAATCAAAAATTAGAAAGCAAGAAGGAAATGATATAAAGTATAATGACTTACAATTAAGACTGTCCGTACATTCCGAGAAGGCTATTCATAAAAATTATCTGGCATTTCACCACATTAATTAAACAAGCAGACTAGTGCCCTCTGAAATTGAGAAAGTAAACAAAAAATATAAGGAACCTAACACAGGCAACTAATAACTTAAATTCCATCAAACAACAGCTTGAAATCCAAAGAAAATACATACTTCTCTATATATGGCAGCACAACAAAGCAGGTACCCGGACTAACTCCTTGGAAATAAGGAGCAAGGTCCTCTTCAGACCTCGACGGGTCAATCAAGATAGTTGATACCAAAGGATCACAAATATATACTTGCTTTGCCTGGTCTGGCAAAAGCTCTTTCAACAGTACCCTGCAGATTGAATTAAAAACATTAGGAAAGGGAAAAAGAAATCAAAATAAGAAAACATTCATAAAAAAAAGGCGAAGAGTACACACCTTAAACAAGTAAGCACAATACTGTCATTGATCTCTCTATTCTTTTCAACAAGCATATAAACATCCGTTGGAGCGATATGGATGTACTCCTCCTGCTTGGCGCTTAAGGAGACATTGCATATGATCTGACCAGGCACCGCCTTAAGTCTGTTGTTATTCTCTCCCTCCAACTTCAGAAGGTTTTCTGCCAATTCAGATCCGCCCCCTTTACAAGCCTCTTCAGCCCTTGTGGACCTGGTGTTGTCACCTCTTCAATAACCACCTTGTAAAAAGCCCTGTTCCTCTTCAAAGCAGGAGGAATGGAGAGGATTTATGCTGCCTTCCTATCCCTAAATGGTAGAGGTCGCATGAACTTATCATACCTATACCTAACTCTTCTTACTAATGTCATGTCCTTGTCCATTAGTGTGACCCTCCTGGTATGGGCACCACAAATGTTACTATCATTTATTAAGTCTATAAGGAAGTCCTCGCATGACTCTTGAAGACATGCGAGGGCGCTACTCTGCAACTAAAATTTACCTTTCCACTTTATTCTGTCGCTAATGGATTTGACAATCCTCAAGAAAGGAGCTTTAGGGATGAGGAGATTAACAGCCGCCTGCGCCTTCCTTATCTCCTACAAACATTTTTCTTTGCCTCTGCAAAGTGACCCTGGCCTTTAAAATATTCCTGCTGGTGCTGGGTTTGACATCGGGAAGCATAGGTTCACTTGTTGCGACGTTCTCTGGAAGATCTGGAACCGAAACTGGATTCGGCGCTGGATCTGGCGCTCTCCTGACGGTCTGTTTTGTGCGCACCATTGTAGTACTTGAAAAGAGAAGGCAGAGTAATTAGCCAAAAGTCACACGACCACCATCCATCGCACGATAAGGTGAATCCAAATGTGGACCAACGTTCATTTCGCGCGGTGAACGAAACAAGAACTTATCAATAAAATTCACCCAACCATCCACGGAGCGATCTGTCGATTCAAAAATATGGAGAATAGCCATATCGCACCGTGAACGAAATCAACGAAAGCAAATGGGAATAGAAATTTATCAATATAATTCACCCAACCGTCCACAGAGCGATATGTTGATTTGAAAACATGGAGAATAGCCATATCGCACCGTGAACAAAATCAACGAAAGAAAAGGGGACGAGAGAACTTATCAATAAAATTCATGCAACCGTCCACGGAACGATATGTCGATTTGAAAACATGGAGAATTGCCATATCTCACCGCGAACGAAGTTAGCGAAAGAAAAGGGAAAAACTTACAAGCGCTTGAAATAAAGTCTGGGATGGATGGATTCAGTGAGCTACACGAGCAAAGTGTGGAGAAACGCAATGGAAAAAAAGCATGGAAGAAAAAAGCATGGAAAATAAAATATTCTTCCTTTTTATAGAGCAAAATGCAATCATGACATCGACTGCATCAGCCCTATACGTGGCAATTTGTGAATCAACGATGACGTAAGCCCTACCACACGTGGCGTTCGGTCCTCAATCATGTGACATCAGTCCTATTATTTGACCTATATAAAGATGGTGCGAGTTTTTTTTTCTGCTTTTCTCTGTGCTCAAAAATTTCTCGCTTTCCATACCGTCCACGGTGCGAGTCAGCTTTTTCCACGACCCATACCGTCCACGGTGTGATAGTTGCATTCCTACGCCGTTGCTTTTCCCTTATCGCACCGTGAACGGTTTTCACCCGGATCAGAGAAGCGATGGAGGTTGAGTTCTCACTTGTACATTGCTGCAAATGATGTGGATGATTTATTGCTGGAGGAGATTCAGGACGAGCCTAGCGCCACAGAGTATCTCTTTGATCTGTTGAGGAGGGCTGGGCAGGAGAAATCCCTTTGCCATATAGAGCTTGTGTTCAATGTTCCTTTCAATCTGGAGGAGATTATCAAGGACATGGCAAGGACATCCCTAGAGGGAGAGTGGACAGAGTATTGTAGGTTGGTTGGCGGAGGGACCGTCTCTTATGGGTCCATTACGTATGTCCACATGTCAAGCCTCACAGTCACCTCGTCTCAGAATTCAAGCATGTTGAAGAGGTGGGACACATATTCAGATGATCAACGTATCAAGATTTGTGTTGACATGTGTCCAGTGCATGGCAGGAAATACAGGTTGCTAGAATATCATTTTGGGTTTGTTTTGCTATCTATTTCTTCATGCTGATAAGGAGGATTACACAAAAGAGGAGCTCAAAGGAAGGACTGAAAAATCAAAACAGTCCTTTAGTTCAAGTGCTCAGTCTGCAGAAGAAGAGGTCCTGGACCTTGTGTCCGAGAAGGAGGAGGAACTTCTCAGCACAAATTTTGATGTGGCAGAGTTTAAGGCCTCCACCATCATTGATGAAGGAACGTCATCCGTCCATGGGGAGCGATTGACGTCCAATTTTGTCATTCCTGGGCTACCGTCCTTCCTAATTAATGGAAAGTATTACCTTCTCCTCTCCCACATTCAAAAACTCTACAATTTTAGGGAGGATTACTGTCTTGCTATAATAGCAGACGGTTGTGAAGCTGCATCCGGTGTTCTCGAAGTAGAGAATGAGCATAAGGATGAATTTCTCGCATTGGACACAGAAGTGACAGAAAACTTCTTAGAGGCCCCAGAAGCAATGTCCTTGTGCTTTAAAAAAGCCAAGGAGAATGAAGCTTCTCTTCCTTCAGAGGAGGAAGAATTTCAAGCCCTTCGGTAGGATATGGGCATTTCTGAGTTTGGCAAGGAACCTATTCCCGAACTTGACCAAGAAAATGAAGAGGGCTCCATCAACCTTTGGGATGCAACGAAGTTGGAGGAGGATGAGAACCAGAAGGTAAATTATTGCTTGTTTGTTGCCTGAATTAAGTCTTTCTTTAGTTTGTCTGGTTTAATTCTTATTGCTTTAGTCTGTTTGAATTATTTCTTACTTTAGTTTGTTCCCTCCTGGTTCTTTGTCAATGCAGATAGAGCTTGACAACGCCGATGGATTTCTTGGACGAGATGGTACTGGTCGTGCAAGAGTTGGGCGAGATGCCGCTCTTACACACTACTTCTCTTCTATCGACAAAAATATATTTATTATATATAGAGATTCCACTCCTTACACTGAAAGCCCTATCTAGGTATATAGGGTATGCATTTATACCTTATAATATACATAAAGTCATGCTTATAGAGAAGTGTGCTGCCATCCATATCTTTGGATACGGCCCAGGTTTTTGGCCTTCTCAAGCAGGTTATTTTCTATGTTTTATTCAAGCTATGTCCTAGGTGCAGGAGTGGAGGATGTAGTCACTCAAGGGCTATAGTTGTAAGAGGTTTTTGTGTTAT
Organism: Cibotium barometz; assembly: GCF_041138505.1. Taxonomy (NCBI): domain Eukaryota; kingdom Viridiplantae; phylum Streptophyta; class Polypodiopsida; order Cyatheales; family Cibotiaceae; genus Cibotium; species Cibotium barometz. The sequence goes on along the minus strand of NC_141049.1, from coordinate 52,987,922 downwards.
AGAGGGAAAGTGCCTACCGAAGAGGGGGAGCAAGAAGAGAAGAGACTCAAGAGCAATTAGCTCTTTTTGTTGTAAATATTTTCACTGTAAATCTTCAATATAATAGAATGGTGCAATTATTTTTTATTTTCAAGTCAAAAAGCTTTACAACTTTCTTCTAAATGTTTACTTCCTAAGTCAAAAATGTTTACAACTTTATTCCAAATACTTTCAATTTCAAAGTGTTGTTTCTACTTCCAAATTCTTCCTATGCGTCTTCGTGAAGATCTCCATGCTACATGACTTGCTAGTCCTGTGCCAGCTTTCCACTTTAGTGATCTTCTCTGTTTGGCATTATTTTGTGGTGCCCTTGCTAGATTACTCATACGTGCCCTTTCCATGGATAATTTACACCCAAAAGTGTGTGTAAAACCAGTTAAACATCTCCTTGAGGTAATTTGTACGAGTCTTCCTTTCTCTATGCCAGGTGTTTTTAAAATATACTCCTCTAGCTTGATAGTGAGATTTCTCCATTCCTTGTGTGCTCCACATGTCCAGAGAACCATGCTCATTCATGAAGTATGCACCATGAGCATAAAGACTGTGCTGCAAAAAAATTAAGAGAGCCAGTAGTTATTCATACTCGTTTCTTAATATCCAATAGGAAGGAGCAAATGTGTTTACCATGTAGTACGTAATGTTGGTTTCACCCCATGTATCAACCATGAACTTCGTAAAATTAGAAAGCTCGTCTTAAAATTTTTGTCGCTCCTTTGTGGTTGTCCTGCTTTTGGTCAAAAGTCTCACCATCTTATTGAAGTCTGACCAAACCTTCTCACGTAGAATTACAAGGCTTGAATTGGTGCAGTCAAATGTTGTACATTTGCATAAATCCTCCCACAAGTTCCAAGGCTTGGTTGAGTCCTTGGCATTTTCTGGCTTCTCCAAAAAACGTCTTGCTTTATTTCCACTCATGGACACTTATTGTGCAACCTCATGATTCATGCCAGAGGTCTTTTTGTTAACAGTAATCTGCACACCATGGCACCCAATTGAGTTGAGTAGATGCTCTACTTTATGAAGAGCTTCTTCTTGTCGTTCTTTGCCTTGCATGGTAAATGCATAATGTATGTGACACTTGAGTAAACGATCAAACACACGCATGAATGCATGCAGTGTACAGAAGTGGACATTCTTCAGTTCAAATGGAATTATAGGATTCCATTCTGGGTCTCTCAAATGCCTGTTTGGCACAGCTAGCATGTTGGCAGACAAGACACCTCCAACCCAGTTGCCAGCAACATCATCCATGGGGTCATGCTCAATATCTTGATTCTCAAGCATCCTCTTCTTTCTCGACTTTTGTTTATTTTTCCTCACTATTCTCATGCACCACGGACAAGGACTTGGGGTGTTGGCACCTTCTGGAGACCCAAGCAAGCACTTTATTGTCTTCAGGTCCCAAATGCCAATCTACTGTATAAGTGCCCTTGCTCTCTACCTCAAGTTTTTCTCCCTGAATCTGTGCTTTGATGACAGTGGTAATCCAAGGTATCCTATCAAACATCCAAGCAAGAACTTCATGTGTCTCTTTTGGTACTTCAAATGTCCCAGGCCACCATATCTCTTTCTCAAATTGGACACTATATGAGGAAAAGTCTAGCTTGCAAATCCTCTCCCTATCAGGAGTTCGGTTGATCTCAATATTCCCCTCAAATGTGTCTTCACTGAGAAAAGACGATAACTCTGAACTTTTTGCATATGCCCTAGCCTCATTCATGAGTGTGATACTCATTCGCTCTATTCTTTCCTTTCACAATCTGACACTCATCCATTTTCAATACAAAGCTAACTTTGTTACCTTGCATGACAAACAAAATTAAATAAGCTTTGATTTTTCATAGATTTTTTCAACTACTTTGCAAGAGATAAAAGTTACTTACAATTATCAGATAATCCATCATTGTTGCCTCGCTTTTTTTCCCAAGCTCTAATGGTCAGCACATCATTGACGAAGTGGTACTCTCCAATCTTACGTTGCACATCTTCATTGCATGTCCTCTTTTCTAATCTTAATCTTCTTGGGGGGCAGGAAAAATATTTCGTGTGATGCCTTGTTTGCGAAGTGTATCTTGTAGTAATTCATAGAGAGCCTGGTATCCTTTATGCTTATGCCCACTTCATCGCATGCATTATTCTGAACTTCCTCAATGCCTAAAATGTTAGTTATATCTTTCATTATCTTATTTGCAAGTATCTGTCGTACCTTCTTGTAGCGTGGATTTCGAACTATGGAAAGAATGTCTACGTAACATGTTTTCTCACGCAGCTAAGTAACATGTTTTCTCACGCAGCTACGTAACATATCTCCAATATCTTGAGGACCATTATCACCACACGTATCTTTAAGAAAGGTCCTGTAATGAACTAACAAAGATTACTTATAGCAGCAATATTATATAATGAATTAACAGTTAATGGAAAAATCAAACAATAGATACACTCTAATAAGAATAACTTATAACCAAAAAGATGAGTAGAAATAACTTATAACCAAAAAGATGAATAGAAAACAAACCTTGCTGCATGAATTATTCGCTTGAGAGCACCACCACCAATTGCAAGTGTCTGAATGTTATTCATTGTCCTCTTTCGCTCTCTGGCTCCTATGGGTGTGCTCTTTATACGCGAGATTGTATCTTGTAACTTCAGGATGTGGTCCTCTTCTCTTTTCTCTCTCTCTGTAGTCGTAAAATATTATTCTGTGCAATTTCGAGTGCTTGTTGCACACTACTCAAAGTGACTTGCAAGCTATGAATTTGTGAGTTTAGAAATTGAACCTTCCATGCATCACATATACTTAAGAGTTTGTAATATGCAAGGAGCCCATTCTCACCCTCTCCAACAAAATGAATGAATGAGGGTAGGTCTGTTAAAGGTGGAGAGCATTTTTTGGGCCCCTATATGGACAAGATTGATAATGTTTCGAGAGTTTTAGTGGCTAGAAAGAGAATCCTTGAGTGAAAATACTAGAGAGGGAAAAGTAGAGAGATCCCCTACATTTAGGGCCAAAAGTAGGCGTCATTATGAGGTTTGTCTCCTTAAGCCTCAATAAAATTAGTCTTAATTCTTTAAAATTAGGGATCCTTATATGGCCCTTTTTATGTTCAAATGCCCTCTAATGGAGATGTGACCACCCAGGAAGTGACTAAAAGAGAGCTTGCAGACAAGCTTGTATGCTTTTCTTCATCCAAAAGTTTCAACATCATAGCATGTAGAAAACGACACTCCGCAAAGATGCCTATCAGCTGTCTTCTGGAAAGATGAGAATTCATTACCATGAAGGGAAGAAGATGACAATTAAAAATGAAGATGCATACAATGATAGTCATCCAGGTCCCAAAAAGGTATCCATCAGCGAGCTTGAAGGTGTCTTCAAGAAAAACTGCTATTTTTGGCAACAATCTAAAATATCTAGATTAGCTTGGTTACATTGTCATCAAAGGTGCATAATTGGTTTAAAGATGTCTTTTAGCATACTAAGAAGCTCAAAAGTGGGAAGCATTGAAGAATCTGTGAAACTTACATGAGCCATGAGTTACACCAAATATCACAGAGAATACTAGAAAACCATGGACCAGGGAGCTCAAAGGCACACAAGAGATTTGCATCAATCAAGCAAGCATGAACCAATACACACCGCCTGGGATCATTCAAGAAATCAATGCAATCAATTGGAAGTGACCAGGTGTGCGCTATTAGGTAATTTCCCTTCTCTCTCGGAGAAGAAAAGTCCCTTCTCCTAGGGAAGAAAAGGAACGCCTAGTTGCCACCAAGGAGATCACGAAGAACAGCGGCCACTCACTGGACAAGGGCACCTGTTCCACCACCCATTTTCCTTACTCAAGAACGGCAAAATACTACGCCAGTAGCAAACATGGCTAGAGAAATAAAAGGTGCACATATGAGCAGCAGGATGTCAATGTGCTTTAGTACATGGAAGATGAAAGAGGTAGATGCATACCAGTGCACGCAGTTGCACAATCTTCCCCAAGGAAGTCAATGGAATGCTATGGATGCAGTGGTAATCATAAAAATACAGAATTTCCAAACAAGATTAGGCAAGGCCAGTTTCAAGCCTTGTGCAGGGACTGTTGGGCAAGGGAATCTCTTCAGAGATTGTCCTCTCAGAGCTTCAACAACAAACGCACCATCATCAGCAGACCCCTCACCATCATGTTTGTAACAACTCCCACATCCATGGGACTGGATGTACTCTGGAAGGGGGTAATGTTAACCCCTCGCTTCTTCTACACTTCCTTTTTTACCCCGTCAATGCACCGCTAATGCCGGGCAAAGTCAACAAAGTCAAAGAAGGTCAAAAGCACTAATTGGCCCAAAATATCAGGTTATGAGAAACAATTTATGAACCAGATCATGACATCAGGGCCAGCACACATTCTCCTATCTACCAGCCAAACTTGACTGAAAGCAAACAAAGTTCCAAAAATAGCAGGTACACAGGGTCCAGTCATGTTTGTGTTCGCAATATGGTAGCTAGGGAAATTTCCATGTGATTCCGACATCTTTTGGTGGTACATACGGGCACCATCACGCCTTGCGTAGAGTGCCCAAGAGGGTTTCACATTATAGAAGCCGTGCAACAAAGGTGGATGCAGCATCTACATCAACTATGGACGAGATCCTCAAGCCAATGGAGCGGAATCGGATTACCTAACGGGAAGCTAACCTGGCACATGTTAAAAATAGCAGGTAATCACATTTACACTAGTTTATGCCCGATAATGCGACATAGGCTTATTTTATGTTTAAAAGCATAAAGTAGAGAAATGGAATAAGGAATAAGTAAGTTGTGGGCATCGGTCAAGTGTGAACCACCCACACTTATCTCATCCACTTGTATATAAGTCAAATTTCTCTATTTTGAATGAACCACACATTACATAGGTTAACGGTTCATGAAGGCTCAACTCTCCCTCTTGCTTTACTATGTATTTTTCTCCCATTATGAGTTGGACATTGTGGATTAATGTGTTTACGTATAATTTGCATGTGATTCTCATCATTTTCATCTCTTTTTTGTGAGTTTGTGAGTGCAGGTTAGCTTATAATAACTCAGAGCATGGTAGTGGAGAAAACCATGGCTGCTTAGAGTGGATTTGAGTGGACTAGGCCAGCTTAGCTTGCTTGCAGGCAATTCGGGAGTGGGATTTGTGAGGAGATTTAACAGAAACAGGAACCATGGATCTCAATGGGAAGCTATGGTGATGATGTTGACTTTGTGGGGGCGAAAGAGGTGAGAAAAGAGAAAGTGAGTGGAGAACTAGAGCATGTGGGGCTCAAGGGGAAGCTTGGCCTCTTGATTTGCACTATGGTGGAGTGTGGAGAGAGTGGAAATTAGGGTAGGGAAGCTTAAGAAAGCTCACCCTGTAGAGAAAAACTAGTCAACATACATCCTTCCCATTCACCTTCGCCTTCGCATTTGTCATCCGCCCTTCGCATATTCGCATCCACATTCACATTTGCCATTCATGTTCACATTCACATTTGCCGTTCGCATTCATATTCACCGTTCGCATTCACACTTACTTGTTTGCATTCACATTCATTGTTCGCATTTGTATTCACATTCGCCATTTGCATTCGCACTTACTGCATTCACCATTCACCATTCACATTCGCCGCCGTTCGCATTCGCATTCGCACTCGCACTCACACTTAATCCATTCGTATTTGCATTCGCGTTCGCGTTCAACTACAAGCATCAAATGGTTGCAAATGAGAGGATTATGGGCAATGAATGTGTGTGGCTCCTCACAAGAAGATTAAGGCTTAAGATTAGGTCAACCTAACTCAAGGATTAGCCAAAGCTAGTTTAATTCTTAATTAAGTAAACATTGATATCTAATCATCCCCTTCTTTAATGTGCTAGATTAATTAATTCTTATTAGCCTCTGATGAGTATACAAGATTGTGAGTAGAAGGGAGATTTTGTAAGTTGATTATTTATAAATATTAAGGGTTTTGGAAAATCTAAGCCAATGGGATTAATAATTAGGTTGATTAATTCTTATTGGCCTCTAATGAATCTACAAGAATGTGAGTGGAAGGGATATTTTGCAAGTTGATTATCTACAAATAGTGAGGGTTTTGGCAAATCTAAGCCAATGGGGGCTTATTTTGCTATGCTTTCTACTACCCTCAACCATTCCAAATTAAGATCTAGAGGATGATTAAAAATGGATTATTCACCTTGTTAAAGAGACCCGAATTCTTATAAACTAATCAAATTCATGTAAAATCCAAGCAAATGAGCATCCAAATCACTTCAAAGAATACCACCCCAACGTATCCAATTCACTAATGAGGAGTTGCTCTATTTATTTTCTATTATTTTAAATGATAAATTTAGAAATTCATCTAATTAAAGGATAATTAGTGATATTAGCAAATCTAAAATGAATTTAAGTGTAAGATTGTTACCCCAAGTGCTAAACAAACTTATACAATATAATTGATCATAATCTAACTAGTTTCAAATGCTTGCAAGTTGCCCCATGATGCTATTCATCTCGCTTATGAACTCTCCAAGAGAGTCACCATCCTTCATCTCTCAAATGATACCTTGAAGATCCGGAGATTGTAGAAGATGATGAAAAAGCTCATGCCCTCATAGCTCTACACATACATAAGAAACTATTCATCTTGTGGTAGGTATGAAATTAGCAAAAGTGGCTTGGGATGAGCTTGAGAAGCTTTATGGAGCTAAAGGAAAGCATTTAAAGATAGCTAACGTGCATTTCTTCTCCTCGATCACTAAAATGTCCATGGCACCACCCCACCAGTCTTGGGCCACAATTGCATAAACAAGGTTATAAACAAATGTTGTGCATGGTAGTGCTAATCATTTGTCTAGACTTTTGTATAGATAAATTGTGGAGGTGACAAGTACTTGTGAGACGGGCCGCGAGGTGTCATGTATCTTAGCTTGGCCCCATTGTCATTTATTGTGACACCATGAGTAACATCCTATAGTTGACCTATACAATTGGCTAGTAATCCAATGTCTCATGCTAGGACAAAGTACATAGACGTGATTTATCATTTTGTGAGAGAAAAGGTTCTAGTAATTGATGTGGATTTGGTATATATCAACACAAAGGAGTAGGTGACATGTTCACAAAAGCATTGGGCACAAAGAAGCTTTGTAAGTTTCGAAGCTTACTTAGAGCATAGAAAAATGTTATAGAAGGTGATGTGGATTTGGTATATATTAGCACAAAGAAGCAAGTGGCATCTTCACAAAAGCATTGGGCACAAAGAAGGTTTGTAAGTTTTGAAGCTTACTTAGAGTGTAGGAAAATGTTATAGAAGGTGATGTGGATTTGGTATATATCAGCACAAAGAAGCAGGTGACATCTTCACAAAAGCATTGGACACAAAGAAGCTTCGTAAGTTTCAAAGTTTACTTAGAGGCTTTGTAAGTTTCGAAGCTTACTTAGAGTGTAGGAAGATGTTATAGAAGGTGATGTGGATTTGGTATATATCAGCACAAAGAAGCAAGTGACATCTTCACGAAAGCATTGGACACAAAGAAGCTTCGTAAGTTTCAAAGTGTACTTAGAGTGTAGAGTATTGAGTTAACCTTGAGGGGGCTTGAGGCTATCATATAGCACTAGTGGACCACATCATGGTTAATAGTTCTAGTAGACTATGGCATAGTTATAGTGCAAGCTCCTTTATTGGGTTTATACTATACGGATCAACATTATAGAATTTAGTAGAAAAGTACTTTACTCTTCTCTTTTATCTTAGAGTATGAACTTTTCTCGTAAAGTATGAACTCTTCTCAAAGTATATACTCTTATCTTTTATCTTAAAGTGTGAATTCACTCTTCTCTTTTATCTTAAAGTATGTACTCTTCTCTTTAATATTAAAGTATGTAATCTTCTCTTTAATCTTATGTTAATTGTTGAGTAAAGAAGAAGATAGAAAAAAATTTAGTGATCCATCTTCCTTGCATGTGCTTATCTACTCTTGTGCGTGTGAGTAGTAAGAAAACTTGCAAGGAGTTCTAGCTCACCCTCTCCCTCGCAATTTCTTTTCAATCTTACAAAGAAGAGGACTGTGTTTAGATGGACTAACCTAAGAGTTATACTTTTCATAAGTTGAAGGATGCAATCATCACAAGACTCATACTTATTGTAACCTGAACCTTTTGTTGTGAAATATGATATATGTGAGATTGCATAGGACCATACATGAACATATATGTTTTCTCAGCTTTTAGATAAAATGGCCATACTTCTTGATTAGAATGATTTTTTCATAGTTTGTAAGTTCCACAATCTAAAATAACCATAGCACATATTTTTGGCTTGCTTTTGGAGTTAGATAATCATACATACTATGATTTATGGCCTCAAAAGTAATTTTGTGAATGCTGATAACAAGACAAAATTTGATCTTTTGCACATTCTTTGATATATGTATAACAAGTTCTAAACTCATCCATACTTTGTATATGTCTTCAATATGATATTATGGAGTAGCATGAGATTTTAGGAGACTTAATATCATGTAGAACACCAAGTTCAAACCTTATTTTGATTGTTGGTTACGCTGCAATTTATGCTAATTTTAAGATACAAGGATTAAATAATATCATAAGAACCTTCAAAGGTATAAATTATACTTATAGAGTGCCGCTAGTTCATGAATGAGTGATACCAACAAAAAATACATATATGTAGAACACTTATATAATAAATAATTCAAAATTATAAAAGCAAGATTTGTTACGCAACCTATTTTGATAGTTGAGATTAGGAGCATTTAATCTCTTTTAGTTGTAGCCTCCATTGGTGATGTTGTAACTTTTCTCTATGAACAACATATAGTATTGTTAAGATATTACATTTCGCGGCTATTATGTGCAAGTATAAAGATGTTTATTTAAGTTGTGTGACTTACAATGCAGCCCAATGGGCTAACCACTCTTGTTCATTACTAAATTAATATTGCCAAAATGATTAAAAAAAACTTTTGTCACTATTAGGTGTTTCCTATACTTATAAACACTTCAAAAAAAATGATAACTTGTTGAAATCATTTTTATGTTCAAGCGTGCTAGACAAAGTTTCAAACCTGAATCTTGTCTGAGTGGAAAACTATGTTATTATACATCTGTGGGCAATTTGTAATCATGTGTAACGCTTTTTTGTGCTCCTTATATTTTAAAAAAATAGTCCTATGAGTCTACCTTAAGCTCAAGAGAGAGAATCCTCAAATATATCAAGTTGTGATTTTCTTTCCAAAACATCAAAAGGACACTTTTATGTCTTGTAGAAGTTGTAGTGATACCAAACTAGTGTTAAGCATAAGAAGGCCACACACAAATGTAGGTGACAAGTGGAATTTAAAGAGGATGATGAGGTTTTGTTAAAGTTTGAGAAAGCAAGCCAGGTAAAGAAGGTAAGTATCCCGAAGTTTTCCAAGAGGTATTATGGACCCTTCCAGATCTCGCAACCAAAAGATCAATGAAGTGGCTTTCAAGCTTGTGTTGCCCGATTGTTGGAAGATTCACAATGCTTTTCATGTGAGTTTGTTGAGGCCATATGAGGGATCACCTCCTATATAGAGCCAATTTTGGAAGTTTGGCAGCTAGACGTAGATGAGCTTGAGGAGGTATTGTAACCTGAGTAGTTTGTGTTTCATAAGGAGTGAAAAGTTACAAGAGGCAAGCTAGTATGCAAGTATCTTGTGAAGTTCAAAATCTACTTGGCTATGGATGCTGTGGATGGATAATAAGTAATTTGAGGATTATCTTGATTTTTTAAGGCCTATCTTGAAGCTTTCTGGTTGTCCCTTTCACTAATCCCTAATTTTGTGGGGCTTCTTGAGTAAATCATGGGCATGTGTATGGATCATGTGGTGGAGTGTTGCCATTTGGAGGCCAAGAATATACCATATAGCTTGTGCATGTGAATGAATGGATCCTCTGGAGCCCAAAGGCATGACAAGATAGATTTGTTTTGTGTGTGAGCAGACCCCCTTGAGCCCAAGGACATCGTAAAGTGTAATTATGGCTTATATAGGTGCTTATGTCATGGGACCTATGTTTATGAGTTGTATAGGCATAATCCTAGGGTCTACATATTCATGGCTTGTACAAGTGCTTGTGCCCTGGGTCCTATAATGGAATTTATGACTACACATGAGAAAATAAGAAATTCTTCTAATCTTCAATGCATACATGTGTATGACTGAAATTATTTATCTTTGTATCACTTGTGTTGTTTGCCTAGATAATGCCTAGTATTTCATATGAGAATGTATGTAGGATTGGGGATGCCTGGGCATCCCGATGGGGATGAGCATATGCACAGTTGTCTGAGACTAAAAATGTGGTCTTATGGTTTTGTAGGTGGTTAGTACATGCTAAAACCTAATTTATCGCGTTATTTTTTATTATAAGTAATGGTTTATCATGCAAAAAGCACAAGTGTTGCCTTTATGTTTGTTAAGGTTCGCCTACATGTGTTTGGTGCCTTTAAATTTATTAAGTTTCGCCTCCATGCAAACGTTCGCCTGCACGCAAACGTACGCATCTTCCATGCAACCTTCGCTTGGGTTTTCTGGTGGCAAGGTGTTCGGCTTCTGGATGTGCTTCGTGGAACGGTATGGCGAGTCCTCGATTTTCTTGCTTCTGAATGGTATGGCAAGGTGTTCGGCTTCTTCTGGATCTGCTTCGTGGAATGGTATGGCTAGTCCTTAGCGATTTTCCTCCTTCTGGGTCTTCTGCAATGGTATGGCGAGGTGTTCGGCTTCTGGATCTGCTTGGTGGCCTGTTCACACCCATGCTCGTGCAGGTTACATTCTAGATGGTTGTGCCATTCTACAGCTTATACGTGCCGATGTTTCCTTCTCGCCTCTTTTAGCAAGTTATGGTTCTTGTATGTATTTAACGAACGCTGTATTTATCTGTTTGTTGTATTGCTTTAGTATCACAACGCTCATATAGTTGCTTTCTATGCAGTTCTTGTCATCGTGTTCTGTGAAATGCCTCCCAAAAGGAAACACATGAATGATATCACCGACTTTATGTGTGTTTATCGCCGTCCTTGTACTGCATTTGGTCGTCAAGGACATCCCTCCCCCATGACATTTTCTGCTATCCCTGCTCGTTGTTCTGATGGAGTTGCTGCATCCATGCAAAATCTGGTAGTAGCACTTGAATTTTCAGATTGCCCTACAGCATCCACTCTGTCCAGAGAGGTCCCTGTGGGGCTCTGTATCACCACTCCACCTGAAGTCCGCCTTCTGCAGCAGTTGGTCGTTTGTTTTCTCTTGTTATGTCCTTATTTTTTGCCTGTCTGATTTTGTTTAATACTATTTCTGTGTGTGGTATATGTAGGAAACAAAATAAATTTGCATGCGGTTTGTTATGCAAACATGTGAATAAAAACAATGTCTATGTTGAATTTCTGTCCGCTATGCAAACATATGAATAAAAACAATGTCTATGTTCAATTTCTGTTCGTTATGCAACCGAAACGTCGTATGTTCAATTTCTCTCCGCCATGCAAAAAAAAGAGTTAATGCATTCCAATAATACGCACTGTGTATTTTTCTTTTCATTTATTTATGCATCTTGTTTGTCCACGTGTGCATAAATTTCTGTCCGCCATGCAGAAAAAAATATTCCATTCGACTAAAGTTTACACACTGTGTATTTTTTATTTTTATTTATTTACTTATGTGCTTGCTTCTCCACATATGTGAATATATACATATTGTTTACTATTTCTGTGTCCTCTGCGTACAAATAGAAAGTAATAAACAAATGTTTCTTTTCTTTTAAATATGTCTTTGTTCCAGTCTATAAGCCTACAAACATTGTACGATCTGTTTCAGACATTTATGTTGAAAAACAAAATATATCATTTGATTTATTTGTTTTCATTTTTGAAAGTCGACCAAAATGTATATTGTGCACTTAATAAGAAGCACGTTCTGCAATTCGCAAGACTATAAACCCTTTATGTTGTCCCCCCTATCTCCTTTACATATGACGGAGTATAATATTTGGAATGATAATATTTGAATAGCCTACTTCTGTAAACTGCAGGATCGACATATTCGGATCAGAAAGACAAAAATCTAGAGACATCTGAACCATCGGTTGACAAGATACTGAAATTCCCACAGGACAAAAAAACCAGACTGTTTGAGGTGTCTGTGACTATAGGTATTGGAAATGGTGATATTAAATTTTCTTCATAAGAGCAATTAGAAGAATTTGTTAGAATGGAATGCTTCAAAGGACTTTTTGCATTAGAGAAAGGGGGCACATTAAATCACTTACACTTTCAAATGGTGGCTAGTTTAATGGCACCATGGTTGATTATCATAGGAAAAACCATCAAGAGATACTTGGGTTGGGATTTGTTTAAGCCTAAAGGAGGCTTGGTGATGTGCAGAGGGCTTTGACAGATGAGGATGCACACACTAGAAGGAATGGTAGGCTATTGTATGAAGGATTTGCACAAGCCACACTTTAAATTTTTCTCGCACAACATTTCAAGTGAAGAGATAACAAGAGGTAGACAGCTATATGCTCTGCATGGCCAGGCAGACTTAAAAAATAAGGTCTGCCTCTCCCGTGTGAGCTTGTTTGAAAGATCATATGTGTATATGGATAACTACATAGCCAATAAACTAGGAGCCTCATTGCAAAGCACACTTTTGAACTGGTACGTACACAGGTAAGTACTACCCTGCTACTTCATGGATAATTCCTAAAACTGGTTCTGGCATGAGCAGACAAAGATCGAACGCCATTTGGAAAGAAATGGAACTAGCTCACCTCACCCAATGTATCCACATCAACGAAATTTTCTTCTCGAAAAAGAGCATGGCAGAAGATATTTCAACCATATGAATCGAGCACCTCGAGCCCAACATGAAGACGAAGGCAGTGACAACATTGAAGAAGAGCAACATGAGAACAATGACCTTGGCACTTGAAACAACCCAATTGTGGTTGATGATGATGTGCAAGAACAACCACAACAAGAGTACAACACATCTTTTCTTTCTGCTGGGAAAGGACTGCAGACTTCAAAAGATCTATTGTGGAAGGACATAGTTTTGTGCCTCTTCTCCTGAAGTATGTAAATAGGTGGGCCTCGGTGAGGAAGATGGCTGTTTCCTCTAGCTTTTTGTGAAGTTTGTTTCAAATTATGCAATGTATAGTGCGTCCCTTATAATTAAATCCTTTCTCTTCATGTGTAATACAACACAGTTTTTCCCCCACCTTGTAATTAAATCGTTCTAATTCGCGTATAAAACAACACAGTTTCTTTCGCAAAACTTTCTTTTCTTGCTTTTCTATTGCACTTTAAAAAAAAGGAAAATCTTTATTAAACTCAAAAAGAAGAGTACACCTTTCTTAATTTGTAAGTTAGAACCTAAAGTGACTAACTTTTTAAGCCTTAGAAAAATTAGTGTTATTTACATTTTCTCCCGACATGTACCTTAGAAAAATTAATGTTATTTGCATTTCCTGTCTGTTAACATGCACCCACAAAAAAATTGATTAATAGGTTAGAGTGAATATGCACCCATAAAAAAAATAATTATAGGTTAGAGTGAATATGTTTGGTAAGATGATCTAGTGCTTGCTTAAAGCGAAGACGGGGCGGGGGGGGGGCGGGGGGGGGCAAGATTGACTTTGCCGGTCTACAAAAACCAAGGGTCAAAATACACACAAGTGCGGGCAACATGTCGCCTTGATTTTCTAAGTGCAGGTTTTCCCGCCGATAAAAGGGATCAGTATATTAGTGTTCGAAAAAAAGTAGCCCCAAAAAGTGGAAAACCTTCATATAAAAATTATGAAATTATTTATAAAAAGGAAAATCTTGAAATATGAAGGTTTTTGTTCTATAAATTCTCAAAATCTGGAAGTATTTGTACCTTTAAGTTTTAAATTTAAGGTATTTTTCAAAACATACATATGCAAACTAAACTAAGCTCGGGTTTTTTTCAAACACTACAGTATATGTATGGGGCGGTGTCAAGGCAGCAGTTGAGACCGGAATGCCTAAGGGGATATTGAAGAAGTCTAAGGAGATGCTGGTAAGTTTTGTACCAAAGAAACTTTCAGTTTCTGATGTTATTTAGCAGATTGTAGAAACCGCTAAGCAAAGCCAGCCTAGCTGGGTATCAAGAGGACTAAGGGGAAGAGCTGGTAATGCAAATGCTAGCGGTCACTTTGGAAGCACAATCTGAGCCAGAGCAAGAATTGGAACAAGGGCCACAGGATGTGTCAGAGCAGGAAAAGTGGGCTCCCGTAAAATTTTCAGAGTTTACCAGAGTGGAAGCTGAAGGAGGTGTAGTGTGGCTGGATCCGCGCACCAAGAGCCAGAGGTACAAGACCATCTGGAGACACCAAGGGCATAAGTGGAGACAATGCCGCCACACGACAAAACTGGGGAAGAGATACTGCAAGATTGTATCCAAACTTAGTGAGGCTGATTCTTGTTGGATCAAGATGAAGGCATCACCCGAGGTTAGTGTGGTACCCTACAATTTTGCACCAACGTTAAATACATTGGCAAAATATGCCACAGAATCCATGCTTGCAGACGTGCACTGGAGAATGATACAAGAGAAAGATGACCGCATCCAGCACAGGAGGTGGAAATCAATCATCAACAGCGGTTGAGGGAGTCTGACCTACGGGACCAAATCTTTTAGCTGAAAGATGAATTAAAAGAGCTGAAGAACTACAATGAGGAGTTAAAAGGCAAACACTGAAAGCTGGATCAAGAGGCAACTATGAGGTTGGAAGAGATGGATGTGATTACACAGGAGCGGGACGAAGCCAAAGTGGAGGTGGAGAAGCTACGAAATTCAAACCAAGCATTCGAGAGGGATTTTTCCCAGCTGAGTAAGGTGACCAGACGGTTGCAGCTTATTAACTACACTGAAGCTTATCCAACTGCAGCTCTGCAATCCATCCAAACTACCCCGGCCAAAGGAATGCATGTTAATCCAGCTATGCTTGGTGATTTGGTAGGGAACACTGTTGCGGACAAAATAGGTAATATTTTCTGAAAACGAGAAACATTTGGTATCTTTTAAAGATCCCATAAAAAAAGTTCAGTTTTTTTTACCTCTTTTTAAAAAGTGGTCTACGCACGCGTACAACATTACCAAAAAACAATAATATTTTGGGCACTATATACATTTCTGACAAAAATTGACATGAAAAAAAAAGACTTAGTTTTGCTTATTTTTTGAGATTATAATTGAAAATCTAACAATAAGTTTTCAAAAAACATGCCAAAATAGAGACAATGTTTATTATTTCCATTAAAAACATGATACAACTATAAAAAGAAGATATTTTCTAACCATATAGCTTATGGCATAGTTATGGTTTCTCATAATCATTGCTACACCACTAGTTGATGTGCCTTTCCCTGAGAAGGTAGACGAGGCATCCTCTTCTTCACTATCCACAAATACATTTTTCTTCTTCTATGTATACACTTGAAGCTTACACTCCTTGGGTCATCTGCCATGTTAACATGATTGAGGATGTGCTAAAGAGTGCAACTATAAAAAAATATTTATATGTTATGTTACAAAAGTGTTATCTTGATACAGTTATTATCTTAATTATAAAACCCTGTTTCAGCTCTTGATGAGAGTAGTATTAAAATCCATTTTGAGGCTCTTGAGTATCACAATTTCTTAATTGATAATATATGCTTTTTTAAAAAGAGTTCGTTACGTATAGATGAATTTAAAAATATCATGAATAAGCTATTTACAAGTTGTCTAATTTTGAAAAATAATTACACACTCATTTTTAAAGAAGATGTGTCCTTGATGTGACAAAAAAGGGATTAAATGGTAATTTTAGTTATTAAATGAGTTTAGGAAACATGAAAAATCTCGTTTTAAGAAACAAAAGTTTATACTTTCAAAAATATTTTTTTTTGGTAAAATATCAGGCAGGGACTTAGGTTCGAATCCTATTGGTTACTACACATGGTAAAAACATCGAGTTTTGTGAAAAAGTTGATGTTTTGCATCAACTCGATGTAAAACATCAACTTGTTCATAAAACTCGATGTTTTGTATTAACTTTGATGCAAAACATCGAGTTTTATGGAAAAGTTGATGTTTTGCATCAACTCGATGAAACACATCAACTTTTTCACACAACTCGATATTTTGCATCAAAGTTGATGCAAAACATCAACTCTACCACAAAACTTGATGTTTTGCATCACGTTTCGAATGCTCCGGAGAGAAGAAAGTTGGAGGATTAAAGGTTGATTTTCACAAACGACCTGTTTTAGCGATTCCATCCACGAAAACATGCTCAGATGATCTATTCCACAAATTTTGAGTACCAACATGACTATGTTTCGACATGATGTGCATACGTCACAAAGGGATTTACGGATGATGCAGCAAATCACTTTGTGACGTCTGCACATCGCAGTCGTGTTGGTACTCAAAATTTATGGAATAGGTTGTCTATGCCAGCGCGGACGGAATCGCTAAAATAGGCTTTTTGTGAAAATCGACCTCCGATCCTCCAACTTTCTTCTCCAAAACTTGATACAAAACATCAAGTTTTGTGATAGAGTTGATGTTTTGTCTCAAGTTTGATGCAAAACATTGAGTTATGTGGAAAAGTTGATGTTTTGCATCAACTTTGATGTAAAACATCAACTTTTAGAGGGGGCTATCTTTCTTAACTTTGAAATATTTTTACATTTTTATGAGAATTATTTTTATTTTTATCACCAATAAATCTGTAAAAGCTTATTCCAACTAGTAGATAGTAGCCAATAAAATCTCAAAAAAATTTAAAAAAAAATTTAAATCATAGAATTAAAGAAAAAATATGTCTAAGATAAGGTGATATAGGTAGAACATACATTTAGGGCTAAGGACTTGAAAAACACATATGGTCGCAACCTTTGACTACAAATTTGAGAGGAGGTCATTAAAAAAATGCTTGTCTATGTAACCATGTAACCTTTGTATCAAAAATAATATCGCTACATAGTAGATGCCAAAAATTCATGATAGCAGAATCCAGATGTGCAAGGCTCCATTGATTTGGAAAACCACGAGTCAATTGATTTGTCAATCATGATTTTTGTTCTATAATTCAATTTTAAAGCTAAAGAATTATAAGAAAATACATGTGGTGGGACCATCTATGTCGAGGGGGGGATGCATGTGAGCCTAGACTTTACCATGCCTATGTGCAGTAGTATGCTCTCCAACATAGGGAACCTTGAATCTACCATCAAGCTCTTCTCTACCACCATTCCAGAAGTCCTAAGCTCCTCTCTTTTTTCTTTGTACACAAAGACAATGTCGTGAGCGAAGATTGCATCTCTTAGTATCCTTCGCATGTCCTCCAAATTATTATAACCAGAGTTTATTCTAGGCTACCCTTAGACATATCATCTCTCAACATCCTTCACATGTACTCTAAATAATTATAACTAGAGCTCATTTTCCTACACTACTCTTAGATATACCATCACTACATTCATGATGGCTATGTGGATCAAACATCAACATATGCATACTATGAATTTTTGCCACCACCACATATGTACATGATATAGGCTACAATTTCTTCCTGCCACCCTTATCTATATTGCATAACAAGAATTTTCTTCATGAAAACAAATGCCTATGTGGGTCAAAATTTACACCCATAGGCTATGTGATGTCTGCCTCTAAAATTAACTCGCCGAAAAAATATTTCAATTTTCTACTCTTTTAACATGCTTGGGTTTACTCAGAGCCTCCATTTTCTACTCTTTTAACATGCTTGGGTTTACTCATAGCCTCCATAGTTATCATCTTCTACATATATATATATATATGAATTGAAGTCTACCTTTGCACACCTATAGGTTGACCTTTTTAAACTCTTAGCATTGGTTGTATATCATGCCCACTATCTGCTTATAAATAATAGAGCAAATAATTATGTCATGCAAACTGTCAAGGTAAGTATATACTAAAGGCTTTGCTATTTGGGTCTAGAAATAGACTCAAGGATGTTTGTAGAACTTTTCATAAATTACAGAGCTTATGTTGTTATGTATTCTAATATTTTTTAAGCACTTGTCAAATAATGTGCATATTTATGCATAGTGGTAGAATTTGTCCCAAGAAAGTCCATTAAAAAAAGTGTCTTACATTCATGAAATTTATAAAATAAATTTTATTTGAAAAAGATTGATATTTCTTTAAGTTATGTAGACTCCTATGTCATTTTTGTAAGTCAAGTTTATTTTTATGTCATGTAAACAGTAGCAGTTTATAAATCTACGAAGATCACACGTTCTTAATCTTGAGAAAAATAGCAAAATTCATGTAATTTTTAAATTTATACATGGAATTCTAGATGTTTTTTCAAAAAACTATGTTTTAAGCCATTTTTGAGATTTCACACATTTTAGGTAACCCTCGTCAGTTACCTATTTTGTTGTGCCTGTTTTGCTCACACAACGATCACTGAGAGGGGTCATGCAAAGAGACTTAAGGGAATTCTTGTTTTGCCATTGCAAAAGCAATGGCAGGGTGAAACCTCAGATGTCATGCCAAGATTTTAGTCTTGGAAGATGATTGTGGTTGACGAATTTGATGATGAGGAGACTGAAGATGATGTCCTATATAGGAGACTTCAGCAAACCAAACCTGATGATGATGATGAGGAGGAGGAGGATGGCGATCAAGGCATCGGCACCTCCGGTCATCAAGGTGGTAGCTAGCAGCACAATCGCCTAAGTCTAGCGGACAAGGAGATAGGCAGCGGTACAGTAGCAGGCAAGGAGGTCGGTTCAAGAAGCAAAGGCAAGGTAACGGAACGTACGGATAAAGAAGCCACTGCGGGTGAGGGCCAAGCTATAGAGGGTACAATGGAGGAGTTACTGGCTGAGGGGGCTGTCAAGAGTTTACCAAGCGAACAAAGGGAAAGGAAAAGTGGTAGAGGGCACTATAGAAGATGTACCGACGGTCAGCGGGGCAAAGGGCAGGTCTCTGAAGAGTTAGCAAGAAGCTGTAAAACTACTACTGTGAGCACTGGTGGGCAGCAAGCATTGTCGGTCACGTCGGGGGAAAGCACAAGGAACTTTTGGTGGTTCCCTGTATAGTGAACTTCACGATATATATGAAATTTTGAAAGATTTCCTAGTTATGTAGATGAAAATTTCCTACATTTAACTAGGTAATCTTATTCCCTGTTAATATCTAGGTAATTCATTTTTCTATATAGAAAATATGGGCCAATAGTTAGGAAATTCAATTTCCTACATAGAGAATGTGGGTCAATATCTAGGTAATTCAATTTCTTATATAAGAAATATGGGCGAGTATCTAGAGAATTAAATTTCCTATATAGAGAATTGATAAGAAATATGGGCTATTATCTAGGTATTTAATTATTATAGACATCATAGATCTCTTTGGTAAAGTGATCCAATGGAGTATGTTTGACCTCAAACTGCATCTTCATATGGTATGTATGTTGTGTAACTTGGTGGTTTCTAGATCACTCTTTATGCAATCAACTTAGTGGCATACATAGACTTCTTGGCTCTAGTAATAGGACCATGTCAAGGTAATCTCACATGCACAAAATGATGGGAAGAAGATTTTAACAATTTGTGTGCGCTTGTGCATGCTCTCGCATATGTGAATGTGACCTTAGAAGCTCTTATGAGCTTATAGAATCAGATGAAAGTTCTTTGTCCCATCATATGACAATATGAATGGATAGTTTTTTTAAAAGATAATAAATGGGTAGTGTATTTATTTTTGAGATAGTTTCTTATGTAAAAGTGTATGTGACTAGGAATCGTTTGAGAAGTAAAAGTGGGCACAAGATTTTCCTCATGATCATAAGAGTTCTTTACACTTTATATACATTTGCCACTGTGCTTCTTCCTTTCCATATTGAGGTGGTAGTCATAAACATGATCTTTCTTGCATGACTAGGAATTGTTTTTAGAGAAGTAAAAGTGGACACAAGATTTGCTTTATGCTCATAAGAGTGCTTTAAACTTAATATACATTGCCACCGTGCTTCTTTCTTTCCATATCAAGGTGGTAGTCATAATTAACATGATTTCGCTTGCATGTATACAAAGATTAATGTGATCATCTTATACTGTCATCAGATTTTATGACCACACAGTGTATGGTAGAAGCTCTTAAGATCTCATAAGACTATACATGAGCTCATGATCTTTCTTAAGATCTCACAATTTATGTAAGAGATCATATAATTCATGTAAGTGCTCATATAAATTAAAAAAACCTTGTTAGCGGTCTACTAAGATCATAAGATCCATGAGACTTCCTATGAGCACATACGATCACATAAGAGTTGAGAGCAGCTCATAGAACTTAGCTTGGTCCTAGTGTTTATAAAATCTTGAGATGATCAAAGAAAAGTAGAAATCACTAGAGACTTAGTCAATGTGAGATCACTAGAGATGATTGTGATCTAAGATCTAAGATGACTTTGAGAGTAAGTCATACCTCAATCATAGGTGCTTACAAGATCTTGAGATAATCAAAGATAAGATTACCTAAGATCGACCAGAACCTAAGTTGAGAACTAAGAGGTCATATAACTCATGTAAGATCTCATATAATTTCAAAAAATCTTGTTAGAGATCAAATGAGATCATAAGACCCACAAGACTTCCTACAAGCCCATAGGATCACATATGCGTTGGGAGAAGAGCTCATAGAACTTATACGTCTCACATGTCAAGGTAATCTCACATGCACAAGATGATGGGAAGAAGATTTTGACAATGTATGTGTGCTTATATGTGCTCTTTCACATGTGGATGTGATCTTAGAAGCTCTTATGAGCTTATAGGATTAGATGAAAGTTCTTTGTTTATCATATGAGATAATAAATGGATAGTGTATTTTTTTAAAGCTAATAAATGGGTAGTTATTTATTTTTTAAAATAATAAATGGGTAGCATATTTATTTTTGATATAGTTTCTTATGTGAAAGTGTATGTGACTAGGAATCATGTAGAGAAGTAAAAGTGGACCCAAGAGCTACTTCATGCTCATAAGAGTTCTTTAAACTTAATATACATTTACTGTTGTGCACTGATGTGCTTCTTCCTTTCCATATTGATGAGGTGGTAGTCATAAACATGAATTTACTTGTATATATACAACATAGATTAATGTGATAATCGTATAATCTGATTTTATGACCGCATAGTGTTTGGTAGAAGCTCTTAAGATCTCATAAGCCCATATATGAGCTCACATAATTTAGATCAATGTGATCATCTTATAATGTCTAAGATCAGCTTTTATGTACGGTAGAAACTCTTAAGAGCTCAAAAGACCATACATGAGTCATGATCTTTCTTAAGATTTCATAATTCATGCAAGATCTCATGATTTATGTAAGAGCTCATATAATTCTAGAAAATCTTGTTAGAGATCTAATGAGATCATAAGACCCATAGAACTTAGCTTGGTCCTCGTGCTTATAAGATCTTGAGATGATCAAAGCTAAGGTCACTGGAAATGACTAGAGATATAGTCAATGTGAGATGATTGTGATCTAAGATGACTTTGTGAGTAAGTCGTGCCTCAGTCATAGGTGCTTACAAGATCTTGAGATGATCAAAGATAAGAGTACCTAAAACTTACAATTAGAATCTAAGTTGAGAACTAAGAGGTCATATAATTCATGTAAAATCTCATATAATTCAAAAAATCTTGTTCATTAGAGATGTAATAAGATCATAAGATCCACAAGACTTCCTACAAGCCTGTAGGATCACATAGGGATTGAGAAGAGCTCATACAGCTCATATATATATACATCTTAATTGGTGTGTTGTAACTCGTCAAAATATGAAAACAAAGGCCCATGCATTATTTTAACCATCCAATGTAGCTTGGAGGCACCCATCTCGATCACCATTACCCCAGCTTGCAAGTGTATAGTATTGGATGCACATTATATAGCTATAACAGGTTACACTTTATATCAATATTTGTTTTGGTTTTAAAAATATATGTTGCATTATCTTTATAAATATATTTATATGACTATAAAATATATTTTGGATTGTTTGGGTGTATATGTATGTGTGTGCATGTATACACACAATTAACAAAAGCTATTATTTATCTACCCCAAGTCGCAATTCACAAAAGTGATTCTCTCTCTCCCTTAAAAATATTATATATATATATATATATGTTTTTCTGAGAGCTGGTCTGATCCCCTACCCCCTTCTACAAGTACACCCACAGAGCAAGGTATAACCCTGAGATTAAGTGCCTTTAACCCTGAATTGATGTGCTCTGTTGTGCCATCTTCCCTTCTGATAGAAGTTGTAAGGCAAGATGATGATGGTCTCCCTCTTCTCGATTGCCAATCTACACACATCGTTGCGCATGTCAGTGAGCTCCGAAACCGCACTTAAAAGCCTGACAGGGACTTTAGAGATCCTACCATATGCCTCGAACGCGATGAGGATGTTGTCCTCATGGGTGGAGGCATGCATTTTTCCATCCTCATTCCTTGCTTTGCTTAAGGTCATGATAGAGGAGGTCCTATCTGATAATTCAATTAAATGCATGGCAAAGAGCTTGAGAGGCTTCTTGTTTGATATGCCTCTACATGCCTAAAAAGCATTGAGATTTTTTGAACTAACCCTAAAATGCACAGAGTCTGAGAGAGACTCAAAGTGTGTAGCATTAAAGGTCATGAAACACACAGGAAGCTCATGGACTTATTGGTTCCTTTGTGGGAGGTCTTGCCTCTGGCCTCAAGTTTGAAGAGCATGGTTCACCTTCTTGTCTCTCTTTCAACCTGTCCTTTCATATTTGCATACTTTAGGAAAATCAAAGATGATGTACAAAAAAATGCAAATTCTATAGATCGCAGGCATTTGAAACTGATGATATGCATAAGCTCTTGAAGTTTCATGAAATTATGGAGGCTCATCTAGAGCAACTTACTGAGATGAGTCTTAGGTGATGATGGATACATGATATTCAATGGTGATGATGCATGTTAAGAACATTGTCATTGAATTGCAGGAATTTTAAAATACAATTGACTCCACAAAACATCATGACACGAAATCCCTTTGCTTATGCTTTATGGAGGTACTGGCACACTTTCACGGGTTTCCAATTAAAAAGCTTGAAACTGTAAGGGTAGCAGCATCTCTATACCTTAGGCTGAGCTCCTTGGTACAACAGATTGAAAATTGGACTATTGAGCCTCCCATGTCAGAGCAGCTTGAGAAAGTCAATGCTTTCGTTGACAAGGTATACAATATAACATCTCTATTTATTGTCAAGCAAAGCATTCACAGGTTAGTGATTCTTTTTCAAGGACTTCAGGTAAAGAAAGAAGTAGAGGCAGTAGAGATGTAACACACGGAAGCTCTGGGGGTCTTCTTTCTCAGCCCTAAACACCATTGGAAACATGCTGATGCAAAACACAGACAGAAGGGAGAGTAGAGAGAGAGAGAGATATGCTGGAAATTCAGTATATTCCTATGGTACAAAAAGGTACCTAACTCTGTGTTGCATGCAAATGAAGATCAATACAAGGATGCCAAGGATGCAATAAAAAAAGATACTTAGGGCTCTTGTAAAGAGTTCCACTTTGTAGATGAATGTGGGAGAGGGCTTCACAATAATCCCACATGGGAACTTTTGAGAGTTCTAGAATTTTTGTATAAAAGGTGGCTCATTTGAGAGCATGGACACATTAGGCAAACTCATGTTTGAGCTCTCTTGAGACTAGCTCTCCCTCTTCTTCCATAGAGGTGCAAGCTCTTCTCACTCCCCATCAACATTGTTGTAAGTTCTATTCTTTTGTTAATTCAATGCAATGAGTTGATATTTGTCTCTCTTCTCTTGTCAATTCTCTAGTATGCATGTTTCTTATTGATAGCTTCAAGAGTTGTGTGCATGCTAGGGAGTAAGATCTTGAGAATGAAGGATGCTTTGAGCTTGTGTATGCAATAGCTTAGCTTTCTTCTTGTTTGGATGTATGGATGAATGGAATGTGGAGTTGAGTGAGCAATAGCAAGATTGAGCTTGAGTGTGTGTTGAATCTATGTCAATAGTAGTAGTTTTCTTAGCATTCTCTCCATCAAATGGATAAGCTTTTGTGCACCGGTACGGGTTGAATCCCTAGCTCCGAAAGGGATGCAAATCCCATTGGATTGAGCTAAGTGTGGATCATACTACTCTTGCTACAAGTGAGAGAGTTTTCCGTCTCTCCATTGGCGCCGTTGCCGGGGAGAAGACTCAAAACCGGTTGAGAAGCTTGCATTACTACCACTATTTCTTTTTATTTTGAGGTTTAGGGCATTGAGTGTGTGATCTCAAGGGCGCCTTGTGTGTTTTCATTTTTTTTTTGATGAGTAAGAAAAAAATTTAAACCCCATTGCGGTTGAGTAATCCTGCCACTAATCAGATTTAAGTACTTTCTGTTTTTGTATTTTTGACGGGGTTGGAGAGGGATAGATAGGAAGTGTTGGAGGCGGCCTTTCTTTTAATTGTTTTGTTGTGTTGTTATTTGGGGAGCCAACGCATCAAGCGCAGCAAAGGTAAATATATATATACATGCACATGTAAGGCGGCCAATAAGCTCAATATGAGCTGTCCGTGCTCGAGGAAAAATAAAGAGTATTTATCTATTGGAGCATGACTAACCGATTTGCTTGAAAGAAACGGGCAACTAAGGGTAGCCTTAAGAAAAAAAGCTTATAAATCTATATAAATATATATATATATATATATATATATATATATATATAGATTTATAAGGGCTGCATCAAACGTTAGCGCACAGGGCGCTGAAAAGCGGCGTGCAGCAGACGTTTCTTTTTAAATTTAAAAAAAAAAACAAAATCGTTTTTTGTTTTAAAACGTTGGTGTAGGCGGCCGACGGCGATGGCGTAGGCGGGAAGAAGCGTTGAAGCAGCAGGCGCAGCCGGCTGAAAGAAGGCGTAGGCGGCCAGTGAGGGTGGCTGAGTGAAGGCGTTAAGGCTGGTCAGCAGTGGAAGAGAAGAGGAGAGCGAAGGCGGCGAGCTCATTGGCCAGCTGCCTGCTGGCTGTGGAAGAGAAAGGAGGCGAAGGTGAGTCGACCTCGCCTGTGGTAAACTGGGCACGGGCGAAGGAGGCGACGAAGAGTAGTCAGCTAAGGCGGCGAAGACGTCAGGCGAAGGTGCCTGCCTCAGCAGCTGAGGAGGCGAGCACAGCAGAGAGAGCCGGCGCCTCTCTGCCTCACCCGCAGGCAGAGAGGGTGGCTGTGGTATTAGCAGAACCGCAGAGCAGAGAAGGGCCGCTTGGCCGCTGAAGGCTGCAGAAGTCGGCGTAGAAGGCGCAGCAACTGCAAGTGGTGGCGTCTGCAGTAGGCGGTGGCTGCAGAGCTATGAAGGAGCAAAAGGAGTGAGAGCAAGGCGTCGTATGCAACTGAAGCGCCGGCAGAAAGCGAAGCTGCAATAGGCGGTGGCTGCAGAGCTGTGAAGGAAGCATTGAAGAGCCAGGCGAAGAATCCGACGGGAAATCCAGGAGGGAGCGGGCGAGAGGCGGATAAGGTAGGTGGAATTTTATTTATTTATTTTTATTATTTTCATTAATTTTTTATGTTTATTTTATATTTTTAAATAAAAAAACAAAAAAAATAATATTTTAAAAAAAAAGAAAAAGAGATTAAAAAAGAATAGAAAAAGAAGAAAAAAAACACTTAAATTTAGAAAAAGAAATTTAAAAAAATCATTAAAAAAAAACAAAACAACACAAAACAAAACAAAACAAAACAAAAGGAAAAAAAAGAAAAAGAAAAAGAAGAACAAAAAAACAATTTTTATTTTGAAATCATTGTTCATCATTTAAATTTTTGCATAATTAGAGAAGCTTGCATTTTTTATTTTTATTTTTTAGAAGTATGTAAATGATGCATAATTAGTAAACTCATATTTTTTGGCACGAAATTTATTTTTAAAAAAATAAAATAAAATAAAAATAAAAACAAACAAACAAACAAACAATAAAAACCAAAAAAAGGAGGAAAAAACAAAAGAAGACAAAAGAAAATTTTTGATTTTTTAGGAGTCTATTATTTTTTGCATATTCTGTAATTCTTCATATTTTTAATTTTTTGCATAATTAGTGTAACCTGTATTTTTTTTTAATTTTTGTAACTTTGTGCATAATTAGTATTTTTTTAGTGTGATTCATAATTTTGTGTATATTATTTAAAAAAAAAGTAAAAATCATAAAATCCTAAAATCATTTTTAAAAAAAATATTTAAAAAAATAATTAAAAAAAAGGGTAGATAGTACACTACACATATTCTTTTTAGTTACCTTTAGTGGTTAGGTAGGGTAAAATATATATATATATATATATATATACATATATATATATATTTTTATCAAAAAAACAAAACACAAAAACCAAAACCAAAACAAACAAAAACAAAACAAAATTAAAACACATAAAAAAACCAAAAAAAAAATTGACCTTATGCACTTACGGTCGAGACGTCTTGTAGAGCCTAGGGCACCTTCTAGAGTACCTACGCAAGAAAGTGGGACCCAATCGGTAGGCAATTTGGCAGATATTGCTGAAACCCTTTCTGAATCCCAAACCGATACCCTTTCCTCTAGAACAACTAGTTCATTGTCCATGGACAATCTAGGGCCGACAAATAGTCATCCCGTAGCCCCAAATAGGACACCCTCAAGATCCTTTAATCCATTTGAAGCCGACACCATGGGGTTAACATTCAATGTGAGACTCCAATATGTCTACACAAATGCTCAAGGAGCTGAGATCTTTAGGGATCCACAACAAAGGTATCTTGTTAAGATCGCAGACATTCTCTCAGAACTTGATAGAGCACCTCTAGTCAATGACCAGGGTAACATGTATATGGGTGGAGATGGTGTTCGCTACGAAGTCACCTACCATCCAGAAAGGGTAGACAAATTAGGGGAGCTCTCTAAAACCGAGTTCTTAGACTTATTAGAACTTTCCAGAGCAAGGGAGTCTAGAGATGACTGGCTCATCGAGCCGGACATGCCTGGACCATCCAATGCCCAGTCCTCAAAGCCATCCATAGATGATTTACTTCTTGTAGATCTAAATTTGGAAAGGGATAGGAAAGGCAAGAGCAAACTGGATCAGGGGGCTGACTGCCAATGGGAGTTTGTACGACAAATTCCTGTGACAAAGGTCTTACAGGATGACCCACTTCAAGAGGTCTATAAGGACTCGTTAGAGGGATATTATGCCACAAATAAATTGCCAGAGCTGGATCTTCCTCTAGCTTATGTGGTGGTAGTTGAGAAGCTTGCAGGACACATGAACAGAATAATTGATAAATGGGCCAATGAATACCGAACCTTAGATTGGAAAGAGATTCGGGAACTCACGTGGAAAGGACAACCATTATTCATGGAAGTGTTCTCAACAAATACAGCCAAACCAGGAGAGACAGCCTTTCTTGGAGAAACTGTTGCTCCTCCCCTACAAGAGTTCACTAGAGAGGGACCTTCAACATCCAAGTGGACCACAGCTAGTAGCCCAACTCTAGCACCAAGATATCGTCCTACACCAAATGTGCGACCACAGGTCACACCACACCAACATCTTTCTCACTATGACAATCAGAGGGTAGGGGAGCCAACTCGGCCTCCTATAAATGCACCTCCTGAAATGAGGGTGACAAGATCTTTGGAGGGGTTTGGTGAGGCTGGTAATAGGGTACCCACACCAATTTTGGAAACATGTGGACCATCTTTCCAAAGAGAGGAACAATTTCCACTGAGAGTGAGAGGCCGTAGGCCCTATGACGAGTATTCAAGACAAGTAAGGCCATCAACTCTTCAGAAATTGGTTAAGAAGTATGAAGGGTCGGGAGATCCATACGATCATGTAGCAGCATTTAGGCAAGCAGTTTGAGCTGAGCAAGTAGCTGATAAGCATACTCAAATTGAAGGATTTGGGCTCACTCTTGAAGGAAAAGCCCTGGCTTGGTTTCAGGCATTAGAGGCTTCAGACAAAACTTCTTTACGAGTTTTGGAAGAGAGATTCATTGCAGCTTTTTCCTTGATGGGAATTCAACATGACACGGTAGCACACATCTACTCTTTCAAGCAAGGCGAGAATGAGAGTGTTCGAGACTGTGTAAATAGAATGAAGCAGTACATTAATCGTTGCCCAGAAGATGAGAAGCCCGCCCAAAGTCGATTAATTTCTCTCTTCTTAAAAGGCCTCAAAAATTCGACACTGCATACACATCTCTATGCAAAGAAGCATACAAGTTTCAATGAGTGTTGCCATGATGCTATGGATTTCACCGATAACTTCAAGTTCCAGGATGGTTCTGGCCCTGAGGTGAAACCTGGAGATCAGTGGGGTGATGACCAAAGATCAGGGTCCAGCGCGCTAGTAAATCCTGACCAGATAGCCAACCTAGTACTAAGGAGATTGGGACAAACCTATCGTTCCCCCATGCAGCCACAACAACAGCAGCAGAGAATGAGGAGTGTACTTCCTACAGGTCCTCATCTTTGTGGAGCATGTGGCGGTGACCATAAAACAGAGGACTGTAATACCTTTTCTCCTCTAGTCACAAACCAACCCACAAAAAAGTGGTGCCAAGCCTATGCTTGGAACTTTACCCACACTACACAGGAATGTACTCGCATTGCGAGAATGAGACAGGAACGTGAGCAGCCGAGGGGTGGAGTTGCTCCACAAATGTATCAACAGTATACTAGTTTTGAACGTAAGCCACCGATGACACAAGAACAAGCACGACCTGTTCTTGGTGCTCAACCTCCTGCTCCAGGGACTGCTCCTGTGAGGGTTGTCGACTATGACAATTCAAATATGTGTAGAGACTTGGTAAACCCAGGCTATGTGGAAGAAGAATACGCATCATATTCATCCAAAGATAATCTCTTTGAAAGTCCCGCATACCCAAGCCCAGCACTGGACGTTCAACCAGGGGAACAAAACTCTTTAATGTTGCTAGGCGGCTACCAACCTAGGACTCCAGGCCCCTCAGGTCAATGGCAGCCAAGGAAAGTAGAGGCCAAACCAATGGGCCCCTGTTATGAGTGCGGAGAACCCCATTGGGCTCGTGATTGTCCACATCGCTCTAGGCAAGCATCTCGATCCAATACAACAGTACAACAGTTTCCACCAATTGAAAGATATTGTCTAGGGTGTTGTGTAGAACACTTCCCAAAAGACTGTCTGCTGAAACCACATGAGGAAGGCACCTCTCAACCAAAGGTCTCACTTAACCTTGTAGGGGCAGTTCCATCGCCACCTTCATCTGAGAATGATGATGTCGTGCCACTTAGAGTCATGACTCGATCACAGACAAGAAACGCTGAAATACAAACTGATGAGACACCTCGAACTAGGGATGCAAAAACAAATCTAGTGGACAAGACCCTACAATCTAGTAGAAAAAAGACCACTCGGAGGAAGAAGAACCGAAACAAGCAAACTAAAAGTACATCCACTAGTTCTCAAGAAGCCTCTAAACAAAACATAAAGGATAAAACTTTTACATCCCAAGAAGTGTGTGAGGAACATCAACCTCAACCTGAGCCTAGTGCTAAACAAGATGAGGCTAGTACGACTGAGGATAGTTCTGGGGGTTCTGTTTTTGTGGATAAAGTAAATGAGACTCTAGAGGCCATCATTGATGCTCATAGAAGTCGCATTGCAGCTTTATCTGAGCTACCCAAGAAGCTTCAAGAATACCCAAACCCTCGTGAGGAGAAGATCAATCTAGCTGTACATCAGCAACTCATTAGGGAAGCTCAGTCAATACTTGAGGGACCACCACCACCTATTCCTCGGGGCCCAACCTCTCTTAAGCCAACATTAGAAACCATACCAGAAGTGTCATCGAGTCGGGAAATGAAAAGTGAGCTCATTTCACAAGCTCATAGCGAAAGGTCTGCACCAATTGACACTCAATTGAAAGGGGGTAATCTGCCACCACCTAGCCTTGTCTTCCCATGCAATGATGAAGTTATTGATGCTAATGAGGACATGGCAAATGAGATATGGGCTGCAGTTCATGAGAAAGTTCATGAGAACATGTCTTCTATTAATTCGCCTCCATTCTCTGAGGTGGATTTTACTAGAGACTCGGAAAACAACTTTGGACGCCCAAGCATCCAGGAGGAAGGTCAAACAATTGTTTCTCCTAGAAGTAAGCATACAATGAAAACCTTACCATCATATCTGGGAGAATATGAGAACTGTTCTCAAACCTTGAGGATACCCTCCATGCATAAAAGGTTGACAAAGGAGAAAGATATGAGTATGGTGCAGGCTATTTTGTCAGCACCAGTGGCTTGTACCTTACCTTTGCTTGAGTTGATAAAGCTTAAACCTGAGTTGTGGAATGATATTGCCACATGTTTGTCAGAGCAGGTATTGCTACAAAAGGGTCACCATGAGTGTACTATACACCCTGAGACAAAGCATGTAATGCCAGTTCCTATCAACAAAGTAGGAAAATTTTGTGAAGACGATCAGGGAAATGCTACCCTCCCATTAGAAGTGCAAAAAGTATCTTCAACTGCAATACTTGATAGTGGCGCAGGAGTGGGCATTGTAACACGGTCCATTTGGGAAAAATGGGACAAACCAGCTATTAGGAGGACAAGGATGCGCTTGCAGCTAGCAGATGGAAGCTTAGAACATCCCCTTGGGCTGCTTGAGAACATATTGGTCACCACATGTGGGATTGAATATGAGCATACCTTTGCAGTAGTGGATTTTGGAAAACATCCAAACTATGAAGTGATATTGGGTACACCATTCATGCGACAATTTCAAATGATTCAAGATTGGGGATACAATTATTTGTACCTCCGACATGATTCTGTCATCACCAGGGTCAACCTAAGAAATCACTCATATCGTGATGTAACAAGGTCTCCAATAGATGAGTTTGATTCTGCTTCATCTGAGGTCTCAAAAGTTACATTGTCAGATGGGCGAGAAGATCTATGGATGTGCGGAGCCTCATGTAGGGATTTCAACACTGAGAGACTTAAGGGTAATCGAAGTGTATCAGACGAGGCATACATTCCACAACCCTTCCCTGAGCATTTAATTGATCCATTAGAATGGAGTCATGTCCTTGCAACATTATCGACATGTGCTTTACAGAAGCCAATTCAATTTTGTGACTCAGATGGATATGATATTATTCCTATACGAATGGTACAACCACGTGCCCTTCTAGATGATTTGTACTATAGGGATACATCCACAACAGCACTGCAAGTAGAGGAAGTCTCTGCTAATCCACGAGCTTTATCGTGTCAAAGGGGTAATGTTTCTACCTTACCCAACCCACAATCAAAATCTGCTCTTGAAGCTCCAAAACAAATGATGTGGATAATTGATGAGTACTCAAGTGAGGGCCATGGCTGGCATGTTCCAACTAATCTAGTTGCTTCTCAAAGAAGGCCGGGCAAGAAGGAATTATCAATGTGGCTACCCAAATATGCGTACAAACTTGTACCATCTAGTCCAGTTGCTAAGCCTCTTAAGAAGCACATCATTTCCAAGCCGAAACCTCGGATTGTTACTCGATGGGTCCCAAAACGGGTTCTTAAAGCACAAGGTTATTATGAGGGTGCAACATCAATTTGGCTTCCAAAATGCCATGGATTGCTAAAGGTAAAAGAGTGTTTCAGAAAGATTCCAAAAGCCACCCTTGATTTTCCATATCAGTGGGTGCAAAAGAAATCAACACAAACTCTTCAAGAAAGGAAAGGTGGCTGTGATAGCACCTACAAATCTACTTGTGTTGATCTTCCCAAAACAAGTAATGAGTCACCAGTTGTCCCAAATTCTCCTTGTTACACAATTCCACCATCAACTGGTGTACCTAAGACACATCCAACTCCAAAGGAGTCTCATTTGAG
The DNA here is from genome assembly GCF_041138505.1 of Cibotium barometz. Lineage (NCBI taxonomy): Eukaryota > Viridiplantae > Streptophyta > Polypodiopsida > Cyatheales > Cibotiaceae > Cibotium > Cibotium barometz. The sequence continues at coordinate 52,955,863 of NC_141049.1, read as the reverse complement.
CATAGATTCTAGCATTTCAATGCCTAAATCCTCTTATCTTGCTCAAATTCCAAAACAATTAATAAAATTCGCACCCAAGAAGGACATACCTAAAACCAAAGATAAGGCATTAACACTACAAATGAAGCTCTTTGGTAGATCAATGTTTGAATAGTGTGGTGCCTTACGCCTTTAGAGAATTATGTTCTTTTTGAGATAATCTCCACCACCAGCGCAAGGGTAAGTTCAACGACTCCACAATAAGATCGATAAGCCAGGGCACTTTTATCCCACTGGGTTTTTCCCCTCGGCTATATTCGGTGATTGGCACCACTAACAAATTTTATTCCTTTGTTTTCCTTTTTGTTAATAAAACTTTTTGCAGAGATCTCAGCTTAAAAAGAGCATCAAACACGCCCCTATAGTCCACCTACCATGCACACAAATTAGGAAGGGGGGAGACATGCTACGCCTACCAAGATCAAAGAGGAGCAATCTGCACAAAATCAGCAATGCATCAATGCAAACGAACAACATCAACAGGGCACTACAACAGGTGTATTCAAATCTTAATCTTTATTTCTTTATGTGCTCTTATAATTCGAATATATGGTTTGCATGTTCACACAATGTTGGCTGGTTTAAGTTTTTGATTAGTTGTTAAAATATGGTGAGTGAATTCTAGAGTCTTAGAAGACTTAGGAAAAGATATTTCTATTTAAAGACAGTGTAGGATATATACCAATGGAGTATGCCAAGTACTTATGTTTTCAAGGTATATTAGTTATCCTTAGTGGTAGCTACCTCTTAGATATGAGCTAGGTGCTAGGAGTAATAAAAATTTATGAAAATATACCCTAAAAAATATATATATATACAAAGTGAATTGCGACATGACGTGTCTACCGCCATGTGAAATGCTTGGTAGGACCTGAGGTTGTCTTAGCACCTTGGGGCCGATGCCTTGGTTTCCATGGGGTGAACACTGATGTCTAAAAAACTTCAGAAGAAGAACTTTGAGGAATCTATCGCCTTGATAGATGTTGGTAGGACTCGGGGGTACACTATGGGCCCTCAAGACCGATGCTTTCATCTTCAAGGGGTACTCCTTAGGTCATAACAGAAAGAAAAAGGGTCTGTCGCCCTTGAGATACTTAGCGGTCTTTAGATTCTCTTGGCGGAGGTCTCTGGGCCATTGCTTGGGTCTCTTTGGGATAGAACCTTAATCTTTATCACCTTCTACACACATATTTAAAAAAAAAAGAAAAAAAAAAAGAAAAAAAACGAGAGTTCCAATCACCTTTGCTCATATTTAGGAGTAGGATTGCCACTTAGGAATAACTTACATACTTATAGGACATTGAGACTGCGGTCATAACCGGCGGTGTACAAAGCACACTTGCCTTTGCATAGCATTATCTACTACTTAAGTCTCACTTTGACTAGTCTTTACTCACCTATTTTAGTACTCATTAAAACTTTAATCAGCCTTGCACTTGTATGCTCACGTGTGAAATCATCATTGCTGATTTTTCTTTTCTTTTTCTTTTTCGATAAAAGACTTCAATGTATCAATTGTTTTTTGTTGCAGCTCTTGCTACTACCGCGCTCGAGGACGTGCGCAAAATAGGAAGGGGGGAGTGTTGCATGCAAATGAAGATCAATACAAGGATGCCAAGGATGCAATAAAAAAAGATACTTAGGGCTCTTGTAAAGAGTTCCACTTTGTAGATGAATGTGGGAGAGGGCTTCACAATAATCCCACATGGGAACTTTTGAGAGTTCTAGAATTTTTGTATAAAAGGTGGCTCATTTGAGAGCATGGACACATTGGGAAAACTCATGTTTGAGCTCTCTTGAGACTAGCTCTCCCTCTTCTTCCATAGAGGTGCAAGCTCTTCTCACTCCCCATCAACATTGTTGTAAGTTCTATTCTTTTGTTAATTCAATGCAATGAGTTGATATTTGTCTCTCTTCTCTTGTCAATTCTCTAGTATGCATGTTTCTTATTGATAGCTTCAAGAGTTGTGTGCATGCTAGGGAGTAAGATCTTGAGAATGAAGGATGCTTTGAGCTTGTGTATGCAATAGCTTAGCTTTCTTCTTGTTTGGATGTATGGATGAATGGAATGTGGAGTTGAGTGAGCAATAGCAAGATTGAGCTTGAGTGTGTGTTGAATCTATGTCAATAGTAGTAGTTTTCTTAGCATTCTCTCCATCAAATGGATAAGCTTTTGTGCACCGGTACGGGTTGAATCCCTAGCTCCGAAAGGGATGCAAATCCCATTGGATTGAGCTAAGTGTGGATCATACTACTCTTGCTACAAGTGAGAGAGTTTTCCGTCTCTCCACTCTGCAGCCCTAGGTTACCTTCATACAAAAGGTGAACATCACCCAAAATCTTGTCCTACTCTAGGACCCTAAGTACCCAACTCTTATGGAGTTGAATGATTTACAATGAGGAGCAAATTGCCTATTTATAGGCCTTGTGTGGACAAATGAAACGCTTGCTGACTGCTGTCAGAGCAGCCGACTAGACATTATCTTCAATAACTACTGGTCGTTGCGTTCTCTCCATAAACTGAAGCACCGACTGCTTGCCTCTGAATTGGTATGGTCCACACTCTCCTGTCTCAGCTGACAGCACTTCCCATGCTTTTCCATGCCCTTGCTCCAAGTCCAAACTGGCCTCTTCTGCACTCTATGCTCCATGTCCTAGTTCTAATGGTGTTTTTCTTGGCTACCCCTTCTGGATTATCTGTGAGAATGTCCATGGCATTTCATGGCACATGAAATGTCCATGGCATTTCATGGCACATGACATCCCCCTCTGCTAAACTTGATGAGAGAACGGGACTCCAACTTATTCTTGGATGATTGTCATCATCCCACTCTATTCCCGGAGTCCCTCTGTCATCCATCCAACTCTCTGGCAACCCTTTTCACTGAAAACCCGGCCCGGTCTCCAAAACCAGTCTAACTCGGAATAAAATCTATACATCTGCTCCCTCCAATCCCCAATCCATTCTTGCCCTGACTCTGAACACTGTCTTGGTCTTCATTCTTGAGAAATGAGTATGGCACTCTCACATCACCCCTTGGAGGATAATCCTCCCTTGGGACCGTTGCCCGAGAACCTATCTGGCTCACAGGACTGCCATCCCCTCTGGCTTTGTGGTGGAACACCACCAACAAACCTCCTGGGAGCTCTTCCCGATTCTATGTTCCTTGCCTTGGGCTTCGTATCCGTGTACTTTCATGTACCTTGGACCTGTATACCATCATATGGGACTGAATCAGTGTTTACCTTTGCTGAGCCTGATGCTCTGATACTACCAATGTAACACGCGGAAGCTCTGGGGGTCTTCTTTCAGTCTCCTAAACACCACTGGAAACATGTTGATGCAAAATGCAGACAGAAGGGAGAGTAGAGAGAGAGAGATATGCTGGAAATCCAGTATATTCCTATGGTACAAAAAGGTACCTAACTCTGTAGCCCTAGGCTGCCTTCATACAAAAGGTGAACATTACCCAAAATCTTGTCCTACACTCTAGGACCCTAAGGACCCAACTCTTATGGAGTTGAATGATTTACAATGAGGAGAAAACTGCCTATTTATAGGCCTTTTGGTGGACAAATGAAACGCTGTGGCCGACTGCCCGACTGGACATTATCTTCAATAACTGCTAGTCGGGCTGTGTTCTCTCCATCCAACTCTTATGGAGTTGAATGATTTACAATGAGGAGAAAACTGCCTATTTATAGGCCTTCTGGACAAATGAAACGCTGGCCAACTGCCCGCCGACTGTGTTCTCTCCATAAACTGAAGCGCCTATTGCCCACCTCTGAACTGGTATGGCCGACAGTCTCCTATCTTAGCCGACAGCACTTCCCATGCTTTTCCATGCCCTTGCTCCAAGTCCAAACTGGTCTCTTATGCACTCTATGCTCCATGTCCTAGTTCTAATGGTGTTTTTCTTAGCTGCCCCTTCTGGATTATATCTGAGAATGTCCATGGCATTTCGTGCACATGACAAGAGAAGCATGTAAAATATGTTGGCTTTGGTTGGTTATAAAGGATTCTTGCTTCCACTATCCATGCTCTTTTATTGCCAATTACGTATTGCATATTTTATAGGTGTCTCGGCTCAATCTCTTTTCCCCCTTCTCGAGCATGAAGGCCATAGAAAACTGCTAGTAGACACAAGGGGTTGTTCTGATGGAGCAAGTTGCACATAAGGGGTGGGTCTGCTGATGGAGCTTGTGTTTAGCAAGCTGCCAATTTTGGGGTGGTTTTGATGGAGTTAGTGTCTAGAAAGCTACTAGTTTTGGGGTGGTTTTCATGGAGCTGGTATCTGGCAGGCTACCAATTCTGGGTGGTTCTAATGGAGCTGGTGTTTGGCAAGCTGCATGCATACTCCACCTGTAGGGAGGAGACATAATATGTAAGCTATTTGGTTATTTGTGTATCTTTAGAGTTTGTTGGTTATTTGCATGATATTCTTAATTTTTGTGCTTTTCTTTTTACAAAAGCACTCCCACTAGCTTTTGTTGTGAGGTGTGGTGATTCGACAAGATCAGTAAAGAGATGGAGCTTTTCACATAGAGGCTCCAACAGAATGGTATTAGGACTATAGAAGACTTTCTTAGATGCTATGTGATAGATCAACAAAAGATGAGATATGTAAGGGTTTAATAGTCATTCGGTTTTGTGATTCATCCAGGCAAATAATCTGAGGTGACATTGGCTCGTGATTACATGTGATGTTCTAACAGGTGTTTTCTATGAATTTGTTTCTATTATTAAGAGGATTTTTTGGGTAGCCTGAAGTTGGCAATGATTCGAATATGCATGTGGGGGTACTCTACACATGGAAACAAAAATTGTTTACAGGGAAGATTTTGTATCTAGAGGACTTGTGGATGCTATTGAAAATGAGAAGCCATGATATTTTAAAGCCTACAAAGAGATCTTAAATGTGAAGTTGGCTCGTTGTGCCTTTTTGCATTCTTTGCTATTAGAAGGTACTCTTGCATATGGCTCTAAGTAGGTATTGCCTCAAATTAGTAATGACACATTTTCATAGGTGCTAGATAAGCTGAGTTTATTGTATCTCTTATTTACATTCTGATGACAATGAATTATAGGCATGATGTTTGTGCTCTAGTTAGGTCTTATTTCAAATCGGTAATGTCACATAGATTTCACAGATGCTCATTGAGTTGAGTATCATAATGGAGGATACACTCAACAACCTCATTTTTATAAAGAAAGCAACAATGGCATAGGGCTTGACAGAAGCATGGGTTATAGGTATATCTTGATTCTTTTAATGTTTTCCCTTCTTTGCTGATTCTTCTATCAACTTGTGTTACAAATACTGTATTTGATTATGAGAGGCCATTCATCAATTGTTTATACCCTATCACCCAATGTATAGCAGGGATCCAAGTGCATAGAGGGAGCCTAAACAAAGCAGCACAACACATGGGTTTAATCCAGCCATCAATAAAGTAAGCATATGCAAACATTATTTTTGTTTTTCCTACTCAAAAATTCTTATGTAGGCAAACTTGCCTATATAGGGAAAAAATTCCTATGTAGGCAAATTTTCCTATATAGAGGAATCATATAGAAAAATTTACTTACATAGGAAAAAAATTCCTATGTAGGTAATTTTTTATATAGAGAAATCCATGCACATATTTCTATATAGAGAATGAACAAAAGCTGCTTGACATATGTAGGGAATTATCTAGTGAATGCTTTTTTTTTTTCCTATATAGAGAATGAACAAAAGCTCCTTGTGTTAAGGATGTCCACTACTTCTTAGCAATGGCATGGGTATGATATATATTTTAGCGGTTGGAAGACATGCAGAAGGAGTGGCCGATTTACAAGCTCAACGTTGAGGACCCGACGGAAGACCTGATTTAAGCATCCCATGTGCATCCAGTTGTTATCCTCGCCACCAGAGTTTGTGCTTCATTCGATGGATGAATCCTGGCAGATTAGGCGCATTATAGACATCGAAAATCTTCAATCTCCCGGGAATTAGAGCATACACTGGTAGCAAGTTATGAGCTCACACCGCGGATGCATACCTGGCGGTAGCAATTGTTGGCACTTCACCAGGATGTGGTGATTAAGGAGAAGTCCTGAAGGATCTCCGTGTGGTCAGAATGCTCGACATTTTTACTCTAGCTGCGGGACAGAAGCTGATGACGGTAGCTTACAAAAATGGAGTGCGGTATTAATTTGTTGAAGGTAGTGATATCAGAAAATGCGATGTTGGTTGAGGTCATCAACTGACTAACCACAATTACCCATTTATATTGTCTGTCACCGTAGGAGGACGATTTTCCACACTTCTTTCCGGTGCTTTTTCCAACAAAGCAGGAGTCGGTGGATAGCCGGGATTATGTGAAAATTGTGGACCGACTGAAGAAGTGGCGCAACAAGGCATGCATATCTGCGATGATTATCGATGCAAGGACATACAAATCTTTTTGGACCAGCTTTCACCAAAATCCATGAGGAGATGGTAAAGAATTTTGATCTTTGGAAGCACCTCACTTTTTAGTAGGTTGGGCTCTAACCAATTTTCTAGTGCAGACGGAGCTGATTGCGAGTCGCGAGGACGTCGGATGCAAGAACCCAACGGGAAAATGTTACCTGGATGCAGAGGCACTGTTTGAGGCCCGGATTCAGACGAGCGAAGCAGAGACAAAGCTAAGCTTCTCGAGGAGAACCGATCCCATGAAGGGCAGTTAGTGCGCATGCTGTTAGCAGTCATCTCCTGTATGTACACTATGTTAGGGCCTTTGTTGTGGGGGTGTCCGCCCGTATTTAGTGTCTTCCCATTTTTCCTCACTCTTCGTATTTTTTCCCTATTTTTCTGGAGCTATGTATGGGCTGTCGGTTGCCCCAAATGCTGGCCAACTGTGTCTTCTCTGCCCGACTTGTGTCGTGCAGTCTTAGCCGACTGCATGCACCTAGCCGACCAGGTATTTGCTGGTCCAAGTGGCAATCGTAAGCAACCAGGCTGCTGTCGGCGGCCCTTGCCAACCAGCAGCAGCAGCTAGGGGCCATATAAAACGGCCCCTTTCCCCCACACTCCTGTATATATATTTTCGAGATTTTATTGGTGTATATAGCAGAGTTACATAGCTTCTCACTATCTCTTTCATCTATGTATTGCTCTACACAACAGTTGTCTTCATTTCCGCTGTGCATTCTGACATGGTATCAGAGCCCCGGGTGACTTGAAGCTCGGACCATCACCATTCAATAGCCACCTTGCATTCTATTTGTAGCCTCTTCTTCTTCTTTTTTCCCACCCACCCTCTCTTCACAAGACCTTGTGAACCCTTGAGATGGCAGATTTGATTGAGATGGCTGACAAGCATGTAGAGATCCCGACACTCCTTACATTCCCGATGGACCGATAGTTGGACGACGGGAACAACTACGGCATATGGAAGGTAATGATGGAGTCTGTTTTGGAGTTGCTGATTTCATTGTTGTTGGGGTTCCATGGCCGGAGTTGGAAGATGGGGAGGTACCCTCTATACGGAAGGAACGGGAGGCACATGCACGGTTATGGGATTGTGTTAATGCCCGAGTGTGTTCTTTCATCTTTCTCAATTGTGCACCACAGGTGATCAATCACATAAAGCATAGGACGCTGGCAAGAGGGATTTGGCACAGCATTTGGCTTCTCTCTACAACAGGGTATCACCCATGAAGAGGATCTCCTTGGAAGTTTAGTGTGGGTGATGAATCCTGCAAAGTCGTTGACGATGCACGAGCACATCAACAAGTTGCAGCTCTTCAACAGGAGGTTCTCTAGGCCGGGAAAGAGATATCGTCAAAGAATATGGCCATAACATTGTTGTCACACTTGCCCTCTTAGTACTTAGCATTTTACTCCTCTTTGATCACCAATGGTAGGCTCAGCACCATCACATTGGAGGAGCTTGTGCCCATGGTCTTGGACTAGGAAGAGTGATTCACGAACCCTCCACAAGGCGGAAGTTCTGAGGCCTTGGCTGGCCAATGGTCGAAAGGTCGCACCAACAAATTTTCATTGGCGACAATTCCACCATACTGATTCACAAAATGAGGGCTGGATGGAGATCATTCCTGATGGCACAGGGAGGAAGCATTCCTCTTGTGTTCTTTACGTCCCCGCACTTGGTTTTTATCTGTTGTCAATGCATGAGGTGTGCAAGACTAGCTTCCGGGTGGAGTTTGAGGAGCATTCTATTGCTCTACGGGATCGCGAGACTGGCTAGGTTGTTTGGGCTTTTGCTCAATTTAAGGAGTGGCATGTGATGTTGGATAAAGAATCTGGCCTGCAGATAAAGACTCTTAGGGCTGACAAAGGCGGAGAATTTCTTCTAATGCATTCGTGTGGTTTTGTGTGAAACATGGTATCAAGTGGGAGCTTGCCAATACAGTTTCGCCGTCAGAGAATGGAGTAGTTGAGCGTAAGAACAGGATTGTGGTGGAGATGGTGAGGACGATGCTGGAGCATCATGATCTTCCTGGTCCACTTTGGGGTGAGGCTGTGGCTACGGTTGTCCATATCCTCAACCGTTCTCCGACAACTTCAATACCGAACATGACTCCCTGAGGCGTATTTTGGCGGGAAACGAGATGTCTCCCGTTTTCGTGTGCTTGGGAGTGATGCATATGTTCACATTCCAAAGAAGCAGAGGGGGAAGCTCGGCTCAAAGTCCTAGAATCTTGTCTTTGTGGGATATAACTCTCTTTCCAAGGGATACAGGTTGTATGATCCAGAGAGGAATGAGGTCTTCGTCAATAGAGATGTGGTTTTTGATGAGCATGTTCCAGTTTCCATTGTTGTGATGAGCCGCCACTTCTTGGAGACCCAGATGATTTTGATGATGATTCCCAATCGATTGTTCCAGCTAGACAACCTCAGTCAATTGAGGAGGTTGAGCCGCAACTGGAGATAGCCTCCGCACAGCAATAGGAGGCTCCGCGTTCTGTTCGAGTACCCAAATGGTTGGTAGACACCCTTCGGGAGTTGGGTGTTACGGAGCTTCCCTCCAAATGGATCATAGAGGACGGACCTCAAAGATCGCATAAAGTTCATGACAAAAGTCATCCGGCGGAGCTTTTACAGGTAAACTATGCTTTGATGTCTCGTATCATGTGGGACAAAGAGCCCACTTCTGTCAAAGAATACCTTGCACAAGATACTTGGAGTAAAGCCATGCAGGTGGAACTGGATACTTGGAGTAAAGCCATGCAAGTGGAACTCGATGCCATAGAGAAGAATAACACTTGGGAGTGTCGTCGGTGTCAAGTGGGTCTTTAAGACCAAGTATATGTCAGATGGGTCGGTGGACAAACACAAAGCCAGACTTGTGGCTAAGGATTATGCTCAGCGGCCAGGCATTGACTATGAGGATATCTTTGCACCGACAGCGAGGATGACCACGATTCGGACCGTTCTTGCCCTTGCTTCTTCTGAGCAGTGGCCCGTATTTTAGATGGATGTTAAATCTACGTTCCTTAAAATGGTGACCTGCAAGAGGAGGTGTATGTTGAGTAGCCTCCAAGCTTTGAGGCTCCAAGATCAAAGGGGATGGTTTACAGGTTGTGGAAGGCCTTGTATGGTCTTAAGTAGGCTCCAAGGGCTTGGAATTAGAAGAATTATTCCTTCTTTCTACAAACTGGATTTCAAAGATCAATTGCAAATCCTAACCTAGATCTCTTTCGGGAACACGGCATGGTCACGTTGATCATCCTTTATGTGGATGACCTCATTCTCACTGGCGATCATATGGAGCACATTGCAGTAGTGTGACGAAGACTGCCTTGTCAAAAGAGTTTGAGATGGACCGTTTAGCCTTACTCCTCTGCTTCTTGGGATTGGAGATCTGGCAGACTCAGAGGGGGTTCTTTGTCTCTTAGCAGGTATGTCCATGAGTTGCTTGAGGCCTTTGGGATGGAGAACTGTAAGCCTATCACGTCACCGATGGACCCGAACACGAAACTTACAGTTAATGATCCTTGTGAGCCAGTTGATGCCTCTTTGTACTAGAAGCTGGTTGGTTCATTGATCTGTTTGCTGAACACTAGATTGGACTTTAGCTTTCCTGTGGGGCTGTTGAGCTCATTTATGCAGACACCGTTGAAGTCTCATTGGGACGTAGGAATTGCGGATCTTGCGATATCTGCAGGGTACGAAGGATCTTGGACTCTTCTTCACCACTAGAGGTGAAACGAAGAAACGAGTTTGACTCCAAGGTTGGAGTGACTTAGATTGGGGAGGAGATCCAGACACGAGGAGATCTACATCAAGCTACAGTTTTACCCTCGGCTCAGGAGCTATTTCATGGAGCAGCAAGAGGCAACCACCTATTGGCTTGTTGTCTACAGAGGTAGAGTACCAGGCTGCTTGTGGTACTGCTTGCGAGGTTGTGTGAATGCGGAGTTTGCTTGGCGAGATTGGGTTTCCACAGAAGGAGCCCATGATCATCGAGTGCAATAACCAAGGCTGTATCGCTATTGCTCGAAACCTGGTCTTCCATGCCCGAACCAAGCACATAGAGATATAATATCACTTTGTTCGTGAGAAGATCTTGGTTGGCTGGTGACATCTTGTTTCTTTATTGTTCAACGGAGGACAATGCGGCGGACCTCTTCACGAATACCTCAGGCTATGCTCCGGCGGCACTCCAACTCACTGGGGTTGGTTCCACATCCACGAGCTGAGAGGGAGTGTTAGCAGTCATCTCTTGTCTGTACACTGTGAGGGCCTCTGTTGTGGGTGTGCCCGCTCGTATTTAGTGTCTTCCCATTTTTCCTCACTCTCTGTATTTTTTCGCTATTTTCTGGAGCTGTGTATGGACTGTTAGCTGCCCTAGATGCTGGCCGACTATGTCTTCTCTGCCCGACTTGTGTCCTGCAGTCGTGGCCGATTGCATGCACTTGACCGACCAGGTATTTGCTGGTCCAAGTGGTAGTCGTGAGCAGCTAGGCTGCTGTTGGCCTGTTTATGGGCTGGCCGACTAGCACTCAGGGGCCATATACCACACACACTCCTGTATATATATTTTTGGGATTTTATTGGTGTATATAGGAGAGTTACATAGTTTCTCTCTCTCTCTCTTTCATTTGTGTATTGCTCTCTATAGCAGTTGTCTTCATTTCCGCTGTGCATTCTGACACATGCAACCAGGCCAAGGCCAGTTAAACACACCCTCATTTTGAAGCACTATGGTACCAATAACAAGGGTGTGGAGATACTTGTTGATCCAAAAGGAGTTCTCCTAGAGAGAATGTCTTGGCCAAACCCCCTAGGCTAAGAGAAGAGCCTAGATAAACCCAAAGTGGTGCTTATGGGTCCGGAAGATGATCCTTACTATGTTGATGTGGACCGTAACATGTATATTATTGTCTCTTTAGGGGGAAAGCATACAACCACTATGGGAAGATCCTATACAAGTTGCCCAACCTAGACAAGCTGAGAAGAGAGAAACCCAGGGAGAGTTCCTAGAGTTGGACAAAAGGGAGATCAAGGTGGATCAGTTATTCCTTAGAAAGGTAACCTCGGACAAGAGCGAATCTTACTTTTATGAGGATATTGAGCATAACAAATATGATGTATTCAATCCTCCTATTGGTGAAGATGGCACTTTGTATCCACCTTTGTATCCACCCCCAGTGCTGCCTTGGTTGTGAAAGCCTACAATCTTACGAAGAAAAAGCACACTTTTAGAGATGAAGAGTGTAGCATGTATTACCCTAGGGTAGACGAACTTTTGAGGATTAGGAAAGGGCCTAGGCAGGGGGGAAGCCCTCTACCAACAGCTTCCTTACCACAACCTATCCATAGGCCCTTAGGCGACACACACGGGAATTTTCATCGAGACCCCGAGCGCAGATCTAACCTGAGTAGGCTTCCTTATTCCTTAGTGATGATCCAAAACCCAGGTTAGAATTAGATACTTTATTCACCACCACTTTCAGGCAAGGACGCGAAGGAATGGGAACATTTTGGAGCTTCAGCATAGGAGAACCTGTAAGATCCTCAGAGCCTACAGAAACCAGAAAAGTAGTGCAACCTACCCAAAGAGAGTCATTACTAGAAGCGATCCACCCAGAGGTGAGGAGACCATCCGAGCCCCTAGGCTAGGAATCTATCAAGCTAGAACCCCGCATTACCTTAGCACCACCGGTGTATGGATATCCAGAACCAGCCTCTATCCCTAGAATGCCAACCAGAGTAGAGCCAGTGAGAGCTTTTCATGAAGAATCCTTTGACCCTTCTATGGGAGGAACTGCCACTCTTCCGGGATACATGGGAAGAGCTGAGCCCAGAACCGAACCTAGGAGGGTAGAACCTCTTAGGCCTAGAGTTGAAATCCCAGAGTATGTTGAGCCTAGCATGAGAGAAGAATTGGGAAGAAGACCCCCCTAGAGTCCCAGACCCTGTCAAAAGAGAGCTAGAACATGGACATCTGAGAGGGAGAGATTCTCACATCTTGAAGCTAGTATCCAAGTTTGATGGCTCCGGTGACCCATATAGCCACCTAGTAGCTTATACGAAGGTGTGCAAGGCTGAGTGCATTACAACCGCTCACACCCTTACAGAAGTTTTTGGCTTGACCTTGGAACATAACACATTATTTTGGTTCCAAAGTCTTGAAAGAGATCAAAGAGGTACCTTTGCAGACCTCGAAGTAGCCTTCATTGCTGGATTTTCCAAGACTGGGATGAAGCTATTACTCAGCTTTACCAGTTCTAGCAACAAGAGAATGAGTCAGTAAGGGATGGTGGTAGTAGATTGAAAAATCTGCTAGGACGGTGCCCTAATGAAGAAAAGCCCTGCCAAGCCAGATTAGTTTATCTATTCTTAGAGGGATTGAGGGACAAACAACTCCATGATGCCTTGTACTCCAAAAGGCATAGGACTTTCACGGAATGCTACCTCGATGCCATTGATTTTGACAATAATTTCATGGGCAGCATATCCGCAAGGGAGCCCAAGTCCCTAGTGAGTGCCAAAACCGAGGTCTCACACAAGAGTTTACCTTCCATAAGTGGAAAAGACCAAATGAAACAAGAGGATTTGGTCAACACTATAGCTAAAACAGTGCGGGATTTAATTCAACCTACCCTTAGAGACCAAGGATTCTATCACCAAGGTCCCAAGAGAAAGAAAGAAAGAAAGAAAGATATATTAACGTCTCCTAAAGGCCGAAATGGCCCATGAGACCAAAACAAGGTACAATTGATGATGATGATGTCTCATCATAACAAATCTGAAAGAAAGAATGAAAATAGTAACATCCTAAGAGAGCTAGGAGAGCTGAAAGCTGAACCGCTGAATTGTTGCGGTAAACTCCTCCGGTGGGGCGGGCAATGATGGCTTGAATCTGCCAATGGTGAGGGAGGCGTGGACGCGATCCTCGTGGTCGTGGGCATCTCGCTCTACAGATGGCAATGGCTCTGTCCAGGGTGACTCCTCTGGAGGGTGGTCTGCCAGCTAGGCTTGTAGATGGGGGAGTAGAGGCTAGTGGGGTTACAGTGCTGGCTCTGAAAAAATCTGTGAGGGCTCTCTGTCTAGGCGGCTCTGGTCGTCCCACTGCCCTCCTGTCCCTCAATAGGCTCTCTCTGTGGCGTCTAAGCTTAAGTATGAAGAGCCCTAAGCAACTTTGGTCCTCAAAGTCCATGATCCGATGCAAAGGTCCAAAGCCTTCACGGAATAGGCAATGGTACCTCCCTCGAATCTCATAGTGGACAGTACAATGACATATATAGTGTTCCTCTGACTCCACCTCCTGATGGATGGCAAAGCTGGCATTTGCGGTCCTCTAGTGATATATCCTCATATCGACCTCTCTCTATCCTCAGCCGGTGTGAAGAGGTGCGGATTTGTCCAATAGCACTCCGAATACCATGTGAGAGGTGTGTGTCCATGTACGCATGGCATATAATAAACCCATCCGAAGAGAGAGGTGGAGAAAATGACTATGGTAGTGTGGCATTTTTGTGCCCAATGGCTACGGGGGCTTGACCCATGTCCTCTCTGTATCTAGTCTCACAATGTCTATCCTGATCACCCGATTCAGCTCTGAATGGCTGAGATCTAAGAACGGGCAGTCCAAGCTGTAAGCAAAAGGCAAGAGTGCATCAATACTCATGCCATGCAAGGCCAGCCATGTGCGCATTTGGGCATACCAACATTGGGTGTCTCCCTCATCTGTAAGCTATTTGGAGGAAGTGAGTGCTAGGCGAGGGTATTTTTGCTAAGGGAGCTCCCATATTCTATGCAGAAAAGTAACTACACGGAACAAAGCCTCAGTAACCACTAGGGCAGACCCCATCTCTGCCCTGATGATCTCATGTGGTATAGATGATTTCCTCCGAATCATGCATGCAATCACTAATGGCCTCTCCATATGCTGCCATCCATTGTAATAGTCTCTCTCTGGTCCGTCCTATCCTCCCAATGGCTCCCTCCTCTTATGGAAAAGACTAGGCCCCCATATCTCCTCTCCATAGAGAAGTGTCGATGTAACCAGAGTGTCAAATAGCCATAGTTTCGTGCGTGGCTCCTAAAAATATATGTCTACGCATTGTCTCTCAAGTGCCCCCAAAGCTGCAAATCCTCGTGCTAGTCTAGCCTCTGCTGCCTCCCTCATAGAAAACCGCGGCCCTCTGAAGGTCACCCCCAGGTACACATAGGATCTAACATACTCCCTCTGCTGCCTCCCTCATAGAAAACCGCGGCCCTCTGAAGGTCACCCCCAGGTACACATAGGATCTAACATACTCAACTAGCTCTCCTGTAAACGTAAACTGCGTCTGTGTTCACCCATGCTTATGTGGTATTAAATGTCATAACCTTAGTTTTACCAAGGTTCACTATGAGATCTTTGTCCACACAAAAAGAGTGCAATGCATCCAAGTGTCTCTGTAGTCCCTCAGGAGTGTCTGAGATAAGCACAATGTCATTTGCATATAGTAGGATGGGTATCAACACCCGAGCTAGGCTCGCCCCTGGGCCACCCAATCTATCCACAAAGTCCGAGGCCTCATCAATGTATAGCCCAAAGAGCGTGGGTGAAAGCGGGCAGCCCTGCCTCACACCAATAGTACTGTTCACTGCATCTGACAAGCCCCCTGGGGCACGTACTCTGCCTATCACTGACTCATAAAAAGTGTATACTCCTTATTGCATCTCCTTAGGGACACCAATATCATGTAGTCTCCTCATAAGCCTGGCACGTGGTACTGTATCAAATGCTTTGCGCGGAAGTCCACAAAACAACAATATATCCTCCGTCCTCATGCTCGTCCCTCCTTAATAAGAGCTCTGAGGGTGAGTATATGATCCAGTGTGGTGTATCCCCTCCTAAAACCAGCCTGTCCCCAGTTGCTCTATGTCCCTGCCTCTCTACCCACCGGCTCATCTCATGCTCCAAGATGGATCCGTATATCTTATCCAGATAATGGCCAATCATGATCGTACCATAGTTACTAAGCATCATGGGATCCCCGCTCTTAAACAATGGCACAATAGTGTTATCTGTCCAACTAGCTGGGAAACCTTCACACGTAGCTCTATTAAACATGTGTACAAGGATCGATGCCAGAGTATCCCGTGCATATGAGAAATGTTCAGCTTGCTAGACCTTCATGATCTTGCGCCCTCCCTATGTGTGGTCTATCAATCGCATCTAGCACCATCCGCAAAGTGAAGAAAACGCAATGATCCGGTCGAGGTGATGGCGGGCGCAGAATGGGAGGCTGTCTAGGTACATCATATAGGGACATCGCATACTCATGCCAAGTCTCAGGTGGCGTGATCGGGGTAGGTGGCTGCCTCTCCTCGAACATTTTCCAAGCCCTCTTACTGTCCTGACCTTTAAGAATAATTGGTACAACTCTGTCTCGAGCTTTGCTAGGTAATCTCGCTTCTTCTTTCGCACAAAACATCGGAAGAGCGTCCTGGCCTGTTGTCTGTTTATGTGTACGTGCCCCAAGGACGACCTCTCTCTGTAGAGCTGAGCTCGGGTCTCTCGGCATTCGTCATCATACCAACTATTCTGCGGAATAGTACTGCTCAAGGGCTTAGAGGTAGCTATAGTATATGGGAAAGCATATGCTGCCAAGGAATGTAGTACCTCTGTAAAGCCTCTCGTAAGCTCCTCTAAAGGGCTATCTGGGTGGTCAAGAGTGAAAAGGCCATCGTAGACTGCACTGCAATAAACTCCAGCAAACACTATTGCAAAATAGGTAACTGACGAGGGTTACCTAAAAAGATTCCCTCCCAAAATGTGTAAAATCTCAAAAATGGCTTAAAAAGATAGTTTTTTGAAAACACATCTAGAATTCCATGTATAAATTTAAAAAATACATGAATTTTGCTATTTTTTTCAAGATTGAAAACACATGTGACCTTCGTAGATTTATAAACTGCTGTTGTTTGTGACATAAAAATAAACTTGACTTACAAAATTACATAGGAGTCTACATAACTTAAAGAAATATCAATCTTTTTCAAATAAAAATGTATTTTATAATTTTCATGAATATAAGATAACTTTTTTAATGGACTTTTGGGACAAATTCTACCACTATGCATAAATATGCACATTATTTGATAAGCACTCAAAAAATATTAGAATACATAACAATATAAGCTCCATAATTTATGAAAAAATCTACAAACATCCTTGAGTCTATTTTTAGACCCAAATTGTAAAGCCTTTAGTATATACTTACCTTGACAGTTTGCATGATATAACTATTTGCTCTATTATTTATAAGTAGATAATGGGCATGATATACAACCAATGCTAAGAGTTTAAAGAGGTCAACTTATAGGTGTGCAAAAGTAGACTTGTATTCATATATATATGTAGAAGATGGTAACTATGGAGGCTCCGAGTAAACCTAAGCATGTTAAAAGAGATATTTTTTCAGCATGACAATCTTAGAGGCAGACATCATATAGCCCTATGGGTGTAAATTTCGACCCACATAGGCATTTGTTTTCATGAAAGAAATTTTTGTTATGCAATATGGATAAGGGTGGTGGGAAGAAATTGTAGCCTATATCATGTACATATGTGGTGGTGGCAAAAATTCATAGTATGCATATGTTGATGTTTGATCCAGATAGCCATTATCATGAACATAGGTGATGGTATATCTAAGAGTAGTGTAGGAATGAGCTCTAGTTATAATGATTTATAGTGCATGTTAAGGATGTTGAAAGATGGTATGTCTAAGGGTAGTGTAGAATGAACTTTGGTTATAATTATTTAGAGGACATGCAAAGGATACTGAGAGATGCAATCTTCACTCGCGACATTGTCTTTGTGTACAAAGAGAAAAGAGAGGAGCTTAGGGCTTCTAGAATGGTGGAAGAGAAGAGCTTAGAGCTTTCACGATGACGGTAGATTCAAGGTCCCCTATGCTGGAGAGCATACTACTGCACATAGGCATGGCAGAGTCCAGGCTCACATGCACCCCCCTCCTCGACATAGATGGTCGCACCACGTGTATTTGCTTATAGTTCTTCAGCTTTAAAATTGAATTGTAGAACAAAAATCAAGATTGGCAAATCAATCGACTTGTGGTATTCCAAATCAATGGAGCCTTGCATATTTGGATTAAAACCAATGGATTACAGGTCATCATGGATTATCTCATCTATCTCTTCTGTTATCATGATTTTTTTACATCTACTATGTAGCGATATTATTTATGATACAAAGGTTACATGGTTACATAGACAATCATTTTTTTTAATGACCTCCTCTCAAATTTGTAGTCAAAGGTTACGACCATATGTGTTTTTCACATCCTTAGTCGTAAACCTATGTTCTACATATATTACCTTATCCTAGGTATATTTTTTCTTTAATCCTATGCAAAACATCAAGTTCTATGGAAAAGTTGATGTTTTGCATAAAATCGATGTAAAACATCAACTTTTTCATAAAACTTAATGTTTTGCATCAACTCGATACATAACATCGAGTTGTGTGGAAAAGTTGATGTGTTGCATCAACTCGATGCAAAACATCAACTTTTAGGCTAAAAGTGGATGTTTTGCATCGAGTTGATGCAAAACATCAACTTTTCCACACAACGAGTTGATACAAAACATCAACTTTTCCACACACAACTCGATGTTTTGCATCAAAGTTGATGCAAAACATCAAATTTTCCACACAACTCGATGTTTTGCATCAAAGTTGATGCAAAACATAAACTCTACCACAAAACTTGATGTTTTGCATCAAGTTTCATATACTCCGGAGAAAAAAAGTTGGAGGATCGGAGGTTGATTTTCACAAATGAACTTTTTTAGCGATGTCGTCCATGATAGCATGCTCAAAAGACCTATTCCACAAATTTTGAGTATGAACACAACTATGTTTCGATGCGATTTGCAAACGTCACAAAGCGACTTACTGATGCAGCAAGTCGCTTTATGACGTCTGCAAATCGCATCGAAACATAGTCGTGTTGATACTCAAAATTTGTGGAATAGGTTGTCTGAGCATGCCATCGTCGCAAACGGAATCGTTAAAACATCCCGTTTGTGAAAATCGATATCCGATCCTCCAACTTTCTTCTCCGGAGCATCTGAAACTTCATGCAAAACATCAAGTTTTATGATAGAGTTTATGTTTTGCATCAACGTTGATGCAAAACATCGAGTTGTGTGGAAAAGTTAATGTTTTGCATCAACTCGATGATGCAAAACATCGAGTTGTGTGGAAAAGTTGATGTTTTGCATCCACTCGATGCAAAACATCAACTTTTTCACACAACTCAATGTTTTGCAACAAGTTGATGCAAAACATCAAGTTTTATGAAAAAGTTGATGTTTTACATTGATTTATGAAAAACATCAACTTTTCCATAAAACTTGATGTTTTGCATCAAAGTTTATGTAAAACATCAAGTTTTGTGCAAAGTTGATGTTTTGTATAATGTTGATACAAAACATCAAGTATTGTAAAAAAAGTTGATCTTTTGCATAGAAAGTTAATGTTTTGAATATAAAGTTAATGTTTTACATCAACTTGATGCAAAATATCAAATTTTCGTAAAAGTTGATGTTTTGTATCAAGTTGATGGAAAACATCAACTCTTAGTTGAGAAGTTCTTACTCAGCATTAAGTTGGCCACAAATATTATAGCTAAAACATCCTTACTATGTGTAGTAACCAGTAGGATTCGAACCTAAGTCCCTACCTGATATTTTTGAAAGTATAAACTTTTGTTTCTTAAAGAGATATTTTTCATACTTTCTAAACTCATTTAATAACTAAAATTACCATTTAACCCTTTTTTGTCACATCAAGGACACATCTTCTTTAAAAATGAGTGTGGAATTCTTTTTCAAAATTAGATAATTTTTAAATAGCTTATTCATGATATTTTAAAATTCATATGTACGTAACAAACTCTTTTTAAAAAAATATATATTATCAATTAAGAAATTGTGATACTCAAGAGCTTCAAAATGGATTTTAATACTACTCTCATCGAGAGCTAAAATAGGGTTTTACAATTAAGATAATAATTGTATCAAGATAACACTTTTGTAATATAATTATACAAATAGTTTTTTATAGTTGCACTCTGTAGTACATCCTCAATCATGCTAACATGGCAAATGACCCAAGGAGTCTAAGCTTCAAGTGTACACATAGAAGAAGAAAATTGTATTTGTGGATAGTGAAGAAGAGGATGCCTCGTCTACCTTCTTAGGGAAAGGCACATCGACCAGTGATGGTGTAGCAATGATTATGAGGAACCATACCTATGCCATAAGCTATATGTTTAGAAAATGGCTTCTTTTATAGTTGTATCATTTTTTTAATGGATTAAAGATGGAAATAATAAACATTGTCTCTATTTTGGCATGTTTTTTGAAAACTTATTGTTAGATTTTTAATTATAATCTCAAAAAGTAAGCAAAACGAAGTCTTTTTTTTCATGTCAATTTTTGTAAGAAACATGTAAAGTGCCCAAAATATTATCGTTTTTTGTTGGCAGCGTTGTATGCATGCGTAGACCACTTTTTAAAAAGAGGTAAAAAACTGAACTTTTTTTATGAAATCTTTGAAAGATGCCAAATGTTTCTCGTTTTCAAGAAATATTACCTATTTTGTCCGCAACAGTGTCAGCAGTCTCTCGTGTAAAATGGTATCTAGGGTGGCGAAAGAGAGATAATGGCGATAACCGTCTTTGGTTCATGCATACCACTGTGAAGCATAAGTATGCATGATCTGCTGCTGCTGCTGCTGCCATCCCAATCTCTGGATATCTGGCATCAAAGTAGGGAATCCCATCGAGTAGTCCACTGTTTTAGCGCCCTTCTTGTTATTCCAGCATGTAAAAGCACCCAAACCGGGCCATCGGACAAACCATTATAAATAAGCAACCCATAAGCACTCTCCAAAGCCAAGAGAAATGATGACATGTCCCATTTGTAGGTAGTACCATACTGTCCACAGGTGATGAGATCTAGAGGACTAACCTATTGCTGCGCATATTGCAGAAGTTACACCAATCATGATGCTTCGACTTGCATATATGCCAATAGAGCAGCTAGGTTTAGAATGGGAAATGTGCTAGCTTTACCAGTGTCTCCAGCCCCATTAGCCTTACTAGCACCACCTATAACTAATGTCATGGTGGGAACCCAACAAAGTGATTAGTTGGTGATTCTCACAACAACCAGAGGCCATGGACAAGACAACCTTATCCCATGATGGGCATACCACCTATGGTATTGCCACCTCAACCTACACCACCATGAGTTACCCCCATGAGAGTCATAGAACGAGGACCGATGCTGAAGAGAACATGTCATCAAGTTTCTATGACAACTATCCAAATTATGCAAATGAATACATAGCACCAAACGTGCCCATGTCACAAACTAGATGTGTGACCTTGGACCCAGTCCAACTGACTACGCAAGAACCTTTTATCAGGGAGGAAATTTTTGCAACACAGCTTTTAGAAGAGCTCAATACGCTTGTTTTAGGTGTGGTGGACCTCATAAAGTTGTGGATTATACTATCCTAGCCACCCGTGGACTATGTCAATGAACCCAAGCCCCTTGGAGCATTGGTGTTCGGATTGTGGGATCAAGCATCTCATTCCAGATTGCCCTTATAAGGCACAATAGCCACAAAGTGTAAATATCCCTGGAGCAGGACATCCTCCTTTAAATCTTATAATGATAAATGTGGTATGCCAATCTTCTTTTGAAGAAGAAAAAGAGACTTCCTTAAGAGTGATTACCCAAGCGCAAGCTCAAAACAAGAAGGAAAGAAATATGGGAGCACAAACAGTCGCTCCTCAGATAGGTTGCGCACATGGAGCTTTTGAGCTCCGTCCAGCAACAAGGGAAAAAATATTTTAATCTAAAAACATTATTTTAATAAGCTATACAGTCGGCCGTCTCCACCCATTGGACTGGAATGCCTTTAGCTAAAACCACTTCGTCTGGTGCGGCAACTAAACCAGCAGCAAATGGGATTGCGACGTGTGGCAGCCTGCTGATCGGGAGAAGAGAGGAGAAAAGAAGCATTGGTGTGTGTACAAAGATAGATAGAGAAGCATTGATGTGTGTGTATGGAGAGAGAGAGAGAGAGAGAGAGAGAGAGAGAGAGAGAGAGAGAGAGAGAGAGAGAGAGAGAGATGCCAATCGGAGGCATGTGCGAGATGCCCTCCATCCGGCACATTTCGATCAATCAATTTTTTGGCCAGACAAAGGTCACCAGCCGGCTCATGTGCGTAGGCTAAGAGTAGGAAATCTAAAAGGGGGAAGAACAAGACCCTATAAAAGCCCACAAAAATGGTGGTAAACCCACCACAACAAAAATTAGAATGAGAATATACAAGTGGTCCATTGTCTTCTAAGAATGACCTGGCTTACATCATGATTCAAGATATACGGGAACCACCTATCCAAATTAGGCTTGATTAGGAACAAGAGACCGACAACACTGGAGGCTTAGCGTTAGTTGAAATAAGGAATAAACTTCTAGAGATGGCCCGAAGGGCTGTCGAAGGAAGATATAACCCCTCATTACCCAGACCAAATAGGGAAGAACCTCTCCCTGATAAGCTTCAAGAGTACCCCAATGCCAATGAGGAGACCCATAGATTCATAGAAACCCAGGACTTGGTCAGATAGACCCAAGTTATGATTGAAGGCCCAACTGGACCAATGTTTCCAAGATTTCATCCTGAGAAACCCAAGATTGACCATTTCTGAAGGGTCCAAGGAAGGATCAAAAGGGCAGACAATCAGGGGACAATCATTGAAGATGAGATTCTATAGACCCCTGAGGTGTCCATACATGTAAGTTCAGAGACTTACATGGAGGGTGAGAGCTTGAGCACTCTATATGGCTCAGTTTGACCTATGACCCCTCTAGAAACACCAAGAGCAGAGAACCTAAAGGCTCTTCAAGAGCACATCTTAAGTGACAGATCTTCCCATGCGAGGAGACAAGCTAATGAAATCCCGGGAGTAGAAGGACCTAGGTCACTTCTTACTCTTCCCTCGTATGTTGAGTCTGAAGAAAGGACGATAGTTGCAAGTGTTCCATCCTTGTGGAACACTAGGAGCAGAGAAAGAGATACAGCCGCTATGCAGGCTATCCTATCTACTCCAATCACTATCACCGTTGGTGAATATCTGGAAAAAATCTCAAAAGCATGGGAGGATGTCTCTAGTTGGCTAGGATTGAAGTTGAAACGATAGAGGCCCACATCCAAGAAAGTGCAAAATTTACAAGAGCCTCTAAGACAGAAATGCGTGGAGATCCCTATAAATAAGAAAGGCAAGTATTGTGAGATCGATGATATGAATGCCACTTTACCTATTTTGATGGATGAAGTGAAAACTGTAGCCATCCTAGATGGTGGTGCATGAGTGAGCATTCTCACAAAGGAGATGTGAATGAAGATGTGGATGAGATGGGGAAGCAAACCTCTCAAACCCACAAAGATGGTGTTAAAACTTGCCAATGGAAATATTGGAAAACCAATGGGACTCCTGAAGAGTGTTAGTTAAATTCTTGTGGGTTAACATATAAGCACACTCTAGCAGTGGTAGACTTTGGGCAAGCCACCAACTATGAAGTTATCCTAGGCATACCTTTCATGAGACAAACAATGATGATCCATGATTGGGGATTTGATTATCTAAATCTTCGCTAGGATAGATAGTATCATAACAAGAGTAGATCGATCTGAGTGATCACACCTTCAGAGAGGTTGTGAGGACACTAGTGGAAGATCTTGATTTAGAGACTACATCTCAAGGTACTTCTCAAAATGCCTCATCAAAATCATCTGGCTCAACAGCATTCACAAGTGGTGGGAGTGTACTTGTTCGAACCTACCCAAGAAAAGAAGAGAGAGAGAGAGAGAGAGAGAGAGAGAGAGAGAGAGAGAGAGAGAGAGAGGCATCAATGAAGATGATCGAGGAGACCAATAATGTGATGAGGATGGAAATGAAGTAGTCCCCATCAAGACTATAGACATAAGTCATCCCATCCCGAAAGAAGATGAATAATTCATCATTCCCTTGATCACTTTCAGTACCATACTCAACCCCTTAGACTTTACAGTCCAAGGAAGAGAGGAAAACGATATTGTGAACCCTAAAGAAGGGGGAAACAACATTGTGGTAGGAAACAGTAATGTGGTAACCAAGGGAATGAATGAAGAAATTATATCATGGAAGATTAGTGAAACAAATGGCTAACTTCCTAAATAAGAACAACCTCCTAGAAAAGATAAGGTTGAACTACATAAACTTATAGCCAATGAACCTCCTGAATTCTTTGATGAAGATCAATACTTGAGGTATGTTGAAGCTATAAGACCTACGGGTGAATTCTCTAGAGAATGGAAAAGAAAGATGAGATCTTAAAGGCCATGGATTGATAGTTTCAAAATCAATCCAAAAACCAAAGAGATTTAAAACCCAAATGGTAAGCTAAAGAGATCATTAGAAAGATCCAAGAAATATCCCAAGAGAAGAGAAAGAAAGGAATGATGAAAGATCAAGGCAGATTTAGAAAAGAGTGTAGCTAGGTCACAGACTCTTTTGAGGATAACTTTGAGGAAGAAGTCCAGTACCCCCTCCCAGTACCCCCTCACTGTAAGAGCTACCATGTCGGTTCCAAGAAGGTAGAACCAAAGAGGAAAAAACCAGAAATCCCAGGCAAGTACTATGATGGACCCGAAGATGCAAAGAGAGTTGACCTTGCCAAACTAGGAGAAAGTCCCAACAGCAAGTCTGGATATTCATAGACTTAACTCCAGAGGAAGAGTCAGATCTCATTGCTCTACTCTAAGAATTGAAAGACATATTTGCATGGAGTTATGAGGACTTGAAAGGTGTCCCACCAGAAGTATGCCAACACACTATCCCTCTTATGGATGGTGCTAGGCCCACTAAACAACACCCATAAACAACGCCCATACACATACAATGCCAACTTTACTTTACAAATCGAATAAGAACTTGATAGACTAATTGAGGCTAGATTTGTCTATGAAATAGAGCATACAAAATGGGTGTCACAAGTGGTAATCATTTCGAAGAAGAATGGTAAGATGAGGGTTTTTGTAAACCTCAAGAAAGTGAATGCTGGCTGTAAGAGACCACTATCCCTTGCCTTACACAGAACATGTTCTTGAGAGGGTAGCTGGTGTCAATTCTACCATTAGATGAGAGCCTTTTGTGCATCTCAGAAAGGTATTCACCCAATGCCAACTTTACTTTACAAATCGAATAAGAACTTGATAGACTAATTGAGGCTAGATTTGTCTATGAAATAGAGCATACAAAATGGGTGTCACAAGTGGTAATCATTTCGAAGAAGAATGGTAAGATGAGGGTTTTTGTAAACCTCAAGAAAGTGAATGCTGGCTGTAAGAGACCATTATCCCTTGCCTTACACAGAACATGTTCTTGAGAGGGTAGCTGGTGTCAATTCTACCATTAGATGAGAGCCTTTTGTGCATCTCAGAAAGGTATTCACCCAATGTCGATATTATAGGATTTGTTTAAATCCAGAGAAGTTCAAGTTCATAGTGAGACATGGGGTGATACTAGGACACATAGTCTCTAAGAAAAGTATATCCCATAGATGGGAAAGGTAAGAGTCATAATCAAACTTCCAAGACTGAAGAATCCTAAGGGAGTTTAGAGATTTATGAGACATATTGGGTACTATCAAAGATTCATCTTCATGTACGTCGAGATTGCAAGACCCTTGTATGCCCTATTAATCTACTTTGAATGGAAACAAGAGTGTGAAGAAGCTTTCCAAAAGCCTAAGACCACTCTTATATATGCACCCATCTTAAGGGCATCCAATTGGATAGTAATCTTCCATGTGCATATAGATGTTTCAGCATATGCTATTAGTTACATTTTGGCCCAACATGGTGAGACGAACATAGATTTTCCAATCTTTCATGCCAATAATAGTTGGACAATGCATAAAGAAATTATTTCACAACCGAAAGAGAAGGCTTAGCAATGGTTTCTACGGTCAAGAAGTTTTGCCATTACCTTATGGCGAATAAGTTCATCTTTTATGTTGACCATCAAGCTCTTCTCTACCTTGTAAACAAATCATGTGCCACAAGGCGCATCACAATTTGGCTTCTACTATTGCTTGAATTCGATTTCATTGTAGTGGTAAGAAAGGGTTCATCACATGTTAGAGCCGACCATATGTCAAGAATCCAGAATGGAAAGAAACCAACAGAGGTAGGTAGATGATGCTCTCCCCGATGCTATGTTGCTTAAAGTTAGCCTTGATTAAAGTTAGCCTTGTGATTAATTGGAGCCATGAGCTCGTTACTTATCTTTCAACAGGCTTAACTGACAACAAAGGCATGAGTTTGACCAGAAAGCATTAATTGGTTAAGGATGTGGTCCCATACCAATTGATAACAAGATAATTATACAGAAGAGGAGAGGACGATGTTCTTCGCCTTTTATACAGAAGAGAAAAGGACGACATTCTTCGCCTTAGTGTCTGTGAGGATGAATACGTAGACATTTTAGAGCAAGCCCATGTAGGCAGTACTCTCGCGGACACTTTGGTCGAGATATCATTGTAAGATCCCTCTAATCTTAGTAATGCTCTTTCTCTTTTCTCTCTCTCTCTCTCTCTCTCTCTCTCTCTCTCTCTCTCTCTCTCTGCAAAAACTTACTCACTCATGGGAGTTGTTTCTTTATTTATTTCTTTGGATCCCTCGAAGGAAATGTTAAATTATCTCGGTAAAGTCAATTCCAGCTATTTGAGCGCCGTAAACCTCCCCCGGATATGTTAGATTTGGTTAAATCTTTTTGGTCATCGTTGTAATATTTTGATACCGACTGTAAGCTCACTTTTTATTAATATTACGTGCTCCTTTGATCAATAGATTAAGAGAAATTGGATGATGTTGAAATTAATCAAGCAATATCAGAAAAGTCATGATCCGATCTTGATGATGTGGCAGGACTTGGGTCGTAGCACCACCAAACAATTCGATCCTGTTGACATGGCCGAACTTGGGTTGCAGCAATGCCACGAGTCTACTCGTTGGTTGCGGCAATCCTTGATTCAGGCGATCTGACCTAAGCTGACGTGGCACAGGCGATCCGACCTAAACTGACGTGGCACAGGCGATCCGACCTGAGCTGACACGGCACATGCGATCTGGCTTCAGCTGACGTGGCATAGGAGATCCGACATGAGCTGACGTGGCACCGGCGAACTGACCTGAGATGACATATGTGGAAGGGTGAGATCAATTCCTAAGAAGGCCACGGCGAGCTAAGATGACGTGGATGAGCCAGATCGATTCCGAAGAAGGCCACAGTGAGCTAAGATGATATGGAAGGGTCAAATCAACTCTACATCAAGCTGAGATGATGTGGAAGGTTTGGCTTGATTCCGAAGAAGGCCACGGTGAGCTGAGCTGCTGTGGATAGGTCGGATCGATTTTGAAGAAGGCTACGGCAAGCTGAGATGATATGGAAGGGTCGGATCGATTTTGAAGAAGGCTACGGCAAGCTGAGATGATATGGAAGGGTTGGATTGATTCCAAAGAAGGCCACGACAAGCTGAGATGATATGGAAACGTTGGATCAATTCCGAAGAAGGCTGCGGCGGCGAGCTGAGATGGCGTGGATGGGTTGGATAGACTCTGAAGAAGGCCATAGTGAGAAGGGTTGGATCGATTCCGAAGAAAGTTGCGTGATCTGAGGTGACGTGGAAGGGTCGGATCGACTCTAAAGTTGCGGTGATCGACGGTCACGTGGAAGGGTCGAATTGATTCCAAAGAGGTGTGGAAGGGTCGGACCAAACCACAATGACGTACATCGTGGAGATCCGAGCCACCGTCGAGCTAGTTTTAAGCATGGACCAGTTCCTACTAACCAACAGAGTCTAGGAGGCTATTGACTCCAAATCCTACCATCCCCCACTTTATAACCACTTTGTAGCTATACTTTTGTACCCCCGTTGAAGACCATGAATAAGTCCACTCATAAGTAGTTGTAGTATCCCCTCTGGTTTGGATGAGGCCCAATTGGCCTAGAACATGTAAATACTCATAAAACTCTAGTCTAGTGAGTAGCTTAGCTTGATTGATTGACTAGTGTTGTTTTTGAGGGAGGAATCCCCCTCATGCTTCCATGTTCTCTTGCAAACACCTTGGTTGCGTTGGTTTCGAGAAAAGGGTATTGAGGTTACCTAAGGATTGACAACCTTGCGGGTTATCTAACTTCCCATAAATCTATTACTTCCATGACCATAGAACGAGTGGCACTCCCTAGTGGAATGATATAGGAGACGACTCCTTTTTTGGCACCACTGCCGGGCGGGGAGTAGTGTAAGATTCCTCCCTCCAGCTCCTAAGGATGAAAGATTCATCCCTTCAATCCCCAGTGATCATTTCCCCCCTTCTGTTACTTGTTTATCCCTGTTTTGGCTTAGAGAGAGAAGATATTCTAGAGAGAATAAATCCCCAGTGATCATATTCATCCCTTCAATCCCCAGTGATCATTTCCCCCCTTCTGTTACTTGTTTATCCCTGTTTTGGCTTAGAGAGAGAAGATATTCTAGAGAGAATAAATTTTTGATTTCTTCCTATCAAAAAAGTGTGGGGTCGGGTCACTCAGTAAGCACTCACCAGAGTGTCTTAAGGAACATGACCACCATTGAAACTATTAGTGAAGAGACCATGGAAGAAGGGCTGAGGTACTCTGGGTTTGGGGAAGAGGAGAAACCACCCTCCCCAACCAGATCCACTCGTATCATTGATATCTCCCAGGGATTTTTTGGTCTCCGAACCAGTCATGAAAAAGAAGCGCAATCTGCGGACATGGGTCCGTCAACCACAGCGCTAGACTTGGTCTAAGACAAGAAGTGCCCATCCAAATATCAAATTCAAGGCTGTCAAACACCGACACCCCCCGAACAAGATTGGACATGGAAAGTGCGGCCAGGATGGGTCAAGTATTCTTCCCCACCTCTCAGAGGAAGTAGAGTTAGATCTAAGAAGGATCGAGGTGCGGCGGCCAGGATGGGTCAAGTATTCTTCCCCACCTCTCAGAGGAAGTAGAGTTAGATCTAAGAAGGATCGAGGTGGAATGACAGTTACGAGAGTTGATCTTAAGGAAACAAGAGCTCGACACTCGAAGAACGAGAGCTGAACTAAAGGAGATGGGAGAGGTAAACTTACTTCAATCACGGGGTAAGGAGCCGAAATTAGTCATGGGAAGAAGAGAGGGAGAAATTCCAAACTTGGAACCCATAAATCTATTGACCTTAATACAGCCACCACAAGGACGGATTTGCTGAATATGGCTGTAGAGATGGGCCAAGGAATGGTCAGGGAACTAGGCACCGCTCTAGAATCCTGACTCTCCCAGATGAAGCCACATATCATTTCCAAACTCATCCAAAAATTCTCTAGGAATGGAGATCCTATCCAACATGTAGAGATTTTTGAATCCACATGTGAAACCTGCGGACTTGTCAGTGATGTGACAATGATTCATGATTTCTCACTAACCCTGGAAGGGAAAGTGCATCAGTGGTTCCGAACCCTCAAACCTGAGGATAAGGTTAACTTCACACGACTCAAGAATGTGTTTGTTCCCAGCTTTGCCAGAAGTGGTGACCGATGCAGCTCGGTGACACAGCTCCACAATATCAAACAAAAGGAAATGGAGTCAATGAGAGACTATGTGTCTTGACTTAAACACTTGAATGTAAGGTACAAACTACGAGAGAGGTTGACTGACGATCAGTTATTGCCTTGCTTTCGGACAGTGTGGTTAGAGACCACAAGATGCATGATTATCTGGTACTAGCCTAACCAACCACTCTAGATGCATGTTGCAAACTGGCAATTAAATATGAAGATAATATGTTGGAATTGCCACAACCGGAAGATGTCAGAATAGCTTCAGCAACTATACTTCTCGTGTCTCGAGTTACCAAGAAATTGAAACTAGGAGCAAGCAAGTCGGAAACATGACTCTGGACGAGCTCAGTAACGCAATACTAGAGAAATTGAAGATAAAGGAGGGAGGAGAAACATCTGGGCATGGGCATAACCATCTTTACCCTCACAGGGGAATTGGTGTGGTGCTCTATGTGTAGATTGAATCACACTACCACCGAATGTCCACAATTAAGAGCAAGGCCATTACTGTATTGTGCACACTGTGTAAAATTAGGGAATCATGACACTTCAATGTGCAGATATCCAAGATTCCAAACTGTTGCACACAGCTACTAGCACCTAGAGCTCCATTGGCTTTACCAGCGCTACCTGGACATATCACTGCTGCTGGACAACCCAACTCTTCCTGTTTACCTAGGGGGATGTTCCGAGTGCAAGACACTTCACCTCTACCACCACCAGTTCTACCACCACAGCTAAAATCAACCAAGTATTGATTGAAGGGCCATCTGAAGATGTTGATATGGTAGTGAAGTAGAACTTAGTGGAGAGTACTATGAGAAAACTACGGAGGTCACGCCTGAATTCTATGTACTACAGAATAACATGCCAGTACCTGTGTTTCAAACCATGATACAGTGGAAGGGCAAGGACATGAACTCAAACAAACATGAGGAGAAGGCCACTACAATGTTTTGGCTGTGGAGGGCCACATCAAATCGCTAAGTGCCCAAACAAGAATATGGTTCATACGCACCAACCCCAACAAGTGATTGCTACGCCCAATGACATGATAGTACTCACTTGTACTAAATGTGGTATGATCATTTGATCAAGGATTGTCCATATCGCGCAAGTGGTTGGACTTCCATTGCTAATCAGGCCACCATTAGTGTGCAGCCTGGAAATATTGTTAAATTTGCAGCAATGTGATGAGCTATGGTGGATCAAATGCAAGAATCAACATAAGTGATTAGATGATGATTAAGACGAGATTAGGAGCAATTAATCTAATAGGATAATGTAGGCATGGATACTCAAAAACTAGCAATTTCTCATTAGGCCAATGCCTTAATTTATAGGTTTTACATCCACAAGATGCCAAGCATCTAATCCCATTGATTTGTGCCACCTCTCCTACATCTGGGGACACCTTTTCCTAGAGTCTTTCCACACCTCTATATTCATTCATGCTACCCTTGATTCTCTCATCAGTAGATTCCTCTCACCTTTTCACTACGACCCACTTAATTACAGACTCCCTTTTACAGTCTCTTGCTACCAAGGGCTTGTTCCCACACACACCCATTCACTTGCATATTTCAACACCTCCCCTCAAGTGAATAATTCTAGCACACCTGGACCCTATACCAAGTTTCCCTCTGACTTGGTAGCCCGCGACTAGTGCCTCAAGTCCCTAACTCATAGTCCTTGTTACCCTCTCTCTATGTCTCCAAGGCTACTACAAGTGCCCGCGACCTTGACTAAAGTGCTCACACATACATCTACCACATGGCCTACATTATCAGTGGCTCAAAGGTGGTTTTACTCTGTTAGGGCAGGTTACATTGGGTTGTGGGGTTTCTCTCTCAGAAAAGATGTTCTAACTCCTCTACCTTAGTGAAGTTTTCCGATGTCGATCCTTCTTCATTTGGTTTGCTATAGCAGCCTCTAGCCATGTGTCCTGGCTTCCCATAGTTGTGGCAAGTGAAGGTCCTTTCTCCTCCCCTCCCTCTTCCTCGTCCTTGTCCTCGTGCGATGCCTCCTCGGGTGTAGAATGCTTTCTCCTCTCTCTTCCAATCCTTTCTTCTCTTTGACCTTGTTCTCTTGCTCTAGTAGAGCTCCTTCTATCTCATGCAGCTTCAAATCTGGTACATTCTTTAAGGTTGCCACAATGTTCTCATATTCTCCCTTGTCCACACTCTTCAGAAGCACTACTAGTGCCTCTTCATCTTCTACCTTCTTCCCAATGGCTGCCAGTTGTTGTTGCTTAATGCTTTTGTATTTGTTCAAGTGTGTGGTTAGAGGTTCACTTTCCTTCATGTCAAGTTTGTAGAATTGCATTAGCAGATTTATCTTTGAACTTTTTTCTTGAGTGTCAAATAATTTGTTAAGTTCATCCCATGCATCTTTAGCTTGTTGTATCCCTGCAATGTGGTGAATGATTTCATCATTTAAGCTAAGTGCAATGATTCCTAATGCTTTCTCACTCCTTCTCTTCCACTCATTCTCCCCAATCTCCTCTTGACATTCATCTCTTCCCTCAACTAGCCCCCACAGATTCTTCCTCATGAGCAAATACATGGTCTTTGTTTGCCATGTATGGAATTACTCTCCGTTAAATTTAGCTATTTCTTATGAAATGCTCATGATAATGTAAAGGGGGTCTTGCCTCTTGATCCAATTCAAGATTCAAGGGTAGTGTCTACCCTTTACAACTCAAATTTGGTATTAAATGATGATTACAACAGATTTACAAGCATGAATACACCAAAAATTGCATAAAGCCAAGGGTAACTGATTTGTACTGAATGGTTGGGATATCACACCATCTCCGAAATGCAATCTAAAGTGATAGAGATCTGTATCAGATACCCAATGGTAAATTTGAACCATCAATTGTACCAAAATGTAGTGATTAGTGTTAATTAATCATTGATTAATAAAAAAATCTCCTATTTTGTGTGCAAAAAATAGAGTGTACAGGGAGGCGAGATCTAATACCTTAGAGTTCAAATGAGCTCAAATCCTTTCAAAGACATCAATAGCAGTTATTCTAGTGGAGGATCAAGCCAAGAAACAAAAGATTTGATCAAACAATGAAGGCTTAATCTCTGTTTTACCAAAGTCACTTGATGTAGGGCTTGATTTAGCTTTTCCTTGATGAATTTCAAGATTCTGAGGCCACCAGCATGTTCAGAGCATCCAAAACCCCTTGGGCTAGCTCCATTGCTCCCAATTCCAAGTAGTGAAGATAAATTTGAAGTTTTCCTTTTAGAAAAATAAGCGCTGGCGATTTCGCAAAAATTCTACTAGCGGTTTGACGTACTGAAGTGCCATGCCTAAGCATTGGAGTGTTGGCAAGAAAATGTGTGGGTTTTGTAAGCAATGGATCTGGAGAAATCTAAGCTCCAATGGAAGTGGGTACTGTAGAAAGTAAAAAACAAGGTTTATAAAGCTATTATCTTCTAATTAGTAATTAAGAGAGTGATTAAGCTTAAAACCCGTAGCTGAATGCTAAGTTGGCTCTGATACCATGTTAAATTTACAGCAATGTCATGAGCTATGGTGGATCAAATCAACATAATTGGCAAGTGATTAGATGATGATTAAGATGAGATTAGTGAGAAATTAATCTAATAGGATAATGTAGGCATGGATACTTAAAAACCAGCAATTTCCATTAGGCCAATGCCTCAATTTATAGGTTTTACATCCACAAGATGCCAAGCATCTAATCCCACTGATTTCGCCTTGATTTGTGCCACCTCTCCTACATCTGGGGGCACCTTTTCCTAGAATCCTTCCACACCCCTATATTCACTCATGCTACCCTTTATTCTCTCATTAGTAGATTCCTCTCACCTTTTCACTGCTACCCACTTAATTACAGACTCCCTTTTACAGTATCTTGCTAAGGGTGACACAAGGGCCACAATCCAAGATGGATCCGAAGAAGATACGATTGACACCGGATCCACCCATTCGAGAGAAGAAGGGGATCAAAGGATCAACCACAAAGAGCTAGACCTAGAGGAGCAAAGGGAACGACCCTCAACTCCGAAGGGAGTCGGTGATGAGTACCCCAATGATGAGGAGATAAGAAAGCTCGAAGATGCCAAGGCCTTAGTAGAAGAATGTCAACGGCTTCATGAAGCCAAGCTAAGGGCTAACCCGGGGTCAGGGATACAATGTATCCACAAAACAAGCCCACAAGGGAAAGGGAACTGGACGTACCTACTCCTATTCCAGAAGTAACAGAAGAGGGATCTCAAGCAAACACAATGTCCAGAATGTTTAAGGAAAATGCATTGGAATTTGGGCGAGTCCATCCATTCCTTCCGTATGGATGAATAAGAGACACACACTTGGGAGGAACCCTCAATCACCGGAGAACCCATAGATATTGGAAGTCTCGCGTTGTACTATATCCATGCCTGTACAAATACCATTGGGGCAAGTGTTATGCAATTCACCAACCCTATGGACAGACATAAAGGAATGGGTAGAAGGTGGACTAAATCCAGCCGATACTTTAGAGAAGGTTCTACCACCTCTAGAGCAGAAAGAACCTTAAGACACACAAGGAAAACCCGAGTCATCAAGAAACACCATATAGATAAGTGGGAAAAATCCCATTCCCAGGTTGGTCGTGTTTTTCATTTTTGTGTGCTTTCTGTGTGAAAATTTATTAAAAGACTATGCAAACTTGTTAGGAAATATATGATATATACTATGAAATTAGGAGCCCCCATGTGCCACACTGCTAACTAATAGTCCAAGAACAAGATAAAAGAATGGTCCTAGGGCCATTCTGAGGCTGTAGAGTAAAGAGAAAGTCTTGTAATTTGGTGCTTTGAAATAAAAGCAGAACAAACCCTATATGCAACACATTGAAGTTAGATAGGAGTTTGTGGGCAATCAACCATTCTAGCGCTAATGTGCAACTTCAAATAATAGGAAAGTTTTAGTTTGAATAATAGAATAAGTTTTACTCTAGACGCTACTATATAGGTCCCTTAAACTATGTACCTTATCTTGCATTAGAAGAGGTAAATATGAGTGCATGCTTGCTCAAGACTCTCTTAAATCTAAGAACAAAAACGTGTATTAATAGAGGAATGACCCTACTAGGACCATTTTGTACCTCTGATTGTTTATAATGGGAGTGGTACAAGATGAGAAAAATATGAAAATATAAAATAATGTGAAAGGAGACACCAACAAACGATACGCCATGCATGATGGCTACTGATCTTGACACTTAAATTGGTATAAACTAGAATGATTCAAATAACTTGAATTTGTAATCAAATTTGGGACTTCTACATGAATAATAAAGAAAAGAGGAAGACCAATAAACAAGATACATAAGACTTGAGACTCTAGCAAATAACATTAAATTTTTATTTCTGGTGAGAAATGTACATTGTCTCATAGGAGAGTACACAGTAGAATTACATTTCTGTTATACAAGTGAAGGGATACCCATTGAGATTTTGTATGTCAAGATGGGTCTTTTGGCTTGAAATATTTACAAGATTTGTGATAACATACATGAATGAACATTGCTTTTATGTCCGAAGCACCTTTTCTTTAATGACACCACCTCCATATATATTCCTCCAATACAATCTTTGTTTCAAGATTAATCTTAGTTTGAAGACATTGTTCTGTGTGTAGCGTCTCTTATTATGAGCATATAACCATTGACACAACCAATAGATAGTTGTGGTTTTTAAGAAGCCTTGAAGTTCCTTCGGTGTCTGATTCCATGGCTTTGGAAATACAAGATAGGAACCTGGCATGTTCCACATAATTTGATATGGTGTGTCATCAAAAATCAAAGTGTTGTCTCCATCCAAGTCTTGAAAATATGTCTAGATTGCTGGTACCTTTGTGGTAAGCATGCTCATATCCAAAGAACATAGGGCTTTTAAATCTGAACATCCCAGTGTCTTGGCACATCTCTTAGCTCAGCACATACTTGAATTTCATATGATGTTTTGGAAG
This sequence comes from Cibotium barometz, assembly GCF_041138505.1. NCBI lineage: Eukaryota > Viridiplantae > Streptophyta > Polypodiopsida > Cyatheales > Cibotiaceae > Cibotium > Cibotium barometz. Next base: position 52,920,624 of record NC_141049.1, on the reverse strand, counting down.
ACATAAATTGAGGATTCGAAGAATATCATCTAATTTGCATCTACTCCAAATCCAAACCTCAAACCATTTAAAGCAAAAGTCTAAGAAATTTTCTACATCCAAGCACACAACATGGTCCAATTCATTGCTTTCTTGAACTATTCGCATATGCTTCATCCAATATGGCATCTCATCAACATGGTCTAGCTCAAATGATTCAAGAAGTATTCCAATCATATCAAGAATGAGAACCCTTCTTTGATCTTTAAGTGAAGGCACACATGCGAACATCGGTTGTCGTGGTACCAAAGATAATGAAACGTGCCAACATAGCATCAACAGATTTGACAGCTCGCAAACATTTTGATTTGCCAAGATTGCTTCTATCCTATCATTTGAAATAATAGGAACACACATAATTAGCCAAATTCCTTCATTCATTACAAGACAAGGAAAGAATAAAAACCCTTTATGTCTAGGCTCAAACAAGGGCTTACTAGTGGTATAGTGATCTTGGGGCCATTTCAAAGAGAAATAGTACAAAAGTGTGCACAGTAGGATGGCCCTAGGATCATTCTGTACCCCTTCTTACACAACAATATATTACCACAATATAATAGTCCTAGTAAGGCATGCTAATCTAGACCTTGAGAAAACTTATAGACAAAGGACTTGAGGACTTGTGGTCACGCAAAAATGACACTAGGACCATTCTTGCACTTGTTCTGTATGAAAAGAATGGCCCTAGGGCCATTCGTTTTGGAAATTCTACAACCTGGAAAAACCTGCACACAAAAGGTCATGTGATGAAAGTTAGAATGTTACGGTACACAGTTTCTGAATATAGTGAGAAATTCTAGATAGGATAATACCTTTGCTCTACTTTACTGATATTTAGAAGACCATGATCGTTTAGCAATTTATTGATAAATGCCTTTTTCGAGACTGAGACCTCAAGTTACTCCTTCCTTTGCAACCCAATCTTTTAGCTAGAGAAATCAATTTTGATGGCTTCATGCTTGAAATTTGAGGACCTTCTTTGATTAGAATATCCTTTATCTCATCTCCCATGATGTGAGACAAACTACCACTAAGGCTTTGCATGCTTCTTGCACCAATTGATTCTCCTTTATCACCTCTCTTTCCACCTGTGTCCTTCACCTTAGAAGAGTCCTATAATTAACTTGCAAGAGAACGTTTACCAGTGTGTTGAACCTTGTTTGTGACCAAATCACATTATACTCTTGCCATTTGTCAATAACATCACCAACAAGGTTATATAAATCATGGCCATTCGATACTGGGAGCTGACCGTATCGATTATTTTCAACAACAAGACATATATCTTCTACATCATCAAGAAGAATTAAGTATGGTAGTAGCTCTCACATGAGAACATTGTCATATTTCTTATCTAAATCAAACTTGTTTGGAAAGATGTAGTTATTAGAGGGACCAACAGAAGCTTTATATGGTAGTAGCTCTCCCATGAGAACATTGTCATATTTCTTATCTAAATCAAACTTGTTTGGAAAGATGTAGTTATTAGAGGGAGCAACAGAAGCTTTATATGGAGAGTCATCAAATAAGCATTGTCTCCCCTGGATCACATTGATGAAAGGCTTTTGACATTCTTGCAAGTGGTTTAAACATTGCCTCAACACCTGGGTTATCTAGCCTGAACACTTTTCTCTTCTCAAAACTATAACATGCATTCTGACTCCAAGCAAAGAAAGAAAGTATTCTCCCAGCTTTCTCTTACAAAGCTCTCACCATCTGGAGAACATTCTTCTGTGTTTGCAGTTGACTAGATACTAACATTGATTTTTTCTAAAACATTCTACAAAAATGATATACACCTTGGACGAAGTATAAGGTATCTATTTGGAGCATACATAATGGATTGGTGTAGAGAACATGGCTGGAAGCAATGCTTCAAGAGTAATCCATTTAAATCTAATACCACAGTCATCATTGCTCTCTTAGATGTGTTTTGTATTGAACAAATCTCCTTCTCAAGTGGAATTGACTCCACAACTTCAATGGTAATTTTATTCATGCTAGTATCCGCGATGCTTGATGCTATAGTTATTTCATACGGATCATAAGAGGCTCCTACACAAAATAACTCTATGTGATAACATTTTTAAGCATAATATGATAACATTTTTAAGCATAATATGGCCTAGACAATGGTGTACCCATATGCATACTAAACAAATATATTCTTTTTTAATAAATTATTTTCTCAAGGAAATATATATCTACTTAAAAGCAATAAAGCTCCTAGATAGAACTTTTGATATATTTGCTGCTTACAGAATGGCTTCAATTGTAGCATCCAGTTCATCATGCAAATCTCAACAAACTAAAAGGATGCACAAAACTTAACTAACAAGTAAAAAGCTCTCAAACAAAAAGACATGGTAGCCAATTTAATTCTCTAACTTGCACAAAATTTAAACTATGATAACCTTGCTCTAGCGGCATTCTTTCCATGCACAATAGCATTAGGAATGGACCTAGGGCCATTCTTGCATGACCCCAAGGCCATCCTTGCATGCTCTAATGGCCTGATTGCCATGTTAGAGTGGCCTTGGGCATCAAAAAATGGCCCTAGGGCCATTCTTCTCATGCACAACAATTGCAAGAATGGTCCTAGGGCCATTCTTAGATGCTTTAATGGCCTCAAGGTCATGTTGGAAGAATGGCCCTAGGTCATCTAAGAATAGCCCATAGAGTGGTGCTCACATAAACAAGAAGAGAAAGAATGGCCCTAGGGCCATTCTTTTCATGCACAACCATTCCAAGAATAGACCATTATTCTCATGCACAAGGGCTATTCTATGATGCCCCAAGGCCATTCCAACACGACCTCTAAGGCCATTCTTCTAATGCATAAATAGGAATAGGAATGGCACTAGGGAGATTCTTACATGCTCTAATGCAAGCCCATGTTGGAGTGACCTTGAGCATCTAAGAATGGCCCTAGGTTCTTTCTTCTCATGCACAACAATTGCAATGATGTTCCTAGGGCCATTCTTACATGCCCTAATGACTTAAAGGTCATGCTGAAATGGCCATGGTGCATCTAATAATAGTCCTGGAGTCATTCTCACATGAATAAGAGGAGAAAGAATGGCCTCAAGCCATTCTTGCTTCACTCCAAGGCCACGCTGGAGTTGTGACGAGGCATCGAAGAATGGTCCTTAACCATACTTAGTTAGCCTCAAGGCCATGTTGGAGTGGCTTGGGGCATTTAAGAATGGCCTAGGGCCATTCTTTCCATGCGCAACAATTACACAAATAGACTGTACAACAATCACGACGTTTACACTAAAACTATGAAAGAGATTAACTTGGAAAAATAATTAAACGTGACTAGGGGGTCTCTATTTTTTCCCAGGTCAGCTGTAGGAGTCTTGCTGACAGGAGGTGGCTGACTCGTCATTTGTTGGCCGACTTGCATCATATGCTCGCCAACTGGAGTTTATCTTAGTCGTGTGCTTTTCTTGGGGCTGTCGACTTATTTTACACTAGCCGACCAGCAGCCCCAGGTGGTATATATACCACACTCCCCCCCCACACTCAAATTGTACAGATTGTGTGTATATAGTAGAGTTTATACATCACTTCTCTCTCCAACATTTTTGCGCTTCTTTTTTGCTTTGTTTTTGTCTCATTTTCGCTGCTCATTCTTTGACATGGTGTCATAGCCCCAGGTGGCTTGAAGCTTTGGAGACAGTGAGAGCATTTGAGACTGCTGCGTTTGGTGCTGATTGGTGGGGCTGTACAGGACATGGAGAAGAAGGTAGAAGGCGGCATCATTGCTGGACAGCCACCTTGCATTTAAGTGCAGCCTCTTCTTCAATTTTTTTCCCACCCACCCTTCCTTCACAAGACCACGTGAACCGCCGAGATGGCAGAGAAACATGTGAAGATTCCCACCGTCTCGATGTTCCCAGTGGACAGACAGTCGGACGGGAACAACTATGGTATCTGGAAGGTTATGATGGAGTCTATCTTGGAGTCTTATGATTTGGCTGATTTCTTTGTGGTTGGAGTTCCGAGGCCAAAGTTGGAGGAGGAGGAGCTTTCACTATCCACCAAGAAAGAGCGGGAGGCCCAAGCACAATTGTGGGATCGTGTCAATGCCCGTGTGCATTCTTTCATTTTCCTTAATTGCACACCCCAAACGATCAACCACATCAAACACATGACGTTGGCTCGAGGGATTTGGCAACACTTGGCTCCTTTGTAAAATCGGGTATCGCCCATGAAGAGAATTTCCTTGCAAGTATAGATGCGAGTGATGAATCCTACAAAGTCTTCGATGATGCGAGAGCACATCAACAAACTCCAGGCTCTTCACTAGGAGGTTTTTTGGACTGGGAAGGAGATATTATCAGAGGACATGGCCATCACCTTGTTGTCTCATCTATCCCATCAGTACTACTCAGCTTTCTATTCTTCTTTGATCACCAGTGTAGGCTCAACAGCATTACATGGAAGAAGCTTGTGCCGATGGTATAAGACCAGGAAGAGTAGTTTCTGAACGCTCCACAAGGCGGAGATTTTGAGGTTTGACTGGCTAGCAGCGGTCGAAAGGCCACAACAACGAGGGCAAAGGAAAGACTTCACAAGCGAAGTCTTTTGAGAAGAAGCCCGACTTAGAGCGTGATGCTTTGAAGGCCGAGCGGACCTGTAAACCATTGTGGCCAAAAGGGTCAATATTGGAGGAAATGTCCTCAACAGAGCACCGAGAAAGGTGCTGATTCCTCAACTGCAGCCACAAAGACTCCAGCTTTTGTGCACTTGGAGATTATGGACATCAGAGCTTCATCTTCTTCGAGCAGGGAGGCAGTTGGTCTCACCGTTGGGAATACTCGGGAGTAGATTCGAGACAGTGGTGCTTCCAGGCACATGACTCCTTCTCGAGAGTTGTTGTAAGATCTTCGAAGGCAAACAGGTCACGTCTTTATTAGTGACAAGACCACTATCCCGATTCATAGTGAGGGCAGGTTGATGGCAAAGGGAGGAAGCATTCGTCCTGGGTTCTTTATGTCCCATCTCTTGGCTTTCATCTTTTGTCAGTGCATGAGGTTTCTAAGACTATCATGTGGGTGGATTTTGATGAGCATTTTGTTGCTATCCGGGACAAAGCAACAAGTCAAGTTGTTTGGGAAGGCGGAGTGGGGAATGGGATTTACAGACTCTCAGCACTCTCCTCTCTTCTAGGTACACAACTCAATGATTTGTGGCATTCTTGTTTTGGCCACTTAAATGTGGACGCACTGCTGAGATTCAAGCTCGATGTCAGCTTATGCCAGTTGCACTATGTGCTGGCATTTTAGGTAGTAACATGTGTGAGACAAAAATGACCACGTCCAGCTGGTCATAGTGTGTGGACATTAGCTAGGGTTAGCAGTGTGTGGACACAACACATGTAGTGTGTTGTAGATTATGGATTATGGATTATGTCTTTATACATTGTGTGAGAAGGGAGATGGCTTCCCTCTATGGTTAGGGTTTAATAATACATTAGGGTTTGCTCCTGTGTGTGTGTCTCCTCTCCCTCTACCTATTTTTCATCATGGTATCAGAGCCTGGTGCTCTCTATTAGGGTTTATGAGTGAGTGAGAGAAGAGGAAGAAGAAGCTGTGAAGCTTGCCATTGGAGTTGTAAAGCTTGGAGCACACCGATTTTCATCAAATCTGAGAGCTTGGCCTACCGAGTAAGGACTACTAAACATCCTTAAGCGGATTGCAGGTGCAAAAATGCAAACAACATCAGATTTAAGTTGCCTAAAGCAAAGAAAAATTTCTATTTTGCAAGCTCTCCATTGAAGCTTGAGTGTGGTGAATGTATGAGGCAAATGGTTGCATATCTGACAAAGAATCATGTATCTGGCAAATGGTGAATGTATGAGGCAAATGGTTGCATATCTGACAAAGAATCATGTATCTCGCAAATGGGAATGTATTGGCAACTCATGTGCAAGCCCTACATTGAATTTGGAGCAAAGTTGATGCATTTAAGTGACTAGAATTCACTGTTTTGAAGCCCTCACAAAAATAGAGAAGAGATGTCCATTGTGGATGAAATTAAAGTCATTTTTTTACAAAAATCACCTCATTGATGGATTGTGCACATGCCTTAGAGTGTTGGGAACTCACCTATACCTTCAATAGCCACTACAAACCTCTCAAATCTCCTCAGGAGGAGCAGGCGGCACAGCCTGTAGGGCAAAAACAGAGCAGAAAATCTCAATACTTTGCAAAGTGGAGGCCAAATTCTACTTTGGTGATTGATTAAATTCAGAACTTGCTTAGCAATTTTGTGGTACACACACTTGAGAAGGTTGCTATGTGGTTGGTTGAAGCAATTATGCATTATGGAGCTGATTAAACAGGTTGTCTATAATGATTAGTGAAACAGAGGATCATTAATCGGCTAGTTACTCTCTCAACTTAAACAATTGGTCTAATTCCTTTTACATGGAGTTACTAGACATCATTGCTAAGCTAATGAATGCATGGTCTCTCAAATTGGACAAGAATCAAAGGAATTAGAGCACTTTCACTACTGATTTTTACTGGTTTTTCTCAAAACAGAGAAGGGGATTTGATATTTTTGGTATGTACGCACCTTGGTTGGTGTTGATATGCAACATTGAGCTTGTTTAGGTGTCAATGCAAGTTATCCACACTTGATTGAACCACTACATTACAATTTGAAGCCTTGGAAAACGCGACAAAATAGGGTACTTTGTACTGTGTATGCCAGTTCAATTTGAATGTTTGATTTTCTGCATCAACACTGAAGTTCGTTGAGTACTTTGGAGTACCTGGAACACTTATTAGAGTGTGGTTGAGCTGAGGAAGGCTCGTTTACAGAATTGGACGTGTGTGGAAGGTGCATTTGTATATTGAGCAAATATGTCAGACAACCTAGTACAGATTATGGGTGAGAAGTTGGATAGAAAGAACTTCCAGGCATGAAAGTACAAGATTAAAAGCTTTCTGAAGGGAAAAGGATTTTGGAGTGCGGAGCCAGAGCCAGAGCCGGAACTACCCCGACAACCTACACAACAACAGGTTGTAGCTCATAAGCAATGGTCAGAGAGAGCATACAAAGTTTTGCATTACTTGTCTATATGTATCTCGGATGCTATACTCATACATATGCATGATGCTGAGAATCCCAAGGATACATGGGATACGTTGGTAAAGTTGTTTGATACAGATACTAGTGCTCGTAAGTCTCAGTTGAGACAACAGATTCATACTGTGAAGCGGAAAGGAAGGAGCATCCATGATTATGTACAAGAGATAAAGAAGTATGCAGATGCATTGGCAACTATCAATGCCCCTATGCTTGATGATGATTTGGTAGACATTACCTTGCGTGATCTTGGCAAGGAGTACAAGTCTTTTGATACATCTATTTCTGTTTGGAGTACAGGTTTACCAGATTTTGATGAGTAAGTTTCACTCTTGTTTATTAAGGAAATCAAACTCAGTGACTCTTTTCGTGATGCATCTACTAGCCATGATGATAATGGCAGAAATCAGGCTTTCTATTCACAAAGGGGATTTAGAGGCAGGGGGAGATTTGCATCACGAGGTCGTGGATGGTAGGATAGGTCACCACAACATAATTTTCAACCTACATATGGTGCTAGAGGTGGTCGTGGATATACACCTCAAAGAGGTAGAGGTAATCCTGGAGGGAAGAGGACGTTGGCAAGGCCAACAAGCATCTATGCAAAATGTGGAAAGCCATTATTATGAGAAATTTGGTCATCACGTGATTGTTTTCGCAAACAAAATGATTTGAGAGAGGGTAGAGCACAACATGGTGGACATTATGCACAACATGGTGGAAATTTTATATCAAGCAGTAATGATGACAGCGCAAATCACTTGTTTTGCCATGAAACATGTCGTGGGATCTATGATGACAAATGGTAACAGTGATGACACTTGGTATATAGACTCTGGAGCATCAAACCATATAACTTGTCATGGCGAATTGTTTGAGCATATGAAGCCTATGGATGTGCAAGGCTATGTGGAGACAGGAGATGATACCCAACATGTTGGAAGTGTACCATTGGTTATGCACAATGGTGAAACAAAGTCTATGGCAGATGTCTTGTATGTGCCTTCTATTACAAAAAGTTTGGCCTCAATTGGTCAAATGGTGGAACAGGGTTTACAAGTTTGTTTCAACGAGCATGGATGCTTCGTTGAGGATTTCAAAAAGGGATGTAGAGTCATTGCCAAAGGCAAGAAAGAAGGCAGGTTATTTAAGTTGGATGCTAGGATTCCTGAGTTGAAATCAGCCATGTTCTCTAAAAGCCGAAATGTTGACATGTGGCCACTTGAGATAGTTCATAGTGATGTATGGGGTCCTACACAAAACCCATCCATTAAAGGCAGCTTGTATTATGTGACATTCATTGATGATTTCAGCAGAATGACATGAATTTACTTTCTCAGAGAGAAAAGTAAAGTATTGGGAAAGTTTATGGACTTCAAAGCTTTTGCAGAGAAGCAATATGGCTCTTGGATAAAATGTTTGAGGACAAATATAGGTGGTGAATACACCTCACATGCTTTTGAGAATTTCTTGAGAAAGCATGGCATAAGAAGGCAGTTAACTTGCGGGTATACACCTCAGCAAAATGGTGTTGCTCTGAGAGGAAAAATAGAGTCATTTGTGATGTGGCCTAGGGCGATGCTCAATGAAAAGAGCATGCCAAAATATTATTGGACAGAAGCGTGTGCCACAGCGGTGTATGTCCTTGATAAGACACCCACAACAGCCATACATGGAAGTACGCCAGAGATAAGTCTCATAGGTTTTAGGCCAGACATTGGACACCTCAAAGTTTGGTTGCATAGCTTATGTGCATGTGCCAGACGAGAGAAGGAGGAAGTTGGATCCTAAGGCAGAAAAGTGTGTTTGTGTTGGTATGCACAGGATTGCAAGGCATATAAATGTTACAATCCACAAACTAGGCAAGTGGTTATCTCACGAGATGTGGTGTTTGATGAACTTGCTAGTTGTTTTACAAGGCAAAGGATGAAGGTGTCATTGATTCCGTTGATGCTGATGTGCATCTGAACTTGCCACAAGCAAGTTCTATTTCTATGTCTGGGCCAGCAGAGTCTGAGAGTCTTCTCCCCTGCATCTTTTCATAAAGCACCCCCCCCTTCCATGGTTATGAAACCTAACTACACAAATCTCATCCTATAGCCTACAATTTTTGCAAATCTTGATCATGCTACCAAACAACTTCTCCCTCTATTCCTCTTCTCCCTCTTTTTTCAAAAAAATCAATTAGAAATTCCATGTTTCTTAAATCTTATGATTTTCAATCAATCCTACTAATGCTAAAGCCTATTACGCTCTTAGAATTTAATTATTATTCGTGATCAAATGTAATTTTATTTTATGTATAGTTTAATCAATTGTGGTATCTTAAGTTTTTTGATACTACATGTGTAGTTTATATCACTCTCTTGGCAATTAATCTTTCTTTTTTTAATCTTGTATATCATAGGGAGGAGTGGGTTTTTGTTTCAATCAAAGTATTTTTGGTCAATCACCATGAGATTTAACGACTAGGATGAAATCTTATGCTTTTTATCCTTTCAAAATTTTGAGATTTATTATAGTTATGTTTTTATTAGCATGTAAATATTTCTTATGTAAGTATAGTTCATTTTTTAAGTGAGAAAAGTTATAATTTTAGAAGGTAAAAGGAGAAAGGTTATATTTTTAAGTGAGAAACGTTATATTCTTAGAAGGTAGTTTATATATATCTCTCTCTCTTTTATGTTGCCTATCACAAACATAGTGAAGAGTGGGTTTTGTGTCGAGTCAAAGCTTATTTGGTCAATCACTTATGAGATCTAATGATGGACAAATTGTCTAAGCTTTTTTGGTCAATCATCATGAGATCTAACGACGGACAAATCTTACGTGTTTTTTGTAATTTTGTTTTCAAGAATTTTTAGATTTTTTGTAGATATGCTTTTATTATCCCTTATTAGCAAGCATATATATATATATATATATATATATATATATATATATATGTATATATATATATATATGTATATATATATATATATATGTATATATATATATATATGTATATATATATTAAGCGAGAAGTTATGTTTTTAGAAGAAGGTAAAAGGATAAATGTAATATTTTAATGAGAAAGGTTATATTTTTATGAGGGAGAAGGAAGCTTTGAAACTTAAGGAGAAGGTTTTGTTGGTTAAAGGAAGCTTTGAAACCTAGGGAGAATGTTTCATTGGTTGAAGGATCCAAAAAAGAAAGAGATTTTGATTTTTTTGCAAAAGGAGAAGGGGGGTGCCTAGGCTAGATAGACCTAGATCTATATGTAGGCTTGGGGGAAGAAGAATCCAAGTAAAGGCCTATAAGTAGGCTTGGGGAAAGAAGAATCCAAGTAAATGGAAAAAAAAGGGTGAGGAAAGACTCTAAAGGTTGAAAATTTTCAATAGGGGTGGGAGCCTAGGCGGCTTATGTAGGCCTTAGGTCCCAGGCCCTAAGTGAGGCTTTGCCTTAGGCCTTATGTGAGGCCTATATTAAGTCTTTGATAAGGCCTATTTCAAGGTAAGGGCTTTAAGAGTTCTTCCCACATCTCATTTTTTTTTGTCGTGCTAAATGCAAGGCATTAAATGCATGTAAATTGAGGGCAATAGTACTCACAAGGAAATCCCATGTTCACATGGTCACAATCATGTCATGTGTGTTAAGGCACTATCGCGTGTGGATGTACATGCATGCTACGTGCACGTGTGCATGTATGTATGTTATGTGCATAGATAGGCATGCAATGTGTTCATGCACATGTACATATTGTATGTATGTGCTCATATAGGTGTACATATACCCATTGTATATATGTGCTCATATAGGTGTACATATACCCATTGTATATATGTGCTCAGATGGGTATACATGTACACATGTGCACATAGGCATACAATGTTTGTATGCACACATGTACGTGTGTTTGGATGGGTTAGGTGCAAGAAAAAAGAAAATAAATAAATATTGTCAATGTTGATTAGTATTAAACAAGGCTCTACAATGAAATAAAACTTAATATAAAGATGATGTTGAAATTAATACTAGTATTAACAACCAAGAGGGTTGCTATATCAAGTAGAGTCTTGAGGTACAAAGGATGTGAGTTCATGTGTCTTGCAATCATACAATTGAGACCAACATATGGTTCAATCATACGTATACCAATGATATGCATCTGTTTTAGCCCAATTTCTAGATCTATGGATGTATGACTAAATTGTACCGATTGCGACTTAATTTATCCATTGTATGAGTGCATTTGTCTAGTACACATGATATAAATGCATATCACTTTAGTTGTATGATGGGTAATTAGAGTTTTCTGACGTATCGACACGTATGATACATTTTTTCAAGTTTTGACGTATGATTGAGATATACAAATAAGGTATGGATAAGTGTGCTACCATGTGGCGCTCAATGATTGGGTCGTATGATTTGCCACATGTCAAAATCTCATTCAACCATGCAAAAAGATAAGATTTCCACTAGTTATTATGTTCGACTGCAAGTGTCCGTGTACTAATCGAGTCGATATGTGTACAACTACAAAGTCAACAGTGCAAACAGTTGCATGTTTATAGAATTTTGAAATTTTTGGCAAAAATAAAGTTTTTGTTGTGGATTTTTGGGTTTCTTTTGATGTAACATGATATGCACACCCAAATCCAACACTTGAATTCAAAAGAACCCACTAGTTTAATAAGAAACCCAAATAAGAAACCCCTTTACCACCCTTCAATTCCAAAAGATGTAAGTGATGAAATTCATGATAACCTAATCAATGGCTATGGAAGCTAACCCTAATCACACTGATTAAGTTAATCTAATCCTATGGAGGGTGAAGCCTAATTACAAACATAATGATAAACTCATTGAACTAAGCAAGCTTGACTCAAGTTTAGTTAGGTTACAAGATGGAAACTTGTACTCACAGAAAGACTTGAGAGCAACTTGTGTTCATTGCTTGAAAATGACCCCTTTTATATGAGGGAGGTACACCTCTTACGAATGCACCTCATGTGGAATAATGTCCAAGTGTGATGCTCGTGATCGTGGTCCTCTACTCATGCCTTGCCCTTACCCTGTGCTCAATGGCACCATAAATCTCAACACCTCCCCTTGTTGCCATGATGTATATGCTACAAGGCGGTTGGATGTGAGTTACAAAAGATACATCACTCCCCCTTAGTGAAACATGCCTGCTACTTAAGGTGGTCAAGGTTGGTATTACAATATGTCATCACCCCCCCTGGGTGCGCAAGTTGCTACTCTTAGGTGGTTAGGTGTGATAAAAAAACATAAGCTAAGGTGGTGAGGCTCATCGATGTAGCCTTGGCTTTAGAAGAGATGCTCGTCATGGAGGTCTTCTCTTTGCTTGATAAAGACTCCATGTAGTTGATTTTCTGGCTCTTCAGTCTCCATTCCTCTTGTTTGTGCCCGCGAGTTGGTTGCAGTGTCCACATTTTGAGTCTGCACTCGCTTTTAAAGTGTCCTTTCCTTCCGCACAGTGGTAGCATTATTTTGTGCCCTTGTTAGTGTAGAGTGCTTATTCCCTCGTGGTTCCTTGTGTTCCATTCTTTAGCTGCTTCTCTTCTTCAAGTAGGGATGAAAGACAACCCTTAAATATTGGTTTAGGTAAATTCTTTAGAGTGGTCACTAGTGCACCATATTCCTTAGGCATGCTTTTTAGAAGTAAGGCAAATGCATCCTTTTTCACCTATCTTTGCAGCAATGCCATCTAACTGGGTCATGATGCTTTATGAATTGTGCTAGTGACTCATGAAATTTCATCTCTAAGCCATAAAATTCTATTTTCAAATTGATTTCCTTATTCTTGGCCTTAGAACCAAATATTAAATTTAACTCATCCCATGCTTGTTTTGCAGTGGTTTTGGAATCAATGTGAAGTTTGACGCTCGGTAGTGTCTAATTACTTACAAATTGGCTATGTAGTGAACTTTTAAGTGCAAACACATGTAATGATGTGATTTGAATGCATGTGAGTGTTTGCAAGTGTCAAATGTCACCCCCACTCATAAAACATCACTGGTTGCATAGGGCCAAATCATCAGTTCGCAATGGATGAAGTCCCCAAGAGTATTTCCTCATACAAATGGCTCCAAAAACTCCTTTTAAAAAAAAGATTCTTGTTGATAGGCCCGCCCCGGTATCATACCACAAGTTCAAAGCATTCATAAAACAAAACGATTCAAGAAGCCTAATTATTACATCATGCCATGTGGGAAGAATGCTTTAGTCATTCATGTGTTTTAGAGGTACAAATAGTTAAAGTTATGCGATTAAGAGCTACTCTATATATATTCTTCTCTTAACCAAAACCCTAAAATTACTAATGCTAATTTGATCAAGGCTTTCAATGAACCAGTTTTCCTTTAGAGCTCTTTGCTGGTAGTTCATTGGCCAGTCTTGCTCACTCGTTGTTGAGATCCAAGTTCTCTCTGTAGCTTCTTGCTGTGAGCAAATATACAGCTTTCATGGGCGGAGGTGACGACAGGGAGCCCCTGGAGCAGGCTTCAGCTGAGGATGCAGACGACACCAAGCCTTCCGCAGAGGACGAAGACACTGGCGCCGAGGTTGCCCCCATCGTCAAGCTTGATGCCGTGGCTGTGAGCACTGGCGAGGAGAACGAAGATGCCCTCATTGATCTGTGAGTTTCCCTCTGTACAGTTTAGGTTAGGGTTATGGAAAATTAGGGCCTGGTTAGAGTTAAGGATCTCCGTTAAGGCATTCCATGGAGCTACTTAGCAATGGATTCTCTTATCATCTTCGTTTCCTAGGGTTCTGTAAGATATCCTACGAAAGTCCAAGGTTGCATCTCGAATTATGTTTCTTTTCTTTTGAGATCCTCTTTGTTCCCTTTCTGTTACCATCCCTTGTCTTTCCGGAAGGAGCATGGTGATGTGCTATACCCTCTGATCATCTTTGAATTCATTGGTATGCCTACTTTGAACTCTTGTTGATCTGTGTGGCCTTATCTATGGACCTCAACTAGAGTAAGGCTCTCTTTCTGATTTCATGCGTTTTATTTTTTGTGGTTTTGTTGCCCCCCTGTCCAGTCGGTTTGTTGTTGTTAGATCAAGCTCAAGCGTTGTGCTCTGTGCTGTTGTCCATCTAAAGTGTCTATAGTATGCGGAATCAGATCTAGGCAGATCTATGTTTCGATTATGTTGCCATCTGCTGTGAGCAGAGTAATCTACATTTTAGCAGCGCCTGACGGGATCTCCATTTGACCTAGGAGCTGCCTTAAAGGGCAGACAGGGGAGGGATTACATCGATTCTTGTGTCTTTTCTCAGCGTTTTTTGAATGTTTTCCTTAATTTCATCAGGAAGGCCAAGCTTTACCGATTTGACAAGGAGGGGAACCAGTGGAAAGAGAGGGGTATGGGACAGGTGAAGCTTCTGAAGCACAAGGAGACAGAGAAGATTCGATTGGTCATGCGACAGAACAAAACACTTAAGATTTGTGCGAATCATACAGGTAAGTGCTTCACAAGAGTTCCTCCTATTTGAATAAGCTTCCACAATCTCTGTTTTTTTCTTTGCATCTGGTTGGGTTGTACTTGCAGATGTAGTTGTGGATGAGCTTTTTCTGCTTGTTGTTGGCAGTTGTTCCCACTATTAGTCTTCAGGAACATCAAGGCAGTGACAAGACATGGGTGTGGCATGCCTCGGATTTTGCAGAAGGAGAGCTAAAAGACGAGCTCTTTTGCATTCGCTTTGGCAGTGTTGAAAGTAAATATTAATATTATTGGGTTTGTTGTTGATTGTTTATTTTTGTGCTGTCTATGCATGGAATGAGATGTGACACTGCAGCCACTGGGCATTTTGACATGGTAATGGTTGTTATTCCATGCTGCAGATGCCCAAGCTTTCAAGAAAGCTTTTGAGGATGCACAGAAGGTGGTGTCTGACAAGCCGAGTTCTAGTGAGAAAGATGCTGATGCAGTAGGAGAGCTGCTAGAGGGGTTGAAAGTTGGTGAGAATGCAGAGGGAAAGGCAGATGATACCAAAGAAAAGGTTGAAGGCTCCAAGCCAGTGGAGGAGAAAGAGGTTGCTTCTAGTGAAGAGGGGGAGGGGAAGTAATTGGACTGCTTTTGGGCCCTTTAACATGGGTTGCCATTTTCAGAGGCTTCATTCATAGCCTTGTGCAATTGCTTGCATTTGCAGGATGTAGTCCACTGTCTAGGTGCTCCTGCCTTCTTGACTTTTGATTTTACGGGAGTGTGCAGTCCATCAAGTTGGTTGATTCCAACTTGTTGTCAGAGTCTTAGTACCTATATTGTGTAATTTAAGGGCAGGCTGTTATTCTGAGTTACTATGTACGTTCTTAAGTTATCAAAAGTTTTTGTCCTTCATTGAACCACTCATGTATAAAGTATTATGAGGACTTAGTGATGGTGCTCTTCAGACGTATTGGGTGTGATGAAGTAGAATTGCTTGCTTTGCTTCCTGAGCTTTCTTCCTTTGACAGGATAAAGCAATATAGGAAGTTTTATACGCAAAATCATTTTTCAATTGACTCTCCCAGGTGTCATGGGGTCAGTCAGACCATTGGTATCTGGATGCTGAATCTGAAGCAATGCTTTATGTTGAAGATAATCCTCTTAGTCAAGATGAAAACATTGAGAGCTTCTAAATCCCCAAAGAAAAGGACAGGATCCAATATACTTTTGTGCACATTGACCTTCAGATTAAAGCACTGCTCTATCAATTTGTTTGGTAGCACCCTAGGCCACAGCTTTGTTAGTGTGCCGATTAACCCTTGCAGCCTGCGTATTCAAAACTCTGATAGTTTCTAAAGCCAAGGCATGGCCCAGGTATGTAATCATTTTGATTTTTATGTCTTCTGAATCATTACAATCGCCTTTGTAACTAAGTTCTGAGCTACCTACAAGGATAAGCCATGTACTGTCCTGTCAATTATTGCCAATGAAGTGTACACATCCCTAATTGTAGGGGACCTAGGACAGCAATTGTCAAGCCCAATACTGTGTGCAGTGCTTGTGATCTTGGCCCTATTCTGTAGCATTTAAGTGTCCCGTGGAGTACAATGTAGTCTCTATGTGATGAATCTACTGGAGACGGGAGAACAAGAATCACTTCTTCCTCAATTTAAGGACTTCCAGCACATCTTGCAGGATTACTACCTGTCAAAAGTAAAAAGAAAGCATCCCTTGCAGGATTGTGTACTAAGTCACCAGGGCAACTGAAAGCCCTGATGTTGAAGAAAAGATGCTTTGTTTACCAAAGATATGTTGAAAGTCTTGCTGGGACTTAGATATCCAAGAGCCTTCACTGATAAGTAACTTGAGCCAAAGCTGGTTCTTCAAGTGCATAGCCTAGGCTCAGCCCGCTTCTTCAGTTTGAATAGGCTTGCACAGGCCTGTGAATGGCTTAGACTACTGTATATTTAGTATAATTAGATGAAGGGAGACGACCTTATAATTAAGACAATCCAACTTGCATAGGCAATTGTCTAGTTTAGTAGCATCTCTGATTACATCTTTGTTTGTCTTCTGTTGTACCAGTCTTTTTCTTAGAGGGTCGCCTTTGGGGTTCTCAATCTATGCTAGTAGCAGCTTGGAAATAATTCCTCCATGTTACCCATGTTACAAGGAGGTCAAGTCTTATTGCCCATTACATCTTTGTTTGTTTTCTGTTGTACCAGTCTTTTTTCTTCAAGGGTTGTCTTTGGGGTTCTCAATCTATACTAGTAGCAGCTTCCTCTATGTTACCCATGATGGAAGGAGGTCAAGTCTTGTTACAATGCACTCAAAATATGTACTCGCATGCTTTGAAGGATCAATGTCTCAAGGCTGCTCTCTCTACGCTGAAATGGTTACCCATGTATGACCAATACACCATTCGTCTTCCTGAAGGGGCACAGCTGCATGCATGTCCATGGATACATCTCACCGACATTTGGAAGTAATCAGCATATAGTGTTACATGTCAGCACAGCATGGTAGTCTGTTGGGATGGTGCGTGCACTTTCGATTTGTGTTGGAGTAAGAGTTGTGCTGGAGTAGGAGTAAAAAACATATGAAAATGCAATATGTAAAGTCCACTGTTGCTCTTGGACATGATGCAACTAGCATTGGCATCAAGGTTTTTGAGCTTTTACGTGACTGCTTGTAATCATTGAGTCATCTGTTGATTGCATCCACTGTAATGAATTCAATGCTTGAAGGTGGAGTTCAATCTCTTAATATCGAAGAAGCCTTTGTTACTCCCCTTGTGTTGATATTTGCAATTCATTGAGCTAGCAAAGATAATTCCGAAGAGCAAGCCCACTTCTCAGTTGCATGCTATGAGGATGATGTTTATAATGGCAGGGCAAGTAATATTTGTAATCGTCATGATCCAGTTAACAATACTATATTAATCGCCGATCAAGAGGAAACTCAATCTATTTGAAGGTCACAACCTTGATCTATTGTGTGGTTAAGGCCACTAGTATTAGATTGATTGTGAATCAAGAGGAGATTCAATCTATTTGAAGTTAACAACCTTGATCTATTAGCGAGTACCTCGCAAGTTAAAACTGAGCTTCAACGCTGACCTAGGTTACATCTGCAAACTCGTTGAATCAAACTTTTAGAAAACTCCTTGTTAGGACAAAATTTCTGGTATGATGAGCTAAGAGTAGACATTCAATCCAAAGAAGAAGTTCCAATGGCTCGGCATCCACCAAGGCTACTAACCATTGCCAACTACATAGAGAAATATAAAGACCAAGGTGATGATACACATAGCCTTTTCTATGGCAGTGATATGTGGATGTAGACTAATGGGACATGGCACTTTTTCTCTCCTTAGGAGGGAACTCCCAAGTGTGTGTACACACTCTTATTGTGTAAGTGACCTTATCGTATCACTACACTTGAACTTCACTCATTCTCACATCAATCTACTTTGAGTGTTGTGCTTGTGTCTATCTCTACTTGCTTGTTACATCTGTGTGTGTGTTGCTACCGTTGTCTCCACTCTAACAATTTGTATCAAAGGAGGTTCTCTTGTCCCTCAACCCCTTGCTATCACCTCCTCAAGCTGCTCTTTTGATTGTCTCAGATTGAGCTATTTTCTTAGGTGGAGAAGTATACCCTATTGTGTTTGTTAACTACCTTTAGACAAA
Organism: Cibotium barometz; assembly: GCF_041138505.1. Taxonomy (NCBI): domain Eukaryota; kingdom Viridiplantae; phylum Streptophyta; class Polypodiopsida; order Cyatheales; family Cibotiaceae; genus Cibotium; species Cibotium barometz. Next base: position 52,902,350 of record NC_141049.1, on the reverse strand, counting down.
TTTTGACGCATCTTAGGTCGTTTCAGGGTGTTTCGAGGCTCATTCACATGTAAGGTTTCCACAGACATCTCGAGGTAGTGTCAGTTTAAGCTGTCTTTGTTGGATTTTAGGTTTTCTGCATTGCAGCATCAACATTTGGTGTACAAATAGGGTGCTCTGTTCGTCATCGACATTGCATCTTCAAGCTCATGATCAACACCCTCGATAGCATCATCATCATTGTCATCGACTTTTGCATCCTTACTAGTAATGTTTCTAGACTCTATACTCTACTATTTTCATACACTTTGTAAGTTTTTTTGTCATCAGTAATCTATTAGCAATCATCTCAGTTACATTTAGTTGCATTGATAGTACTTGCAGGTAGTTGGGATATTTGTATTTTATGTTAGATTCATTATTTGTAGGTTGAAATGACAGGCAGTGATGTATTTGGGATGCTTTGATGGGACCAACTATCCTGTTGTGGTCCTAAATGATGTATCATGTATTGGTTACCAAAAGTCTTTGGAATGTTGTTATTGGCATTGACCTCAATTGGTAAACATAAATGTATAAGCCCAGGTCTGTCATGTTAAACTTTGAACTCAATGTCTCCAGTGTCAGCCAGACCTTCTCTTCATGGTTCACCATCATAATGAGGTCATCCACATACAGGACAATGATTATATACCTGCCCTGCTTAGAGAGAATATACAAACTTACATCTGATGGGCATATAGAAAGACCAATACTTACAAAGAAAGCATCTATCCGTTGGTACCATGCTCAAGGGGTCTGTTTTAGCCTATATAATGCCTTCTGGAGATTGTACACTTTGTTTTGTGAATCGTTTATCTCAAACCCGGGTGGCTACGTGACATTAAACTCCTCCTTGAGAATGTCATTTTAGAAATGCTGACTTCACATCCATTTGCAATATCAGCCACTTTTCATGAGCGACCAAGGCTAGTACTATGTGAATAGTGGTCAATCTAGCTGTGGGGGTGAATGTATCTTGAAAGTTGACCCTTCGACTTGTGCAAAACCCTTTGCCCACGAGCCTTGCCTTGTATTTATCTAATGTACCATCAGACTTATACTTGGCCTTCCAAACCCATGACATCTGTTTTGCAGGACGATCCACAAGATCTCATGTATGCTTTCTTAAAATTGAGTCAAACTCTGACTCCATGGCCCCCCTCTAGCTTGGATATGCTAATGCTTTCTCTAAGCTGGTTGGCTTCTGTACTTTCACAAGGCCATATTGATAATGTGAGTGGAGGCCCTCTTCTGCTCCTATATTCTCTTAGATCTACGAATAGTTGTTGGCTCTTCTATGATTTACTAGTGGAGCTTTCCCATCTAAGAGCTACTTCACCATTTAGGATATGGCCCCTTATGAAGTATTGTAGGCTTCTCTTCTTCATCATCTAATCAACCCACCTCTTGTGGATTGGTACTCTCACTGGTGGTTGTGTCTATTGGGCTACTTCTACATTGAAGGATAGTGTGGACAAAGCCCTCTTCTCCACCTGATGAGGCTGTTCCTCGAACACCATATCATGGCTGACAAATATCTTCTTTGTCTTCGGGTCGCATAGTCAGCAACCCTTTATCTTGACTCCATAATGTACTCCAAGAAGATACATTTTTAAATCTTAGAATCCCACTTAGTTCTAGATGATTATGGAATATGCACAAAACAATCACATTCAAATGTCTTGAAATACATAACTGAGGGTTTCTTACTTGAATAAGCTTCTTGAGGTATCATGCCCTTCACTGCCTTTATGTAACTCCTTCGGGATGCTCCACTGTCGATGATCCATGAACCATCGGATGTTGAGGAATGTTCTATTTTTTCACAGATTTCTTCTATCGCTAGAAACAATATCAATTTTGCTAGTACTACTCATAGACTCTTGCCAAGGCTTCAAAGTGTCATTCTTCTCATTTGCTTCCTTCAGTCTACATGTTTTGTGACCACACGACGAAACTTGTCGTAGAAGTAAAAACACATTGCCTTAGAGTTCTTCTTCTTTTATTGGGGTTACCAGAGCCCTTTCCCTTGCCTTTCTTTCCATTTGCGGAGAATGATGCATCGCTACCATCTCTGGCTTTTTGAAACACATCTTCTCCATCAACATTGCATCAAACTCCTCAAAAGTAAGAGGCCGGTTGCACACCTGCATGTTCAATGAGATCACCAAACTATCATACTTCGAGGCAACACTCTGATGTGCCTATGTGCCAGCTCTTTACCGGTCTTAGTGATCCCCACTGCCGCCATCTAATCTTGCAAATTATTTATATGCGGTATGAACACTGCTCTACTTCTTCTCCATAAGAATGAACCCTATTGCTGCTTCTCCATCAGAATGCCTTGCTGCAAGTTGATTCTCAACGTTTTGAATCCTTGTCTGATTCCTCGTCTTGCCATGCTTCAAACGCTGTGATAGTATGTTGAATCAGGTTTATCACCAAATCAGTGATGCTGGTGTGTGACGATGGAGTAAGACCCGACTTTGCATCACCTCGGTTGCAATTTTCCACAACTCATATAAATCAAGAATATACCTATTCTTGAACTTCAAGAGAGTGTAATTTGTCCCATACAAATTTTCATCACCAAAAGATGGAGGGTGGGCACAAGCGATTGCGTTATTTACAAATTGGGTCATCTCCTCAAATCTGTCTTCAAGTAGCGAACTATAAAAAACTAGGTTTGCCTAGATATAGAGCCTATGCTCTCATACCATGTAAGAATACACAATAGCTGAATCTGGATCAACACAATACAAAGCACTGAACTGCAAAAAAAAGTGGCGAGTAAACAAAATTCCTAGTTGCAAAAACTTGATTACGAACTAATGGCATCCCACCGGGTGTGCTCTAGGTAAGGAGCTTTGATGACAATCTAGACAGACTAGACAAAGAATGTCTTACTTACAAGAGCCCTTGAACACAATGAACTCGATGATAAACTAAGGTTGTTAAACCGGTCTCTATATAGTACCTAGGGCGCCGACATGGACGTAGGTTGGCCATAACCCACGACTTAGTCCAAAATGACCAACCGACCACATTATCCAATTGGCACAGCTATCAACGTGCCCCATAACCCAAGAACAATGTGTTCTCGGTTTGCTATCCAATGCTCACTAATGCGGTCATATAGCCCGCACAAGCATGCATCCTACTCAACAAAATGCCATGTCTACATAAGCCGTCTCCTAACCATCTAGCCACACTTGGCCACTATCCAATGTCTAAACCAAGTGCCCACTAGGCGCTTACCACTGTTGAGATATCGAGTTCGTCTAGTGAGGTGGTGGGACACTGATGACCCGCCTGGGGGATAGGCCCCACACTTACACCACTGACATGGTTGGTGAGATCATGGGTGATATGCGGCCAGTGGGATGACAGGCTGTGTGACAGCCATTCTAGAGACTGGCATAGTTATAGCGCCAGCTCATGTAGTTGGGTTCACACTATAGAGAACCCGTGTATGTATTGGTTGAGTACCTTTCATATTATGTGTACTCTTATCTTGTATATGGTGTGTTGAGTGAAGAAGAAGGAGATTTTCAGCCTCTCACCTTGTGTGTTCTCTATTAGGGTTTTGTGTGTGTGTGTGTGCTTGCAAGAGCTCAAGCTCTCTTCTCCCCTGCATCTTTTCATGGTATCAGAGCCTGGTTTGTGCTAAGGGCTGAGCTGCAAGCAAGAGAACCACAGGAAGCGGTACGAGGGTAAGAACTTCAACTACTCTTCCCTATTTGTGTTGGTGATTACACCCTTGTCGGGAGCTCTACGGGAGGCACCGGCAAACGATCTCTGATTGAGGAGCTTTCTTCGCGGGAGTAAAGCTATAGGGCAACAATACAAACGCGTTTTGGGCGCGTCTGGACCTCCGTTTTTCAGAAAGCAGGCGATTTCGAGCACTGCGGGTAAGTCATCGATTCTCTGCAGAACTCTGTTTTAAGAACTACATGAAGACAGATTGGCTGTGCAGACACTGTGGGTGCTGCAAAGAGGTCAACAGTTGCCATTGCGTGTAGTATGCATATTGAAGTCACTGGTTGTGACATTTGAGAGTACTACAGTACCGCTTCTGCAGAAAAGACAGCAGTTTGTGCAGGACAAACCAAAGTGCTGTTTCTGGTAAAATTGTATATCTGGCAAGATGTCAAATGATGGCATAACCTAGATTGTGGCAGAGAAGCTTGATAAGAACAACTTCCATGCTTGGAGGTTCAGGTTGATGAATTTTCTGATGGGAAAGGGCTATTGGGACTACATAGAAGGTGAGCATGAAGAGGCACCGGAGATACCGGACATAAACTGCTGCAGATGTGAAAGAGTTTAAAGACTAGAACCAAGGAGCCAGGAAATTTATGTATTGGCTCTCCATTAGTATACATGACACCATGATTGGGCACATTCAGGATGATGCCAAGTCCCCCAAGGAGGCGTGGGACACCTTGGTTAAACTCTATGAAACAAATACCAAGGCACGTAAGATACAGTTGAAGAATGAACTTCATACTGTGGAGAAAAAGAGCATGTATGTGAATGACTATGCATTGAAGATAAAGGGTATTGTGGAATCCCTTGCATCTATTGGTGTGACAGTAGATGATGATGATAAGGTGGAAGTCTGCCTACGTGGTCTCGAGCCACAATACAAGGCGTTCAAGACGTCTATTCAGACTCGGAAAAACATTCCCAACTTTACAGATTTGGTATCTATGGAAGAGGGCTTGGGTGAAGACCAACAGTCTTCACAAACCAAAAACAGTTCAGAGCAACAGGCCTTCTACACAAGTTCAGGAAGAGGACGAGGAAGAGGAGGCCGTGGACGCGGTCAAGGAGGTGGCCGAACAGGTAATCAGAATTATGGCCAGTAGAGCAGCAGCAACAACAGTCCCAGAATACACAACAACAACATCAACAACACATAGGTGGAAGAGGCAAATTCAGAGGCAGGGGGAGTCAAAGAGGACGTGGAAATTGGCAAAGGCAATATAATGATGCATGTGAATGCTTTTATTGTGGTCAGCCTAGACATGTGGTGCAGGCAGAATGCTATAAGAAGCAGGCTGACATGCAAAATGGGAAAGTGCAGCAAAATAACTATGCATCCTCAAGCAGAAATAATGAGGATAATGAAAGGTTGTTTGTTATGCAGCATGTCGTGAATGCCATGTCTGAAAATGTTGAAGCAGCACAAAAAGATGATGTATGGTATGTGGATTCAGGTGCTTCGAACCACATGACAAGTCATGGGGAGTGGTTCAAGGAGATGAAAAACCCGAAAAGACCAGGTTTTGTGAAAACAGGGGATGACACTGCTCATCCAATTGCCCATGTTGGAGATGTGCCATTGTCTATGCAGGATGGCAAAGTGAAGTACCTTGTAGATGTACTTCACGTTCCGAACATAACAAAGAATCTGGTTTCAGTTGGCTAGATGATTGAGCAGGGTTTGCAGGTTCGGTTTAACCCTGATGGTTGTTATGTTGAAGACTTTAAAGACAAGTGCAGGTTGGTTGCAAAAGGCAACAGAGTGGGCAGAATGTTTACGTTGAATGTAGACATGCCTGAAATGAGTGCTACGATGTTTGCAAATGGTTCAAGAATTGTTGCAGACACAGACATTTGGCATAAAAGAATTGGACATGTGAATGTGCAGAGAATGAAGTCTATGCAGACTAAAGGAATTGTGACAGGGCTGCCAAAATTTAAAGTGGAAGGTATGCAGAGAATATGTGAAGCATGCCAATTTGGGAAGCAAACAAAGCATGTGTTTCCACGTAATAGATATGTGAGAAGAAATGCACTAGATGTTGTGCATTCAGATGTATGGGGTCCTACGAAGACCGTGTCTATGGGAGGCTGCAGGTATTATGTGACTTTCATTGATGACCACACAAGGAAAGTGTGGGTATATTTCATGAAGGAGAAGAGTGAGGTGTTCACTCACTTCCAGAATTTCAGAGTTTTGGTTGAAAAGCAAATAGGGAAATATGTAAAGTGCCTAAGGTCAGATGGAGGGGGAGAGTACTTCTCCAATGAGTTCTCTGAATTTTTTAAGAAGAATGGTATTTGGAGACAGTTTACATACAGATACACTCCGCAACAAAATGGAGTTGCTGAGCGAAAAAACAGGCACATTGCTGAGATTGCGCGAGCATTGATGGAAGAGAAAAATATGCCGCATAGCTATTGGGCTGAGGCTGTGGGCTGAGGCTGTTTCTACAGCAGTATACATCATGAACAGGACTACAATTGCAGCCATACATGATGTAACTCCAGAGGAGAGGTTTAGTGGCAGAAAACCAGATTTGTCTCATCTGAAAGTCTTTGGATGCATTGCATATGTGCATGTGCCAGATGAGCTGAGAACTAAGCTAGATCCAAAAGCTGAAAAATGTGTGTTTATTGGATATTCCCTTGAGCAAAAGGGATACAGGTGTTATAACCCTGCTACACGTGAGTTGAGGGTAAGCAGGGATGTTGTCTTTGATGAGATGAGCAGATGGTATGCTGCTGAAAAAGAAGCTGTTGGGCTGATGTGAGTGGAAGTGTGGTTGCACAGAATGCAGGTCAGCGCAATCACAGTCTTTGAGTGGACCAGGAGAGTCCTCATCTAGTGGGTCTGTTGATAGACCATGGAGTGGCAGGTTGCGTCATAATACCAGCCCTGCAAATGTGATTAGTACATCACGTAAAGGAAAAGAGAAAGTGGTTGGGCCCCTTGGTATGCCTGACATTTCTGCAGGGCATTCTCATGTTGATGGAGAGTCTAGTGGCTCAGATATGAGCCTTGATGAGGAGCTTGGGATCCTAGCTATGAGAACACCTGGTGTAAAGAAGGCTATGGAAGCCATGAATGAAAAGCTGCGAAGATCTGGGAGAGTGAAAAACCCTGTGCCGAGGTTTACATATGATGGTTATGTGGCACATCACTATGCATATATGGCAAAGGTTGTGCAGGTTGTCGAGCCCACATGCATTGATGAGGCCATTGAAAATGTGTGTTGGGAGAAAGCTATGGATGAGGAGATGAATGCACTATATGGAAATGAAACTTGGGACTTAGTGCAATTGCCTGAAGGCAAGAAAGCCATTGGATGCAAGTGGGTGTACAAAGTTAAACATAACAGTGATGGAAGCATAAACAGGTATAAGGCTAGGTTGGTAGCCAAAGGGTATGTGCAGACATATGGCATTGATTATGAGGAAACTTTCAGCCCTGTTGCCAAGATGACAACAGTGAGAGTTGTGATAGCAGTGGTTGCGTCAAAGCAATGGTCTTTACATCAGATGGATGTAAAGAATGCATTCTTGCATGGGGATTTGCAAGAAGAGGTGTATATGTTGCAGCCACCTGGTTATGAGGATGTGAGTCACCCCGAGCATGTTTGCAGGTTGAAGAAAGCCTTGTATGGCTTAAAGCAAGCACCAACAGCATGGTCTGACAAGATTTCTGAATATCTTGTCACTATTGGCTTTCATGTAGCCAATGCAGATTTCTCGCTGTATGTGAGACATGGTGATAGAGGGGTTGTGCTTGTTGTCATCTATGTAGATGACTTGATCATTACGGGGGACCATGATGCAGAGATCTTTGATGTAAAGATCTTTCTTAGATAGAAGTTTGAGATGAAGGATCTGGGAGAGCTCAGATATTTCTTGGGCATTGAGGTGATTAGGTCACCACATGGTATTGTTACTGTAGAGACAGTATGGCTTGGACATGTTGTCCAAGTATGGTATGACAGGCTGTAAGCCTATCATCTCAGTGCCATTGGATCAGAATGGCAAGTTGAGTGTAGACTCAGGAGAGATTTTGGAGGATCCTACTATGTATAGGCGCATAGTAGGAAGCTTGATCTATATGACGATCACGAGACCAGATTTGAGCTATGCTATTGGGTTGGTGAGTCAGTTTATGCAGGTTCCACGGAAACCGCATTTGGATGCATTGCGACGCATACTGAGGTATGTGAGGTCTACTTTGTATTGTGGACTATTCTATGAGACTGGGACAGAGATATGTGTACATAGGTACACAGATGCTGATTGGGCTGGTAGTATCTCAGATAGAAGATCTACCAGTGGATTCATGTTTTCTTTGGGGAGTGCTGCTGTGACTTGGAGCAGCAAGAAGCAGCCTACAGTTGCTCTATCCAGTACAGAGGCCGAGTACAGAGGAGCTGCTATGGCAGCATGTGAGGTAGCTTGGTTGAGAAAGCTACTTGCAGATTTGGGTCTATCAGTGGATAGACAAGTTGTCATTTTCTGTGACAGCATTAGCAATATACAGTTGGCCAGGAACCCAGATTTTCATGCTCGTACGAAGCATATAGAGGTCCACTACCACTTCGTCAGAGAGAAGGTCTTGGCAGGAGATCTTGACCTTGTTTATGTCAGCACAGAGGATCAGGTAGCTGACATCTTCACCAAAGCATTGGGTACAGAGAAGCTTCGCAGATTCAGGGCTTCGCTTGGTGTACATGAGATGGAGTTGAGCTCGAGGGGGAGTGTTGAGATATCGAGCTCGTCTAGTGAGGCGGTGGACACTGATGACCCGCTTGGGGGATAGGCCCCACACTTACACCACTGGCATGGTTGGTGAGATCATGGGTGATATGCGGCCAGTGGGATGACAGGCTGTGTGACAGCCATTCTAGAGACTGGCATAGTTATAACGCCAGCTCATGTAATTGGGTTCACACTATAGAGAACCCGTGTATGTATTGGTTGAGTATCTTTCATATTATGTGTACTCTTATCTTGTATATGGTGTGTTAAGTGTTGAGTGAAGAATAAGGAGATTTACAGCCTCTCACCTTGTGTGTTCTCTATTAGGGTTTTGTGTGTGTGTGTGTGCTTGGAAGAGCTCAAGCTCTCTTCCCCCCTGCATTTTTTCAAACAAGTGCTTAACATACTTCTCATAAAAGAAACCTTACACAATAGAGCACATCCGTCACTCACAAAAACAACACAAGGGAGTATTGAGCAAATGCCTTTCCAACAATTTTCTCAATTTGAACCATGCAAGTTACATTAGTGACTAAAGGACGATTTTTATTATTATCGACCAACATCTCTTATTCATGGTTTTTTGGCTCTCTTTGACACCCTAAATTTTTGAACCTACCTCTCTCTCTCTCTCAAGGCATTACACACTACCGCCTAGAAAGGATCATCGACTACCAACTAGAAGTTTGATCTTTACATTGTAGGAAGAAAGGAAAAGAAAGTAACGGTGCAAATTTATACTTACGACAAGTAGACATGAATTTCCTTGCAAAGCAAGTACTTCAAAGAGACTGAACATCAAAGCTAGAAGCATGTTCTCGTCTGCATCAGTCCTAAAGGTTGGAATCACTCTAGAAAATTCAATCTAAAATTTTCTTAAGGTTAGTTTCAATCTGAGAACTTTTGGGCTTGCCTGTTTCAAATGAAATGCTTCTCCATATTAGGGGATGGTGGCTCTACCACCTTTTGGGTACTTGAAGCAGCCATGAAATAGATCTAAAAAAACTCTTTCAAGTAGCAAGACATTAAATATCCAGCTCAAACACCGATCCCTTTCTACTCTACTAAAGTAAAAATACCTTATGAAGGATAACATCTTGGCTTTAAAAATACCTTATGAAGGAGAACATCTTGGCTTAAAAATTAGCCAAGGACTTTCAATGTCAATCTTCAAATTTAGCTAGTACTTACATCTTCAATTTAACCATTAATTAATGAATAATCACAAATAAATTGCCTTTTTCTTTCATTTTTTTCCACTTTAAACGCTTCATCAACAGCATAAGTTCCATTATGATTAGAAAATCCCTAAAGAAACTTAATTACATCAAATGGTACGCAATTGATTGCATTTGATTCACCCACCTTATCACTGTCTTCAGAAGAGCTTAATCACTTGCCAAGTCTAATCTATTTGTATACATGACAGGGACTCCTCTTGTAAGGATCAAGTCTCAAAATAAATGAGGTCCCTTTGCTTATCATACTTCCCCGTACATTCCTCAGAATGTCTAGTGTGTCTTCCTGGATACCCATATAACTTTGATGAAATAGCAGTAAACAAGGCCACCTACTTGGCTTTGCCATTGTGCCACCTTTGCATGTCTATGAAAACCAGATGCATCGATTCACTTATACATTCAACTCATTGTGATTTGTTAATGAGGCACGTCGTCCGCGTTGTGCATGTGGCAGCAAGGCACATCGTCATACAACAAGCAGCAGCAACCATAATATGAATCATGTTTCCAAGCAAATGCAGCCACATCCTCCCCCAGCCACATCAAACTTGATAGATCAGTCATGTCTTCAAGTGAGATCGCCTTCGCACCATCCGAAAGCGGATGCTGCCCACCATTATCAATGCAACAAGGACAACTCCTTGTACAACATGCAACCCCAGGACAAAAGACTCACGAGGTAAGAAACATTGTTGAATGTCTCGTGTTCCATCGTTGTAGAAATGAATGAGAAGAAAGCTCGGATCATCTCTGTTACGCCATGTAAACGTTGAGACAGTAATCTCTCTCGTCCCATCATCCAGGACTCTGTCACAAAACCGATGCGCATGTGCACTCAAAACCAAACTGTATCAAGCAACAAAACATATGTCAAAGGGAGTTACCGCATAGGTAAAAAATGAAGTCAGACAAAGCAGAGATGCCCACTTCTAACCATACAAGCACCTTAAGGAGGATAGACTCACCTGGGTTTTAATACTGAAAGCAAATATCTTGAAGTGTTGAGGGACAACATATCCATCATACTTCTGTAAGGTGTTAATATATGAAGCCTAGAACTGCACACAAAAAAATAATAAGCACCATAAAAATCCCGCATACAGACCAGCCAATCCCTGTCCACAACTACACCAAACCATTTAAATGGCACAGCTTAGTGTTCAATAAAGGAAACTGTTTGATCAGTCTGGTGGGCATAGGCGTAAACCTTTTGCTTTAACACAACCAAAAACTAACTTAAAGCAAGGCAGTGTCTCCTTGTGACATGCTATATACACAAAAAAAGATTTAAGTGTGCTTGTTCATCTCAATACATTCAAATGTTTACTCCCCACTCAGATGTGTGCATGTTGGGTGCTTTTAGGCTGGTTACAGAACACAGTGGGCAGCGCCATGATAACTGCTCGTACATAAGACATGCGTGCTTCATCGTAATACAATCAAATTTTTACTCCCAACTCAGATGCGTACATGTTCAGTGCTTTTAGGCTGTTTACAGAACATGTACAACATATAACCCCCCCCCCCCCCCCCCCCCAAAAAAAAAAAAAACCGAATGGATAGGTTAGATGTCCAATTCCCAGCCTGTGATAACTAGCCTTAATGAAAATATGCAACAATTCCACTTACCTTTGGGCCGATGCGAATAACGGCAAGCACCCACCCTCTAGTTCGTGCCATGGGGCACATCTTGGGGCATCGACCGAGTCACACACGCTTTCATTCGCCCTATACAAGGGGAGGTGCAAGAGTAGGACAGGCCTCTGAAAAGCATTTCCACTTGAATGAGTGCTTGAGTCTGTTCGCCCTGTGCATTCAGTACATGGCTGGCTACCACTAGAGCCTCTTTGCAAGGCGACTTTGGCCTTTTCCACCACCTTTAGTACGGAGCTATGCATGGGACAAGCCTCACAAGCCAGAGCCATGGCATTTAGGGAGACGAAAGAGATGTTTCTGATCACGAAAGTTGCGCTTGCTGTTTCATCAAGCCCGGGAAAAGTATTCACGAACCGCCGTATTAAGGTTGGTGTTATCTGGTAAAAGTCTCCAATATCGTGATTACCAGCTGACACATGGTACGGCAATCCCAAATAAGGCCTTGCCATGTCATTGAACCGGTCTACCACAGACTCCCATTGCTCCTCTGTTGATTTCCTTCCCCAATCTGAGATGTCCCCGAGAACTAGTAAGGTGTGCGGTTTTAGCATCTTATATGCCCTCTGCTCATCACCAAAAAGAAGCCATATCATATTCAATTCCACATAACTTCTGGGAATCACAATGCTCCCACGTTGAATGTGTACAATAGATATGCAATGCTGCCTTTAACTGTGTGTTTAAATGAGTATACACTTACCATGGACTGATACGTGCGCAGATCTTTGAACTGCTCTCTCTCTCTCTCTCTCTCTCTCTCTCTCTCTCAATTTACCTTAAAAGAAGCCTTCATGAAAGCATCCCTGCGCACACGGTCAAGCCACATGGTTCTGGGTCCAGTAAGATGGAGATCACCCACCACCATAGCTCTGAGTTGGACAGCAGTATCCTTGATTCCACGCTCCTCCGTGGAAGAAATGGGTGAGCATGAAGGGTTGGAAAGGAAGTGCAGCAATATCCATGGCAGGAACACCACAGCCGAAAGGGGCAACAGATTTCGAAAAACAACAGCATGTTTTCGCATTTTCAGAATTCAGGTCTCACCACGAAAAAAAAAAAAGAAAAAGAAAAAAAGACAAATAGTTTCTGTTTTTCTGAAGAAAAAAAAGAACCCAAATGATTTTCTTTCCTGGCTTAATCTCTGCCAAATCTGAGAGGACTGATCTGCAAAAAGCTCTTTGCTTCCTGATTTTGCCCTTTGGTGGTTCTATGCCAAAGCACTGTGTGGCTGTGGGCGTTACAACCTGTGCCAGTTTTGAAAATACCATGCATCGCAGTTTTGCAGGTTTCAAGTCCTCACATCAAAAACAGAGATCAACACACAGAGAGCAACACCCAACACACGTGTTAAGCAACTGCATTATAAAAATTCACTACCTAGTAGTACCTTGCCTTTAAAATTAAAAAATTGCCAGTATACTACCTTGCCTTCAAAATTAAAAAATTGCGCCACAAAACCTTTCAACTTCTTTTTTTTTTCTTTTCATCTATATATTGCCACCAAATAGGTAAAACTCTACAAAAGTATAGACCCAAGATCAAAGCCCAGGGGTAACTTCTTACTTTTAAAAGTGTAAGACCCTTTCCAGAAATGTCTTCAGTACATTGCTTCACTCAAAACCTTTCATAAATTTTTTTAAATTGCGATGTTATTTTTTAGAGACAGAATATGCCTAATGGCATGCGGAGAAGGGGGCCCTAGTCGTCGCAGTGTAGGGCAAGAGGTGGGGGAGATAAAACCTTTCGATTTCAAATAGAGCACTAACATCTCCCTTTTGGATTAGACAATTTCAATATCTGAAATAGAGCACCAACATCTCCTTTTTAGTTATCTATTAGCTTTTTTGTTATATTAATTAATTAATCCCTAACCTTGGTTTTTGTAAGGTTATTACAAAGTAATTGAACTTTAACTAAAGGTAAAAAGCATTAACATCTCCTTTTTGGATTAAACTTTTCAATTTCAATATCTTAAATAGGGGCATACAATGAAGAAACAAAGGAAAATCGATTAATTAATGGAAGTGATTTAGTTACAAACGGATTGCAAAGTTCTTAAAAAAATTAAACGATGCATAAGCTGACATCGTCAACCGCACCGCGACATTTACCTTCCTCTGCCACCCTCCTACCGTCTCTCGCTGGCCGCCTGATGCTGCAAAAAAAGTCCCCCCTCTCTCTCACCCGTGCGCACTGTGCTTCTCCTCTCTGTCCCTCCTCCTCGAATGTAACTCGTTACCAGCATAAGCCACCTATTAAAGACAACGTGTAGCTTTTTTTAACGCTATTAAAAGTTCATCCATTAACTGTCCGCACGTGTGTTGTAACCGGCAACCGCTTGATTACATTCAAAGTCACCGTCTCCTCCTCTTCTTCACCCCAGGAATGACCACAAGCATCGTTCGTTTGCAAACGTTGCAGTTTGTAGATAGCCACTTGATCAAGCGTCGCTTTGAAGGTTCATTTTTATGTCATTAACGGTATTTTGATAAAAGGTGTGGAAACATTAACCGTACTAGATTAATTCTTTTTTGCACTTACATTTCAAGCTCGTTGTGCTTTCGGAGTCAGATACAGTTTGCCAAAGATATTTAGCATTAGACCAATTTCCTAAATTTGGTATGCCCCTATTATTTCATGAAGACCGTGGTTTAATTTGCAAATAAATACAAGGTTCTTAACCTTGGCCAATCAAATGTTAAAGTTTCTTTCCAAAATCGTATTATCACTAATTTGACTATATTTATTTTTAAATTTTTAACTTATTCATTTTTTTGTTATTATGTAGTGAAATGTCAAAAATGAAAAAAAGAGCAAGAGAAACAACGACTGGAAAATTTATAAATTCAACTAATGAAAGCAATGATGTTTCAAGCATAGAACCTAAGAAAAATCGTGGTAGACCTAAAAAGTTGTCTAATGAAGATGCAATGTTAGATCAATCCAATGTCAACTTGAAAGTGCTTGAGCTAAGTGTGACAATATCATTAGGTAGTAGTGACATTGATGAAGCATTAATCAATAATCTTTATGATTTTATCACTAAAGAATGCCTTACTGATAGTTGCTCATTGGAAAGAGGAGGCACATTTTTCCATTTCCACTATCAAATGGTCATTAGAATTCATGCGAAGTCAATAATTGCAGTTAATAAACTCATCAAAAAGTATATTGGATGGGACAAGAATAATCCCATTGGTGGCATTTGTAATGTGTAGAGCATTAAGACAGAAGACCATGCACACATTTCATGGTATGATAGGCTATTGTATGAAAGATCTTGATAAGCCTCATTATAAAAATGTGTCACATAATATTAGTGCTAAAGATATTTCCATGGGAATATAAATTTACATACAATATGGTGCAAATGGTTTGAAGAACAAAGTTTGTCTTACTCCAACAAAATTTTTTGATAGAGCATTGATGTTTTGGAAGTTCTATTTAAAGCATCCTTTAGGCAATAATTTCTGCACCACTATTTATAAAATGATCAAGACAGGAAAGTACTACCCATCTTCTAATTGGATAACTCCATATCAAGGAACAGGAATGGAGCTTCAAAAAGTTGATGCTTTATGGAGGAGGACAATGGTATATCCATCCAACACAACAATGAAAGATATCTTTGACATTTTTATTAATAAACAGAATTTCGATGCTTCACATCCAAAATTAGATTGGTTCATGAATAGATGGAAAATAAATGAGAATGAAGTTGACAATTTGAGGTATACCTTTAATGAAGATGAAATAGTAGAGAATTTATATAAGATAAATAAGCAAACAATTGAAATAATGGAGGAAGAGAAAACACATAGACTGGGTATAGAAATAGTAAAAGAGAAAGACAGATAATAGTGAAAATGAGGAGAACATCCCCAAGCTGGAATATATTCCTTTATGCCAAAAAAGAAAAATTGGAATGCAATAAATGACATTTTTAATATGTTTCTACCAAATGTGAATCCATAGGAATTTTTGTCATGAAAAATAAAAAATAGCAATGGTTTTATTTTGGTTGTCCTCTTTTTAAAAGTAGAGTGAACAATTTTTCCCGAATAGTAGAGTGAATAATAGAGCTTTAGTCATCTATTAAGTTTTTTGTCATTAATTAATTAATGCCTAACCTTGGTTTTAGTAAGGTTATTAAAGTAATTTAATCCTCTAAGGTTATTACAAAGTAATTAATGCCTAACCTTGGTTTCAGTAAGGTTATTACAAAGTAATTTAAACCTCTAAGGTTATTACAAAGTAATTGAAACCTTACTTTAAATAAAGGTAAAGATAATAAATAATAATTTACAAACTTGATTTAAAAAACATCAAAATAAAAAATAAAAAATGTCACCATAAATCTGAAATGAATTAAATCACTTAAAATTTATGTATAAAACATAAAAAATTGCTCCATTCATTTGAAACAGGAAAATTATACAAAAAACATATTTTTGTATTAACTGAACGGGAATTTTTATAACCATAAAAGCAAAAAACATATTTTTGTATTAACCGAACGGGAATTTTTATAACCATAAAAGCAATGGTTTATACAATGATGACCATGAAACTACATATTCGAAAGATGCTCATACATATCCCTTGAAATTTCTTACATATCTTCCACTTGTTTCCTAATACAAAATCATGACCATTTTCTATTGCTTCTCTCATATTTGGTGGATCTAAAAGAGAGCGATATTTGCCGTGCAGTTGTTAACCCACTTCTAGGGTTAACAAGAGCTACTACCATTATTTTGCATCAAGAAGTCAAGGTAGATACACCAAAAGGTCATACATTCAAGATATGAAGCAACAGTGTCTAAATCTACAACTTGGACGGGCGCTCGTAATGGTGCGACGTAATACTTATTAAGGTAAGAGCATGCAGTAACAAGTTAGGATGAAGTCTCAAGTGATGTACTTCATGGATATATTATGAGAGTAGTCATTATAATAGCATTAGGTCTCTTATGAGCCTAAAGTGCCCAGCCGGCCACCACCATAGTTTAAGTGAGTGTGAACACTTATGGCCATGTATATAGGTGAAAATATCTCATAATACAAAGAACTCTCCCATTGTATAATAGAATCTTGCTCTTGCTAATCCCTCTCTAATCCATGCTAGTGAGTGTGTGTGCATGGAGTGAGGTGAGAGGAGGGATGAGTACACGTAGTACAACGTGGCGGTGTGACAACACTCGCGGTAGGCGCGGTGGAATTGCTTCTCAAGGAGTTGTGGAGCTTGGAGACCTCTTCATCAAGGGTTACGAGATCGGCCAATGGAAAGATCCTCGCGAAAGTTACGGTTCACTAGGTAATCTTCTTATTGGATGTGTTTCAATGGGGGTTTGGGTGAGCCATAACATTTTTGGTGCCACCCTGTCGGGGAGTCATCTCTTGGTTTTTTCCACTGTTTACTCTCTAACCTACACAAATCCATTGCCCAGTCTTAATTAGTGGTTTCCCGCAAAAAAGATATGGTTTTAATGGAGATTTGTGTGTGATTTTGTGAGAAATAGCTCTCTTTTTTATCTTTTGAAAGAATGATTTTATTGGCTTAAATGTGTTGTTTTGTTAGTTTTAATCTAGTTTTTAGTGTTTATTAAGTGTGCACATAGAGTGTGTTGAGTTTAGTTTGCATCCATTGTATCAAAAAATGCAACAGATTGCAATTTTGTGATTTTTAGCTCTCTTTAGAGTTGAACATAGAGCTAAAATCATTAATTTTTGCTTGATTTGTGTGTTTTTGTTTGATTTGTATGCATTAGAGTGTTAGCAAGTATTAGGGGTAGCTCTCTTTAGAGTTAAACATAGAGTGATTTTTAGCTCTCTTTAGAGTTAAACATAGATTCATTAATTTTTGCTTGATTTGTAGCTCTCTTTAGAGTTAAACATAGATTGATTTTTAGCTCTCTTTAGAGTTAAACATACAGCTAAAATCATTAATTTTTGCTTGATTTGTGTGTGTTTTTTTTGATTTGTATGCATTAGAGTGTTAGCAAGTATTAGGGGTAGCTTAATAATTTGAAAAATTTCATAAAAACTTTTAAAAACTCTTGAAATTGACTAATCTTTTTAATTGACTAGTTTTTGTCATTAAGGGGCGATTAATATAGTTCAAGAGGTAAAAAACAAAAAAATGTGTTTTTCGGATTTAAAATCGATCATGTAAGGTGCCAAAATTAATGTTTTTGGGTGTTTTAAGAGCATCTACATGCATCAAAACATATAATTGCATCAATTTCTTCATCAATTAGAGATTTTTTTGCTCTCTTTGGCCTAATTTGCATAAAGAAAAGAGCCAAAATTAAGGGTTTAATTAATCTTTGATTATTATTTAATTTACACTTTAGATTAAGCACAAAGCTTAGGAATCCAAGGATCTATCCAATGATGTGCTCAATGGTGTGAACTAATTATTGATTAGTGGTTCTTAATTAGTCCAAAAAGGGAAAAGAATCAACAGTCTCAAAATTCGACCCAAAAATATCGAGACAAAAAACAGCCTAAAAGGACTAAAAAATTACCCAAAATAGCCCGAAAAGGACAAAGGACTAAAAAATTACCCAAAATAGCCCGAAAAAGACTATACCATATTCAGACTACAAAATCACGAAAAAGTCAGAGAGACAAAGTTGTAGTACACCCAAAATAGCCCAAAAAAGACCACCATATTTGGACTACTTTTTGAGTGTCTAGACGACAAAATCACGAAAAAGTCAGAGAGACAAAGTTTGAGTGTCCAAAAATACTATAACTCTCTCATACAGTGTTTTTCCAGATTCCTTTTGGAACACATTAAAAAACGGGCTGCAAAATAGAAAAGATCTTTCTGATTTTAAAAAAAATCTTGAGACAGTGATGGAAAATAAGTTTTGAGACCTCCTCTTCTATGTGGGATGTTACTGGTTTTTACACGTTTTTTCAGAAAAATTCATCCTAAGAGGGCATTCACATGCACTTTTGTTAACCCAATTCTAGGGTTAACAAGAGCTACCGCCATTATGTGACATCAAGGAGTCACGATAGATACACCAACGGGTCATACATTCAAGATATGAAGCAATAGTGTCCAACGCTACAACTTGGATGGGCGCCCGTAATGGTGTGACGGAGTATTTATGGCGATTCCTGCTTCAAGAGCGTGTGGTAGCAAGTTAGGATGAAGTCTTAAGTGATGTGCTTCATGGATATATTATGAGAGTAGTCAATGTAATAGCATTAGGCCTCTTATGAGCCTAAAGTGCCTGGCCAGCCATAGTTTAAGTGAGTGTGAACACTTATGGCCATGTATATAAGTGAATTTCTCTCATAATACAACATACTCTCCCATTGTGCAATTGAGTCTTGCTCTTGCTAATCCTCTTGCTAATCTCTCTCCCTAATACATGCTAGTGAGTGTGTGTGAGTGAAGTGAGGTGAGTGTGTGTGAGTGAAGTGAGGTGAGAGGAGGGACGAGGACCCGTAGCGTGCAATGCGACAATGTGACAACACTCGCGGGAGGCGCGGTGGAATTGCTTCTCAAGGAGTTGTCTAGCTTAGAGACCTCAAGGGTTACGAGCTCGGCCATTGGAAAGATCCTCATGACAGTTGTGGTTCACCAGGTAATCTCTTTTTAGATGTGTTTCAAGGAGGGTTAGGGTGAGCCATAACATTTTTGGCGCCGTTGTTGCCGGGGAGCCATCCCTTGGCTTTTTCCATCGTTTTTTCTCAAATCTACGCATTACCCATTGTCCATTATCTTTATTAACAGTTTCCCATGAAAAAGATGTGGATTTGATGGTGATTTGTGTGAGATTTAGTGTAGAATAGCTCTTTTTTATTTTTGAAAAGAATGTTTTTAAAGTTTAATTTATTGTTTTTATTGTTGTTATTGTGGTTTTTCATATTCTTAGGGTTTACACACAGTTTTATTAGGCTTAGTTTGCATCCATTACATCAAATAATGCAATAGAATGCAATTTTTAGTGAATGTTAGCTCTCTTTAGTGCTAAACATAGAACTAAGATCATTAATTTTTAGTGAATGTTAGCTCTTTAGTGCTAAACATAGAACTAAGATCATTAATTTTAGTTTAATTACGTGTTTGTTGTTGAAATTACTTGGATTAGAGTGTTAGCAAGCATTAGGAGTCGCTTAATCTTTCAAAAAATTTCTTAAAACCATCAAAATTTGACTAATTTTTCTTAATGGACTGGTTTTTGTCATTAAGGGTGATTAATCTTGCTCAAGAGGCAAAAAAATTAGAAAATGTGTTAATTGGGATTTAAATTGATCATATGAGTAGTCGAAATTGGATGATATGAGGACTCAGTGAGTCTCTCCCAACAAGAACACTCACATACGGCCTTAGTAACTCGTACAGAAATACGACTGTATAAATTTCCAAAATTATGGGCAAATACGACGGAACAATAGACCCTGTTCAATTCATTCAATTATTTGAACAGAGATGTTAGGCCCTTGGAAATCCCAACTGTCCCAACAAGGTACATACGTTGAACCTATTCTTGGAGGGAAAAGCTAGTCGATGGTTCATTACATTGATGCCCACGGTCAAGACCAACTTCAAAACCTTGAAATCAACCTTTATACATAGCTTTTTCAGACAAGGTGATCGGTGGAGTGCAGCAACAGAACTCTATTCGATTGAGCATCAACCAAATGAACCCATTAGAGACTTTATCCTTCAAACTTGGACTCACGATGTGAGCCATGGGAGAAATTAAACGATATTCAATTGAAGAGATGTTTCATGATGGGCTTGAAGAATAAAAACTTACACAACTTGATCATTGTATCCAAATGAACCCATTAGAGACTTTATCCTTCGAACTTGGACTCACGATGTGAGCCATGGGAGAAATTAAACGATATTCAATTGAAGAGATGTTTCATGATGGGCTTGAAGAATAAAAACTTACACAACTTGATCATTGTATTCAATCCAGAGATGATCATGCTACAAGGTGTTCCTCATCTAAACCAAATAAAGCAATGGCAAAAGAAAGATCGATCTCGAAATTGACATTCCCCGAACTCTATGCAACCTTGCTTAAAACCTTTCAATCGACATCTCAAAGAGAGGATGAAAACCTTAAAAACCAGACATCCTTAATGCCTCTACAAGTGAGAAACGAAATGCCTTGTGTTGAGTGAAATCACTACGACCATCCCAATCCTCATTGTGCACACAAGGCACATGTTCTTCTATACTGCATATATTGTAAAACCTTTGACCATGATACTAAAAAGTGTCCCACTTCATCCACAATTGACTCAAAACCTCCATCTCCCGTGCACCGAACAGAAACAGTCCAAAGGGTAGAAACTGCTCAGGAAGCACTTAATCGAACACTTCAGTGTTTCTATTGTCGTGAACCTCACAAGGTGGCAGACTGCACAGTTTGGAATACTTCCATGCCCATAGTCACTGACACCTTATGACCCATGTGTGAACAATGTGGCATTCATCACATGTTCCAAGATTGCCCAAGACGAGTTGCTTCAATGTAACTTGCCTCACAAAATACAAATCTTAACATCTTAAGTGTACAAAACGAGCAATTGTCCACGGTGCCCTTGAATGTGCTTACACGTTTACAAGCACGAGAAACAGTAAAAAGGAGTGCAAAGGACAATACCTCAACATGGGTAAAAGAACATGTTATAAAGCAGAACCCAAAAAAAATGCAAAACCTTCTAAAATCAAGAAAAACAAGGGACAACAAACTATTGAAACCAAGGTTGAATTAAAGAGTAGGGAAAAGAAGTCTATAGAGGACATAAACACAAAAGAGCCAAAAAATACACGGGATGTAGAAGCATCCACATCAAAAGCCACCACACAAACCACAAAACCCATATGTACGACACAGGATACAAGAGCCCACAAGAAAATTCGATCTCATCGCATGGGCAAACATAATAAAAAACTGACAATCCAAAGAAAGTCAGAAACTGAAACAAGTTCTAGTACGTCACTAAGTGAGGATGAAACAAGTTTTAACTCTTCACTCAGTGCACCTCATAGACTAATCAAGAAACTAGAACCTACCCAACCACCCTAAATGGATAATAATGATCACATGACATATACAGAACGTAAAAAGCAAGCTCAAGAGAGCAAGCTTAGCTCGGTTGAATGTCTTACACGGTCACCGGTTGTTATTGAGCCTCATAATGCCAATCCTAAATCAGAACCAAAATACAAAGCCTAGAGGAGTACCGCTTTCCCTTTTAAGAGGAAGACATACCCTCTACAGAAGAGTCATTTGGGACAGATTGCACAAACTATACGCTTGAGAAAGCACGTGAGGAATTAGATAATTCACTTACAAGATTAAAACAGTCTCTCAAAACCTCATTTGTAGGAATTCTCTTCTCTCATGATGAAGCCAGCATCACATCAGCACTTGCACCTTTAAGGGCTCAACCTGAGTTATACCAAGACATAAAGAACTCCATAGAATAGAATTGTGAGGATTCACAAGTTTCCAAACAAACCTCATTAAGAATTATCAGAGGGCCAAGTGTGCCAGTGTACACATTGGGTACTCTTGAAAAAGCTTAGAGCCAAAATGAGGATGAAAGTGAATGGGAGTATGAAACAGAAACGGGATCTCAAGCCGAAACAAAAACTAAAACATCCATGGTTCCTTTGGAAGATTCTATCATGGTATGGTTGGATTTTCCTATACAGGCAATGATGTTAAGCGCAAACGCGCATTGATTAGTCCTCGAGCTAGTCATAACATTGTGACAATAGACACTTGGGTAACTTGAACTCATCCCTACAGACAATAGTCTTGCAAGAGGAGCCAATGGACAAAACATTAAAGTTTGAGATTACTTCATATACACTACTCAAACAATCAATGGCGATATGGAATTTACATTTCATGTTACCCTAGATTCCATTGAGTATGATGTCATTCTTGGTGGAACTTGGATAGGTGAATCGTTGTATTTAATAGATGAATCCATGCAAACAGTTACCTTGAACACTCCTACAAGCAATGTACAATTGCTATTTACGGGAGGAAGAGACCTTGCAGGAGTTGGAACTTATCTTACTGAAAAGATCCGTAGGATTTTGGCTCGATTGGAAATTTCAAATAAAATCACCACAGCTCAAGCACAGCTTATCCAACACGATAACACAATTGCATGACCCTCAAGCTATGGGAATTGTTAGGTCAACCAACACTCATGGCACATCCTGAAAGGATTACCTTTACACAAGACTTGAACATGCCATGTTTGGGATACTTTGAACATACAATGTATATTGAAACTAACCCCCTCACTTGTAAGTTTTTGGTGGTTGAGAATGTGTTGGAAGCAGATTTGATCTTGGGGCATAAATGGACTATTACTGCCCAAGCACCACTGTGCTTTTGCTAGCGATAGAGTCATCATGATGGTCAATGACAAAAAGTTGACAATACCATATTTCCAAGGAAGAGGATCTAACTTTAATGGATATCTATGATACTGAATGCAAAAGGATACAAGTCTCTTCCACAAAAGCCCCTCTACACAATGACCTACCATCTCTGCGTCAACAACTGACTCTGTTAGAGCGTCTACTCCTTCAACCCCATCCTCACCTATGAAGTTTGATGCCAAAACCTCGCAATCAACGGCTATTCTCACCAAAGGAGACAACCACATGCTCAAAGGCCTCATCATCGACAGCCCCTCCACAAGAGAATCTAGCCTCATCATTGTTGTCAACAATGCCCACCATGAGTCTCAAACCTGCAGCCTCAGCGCGCCAACCA
Source organism: Cibotium barometz (assembly GCF_041138505.1). NCBI lineage: Eukaryota > Viridiplantae > Streptophyta > Polypodiopsida > Cyatheales > Cibotiaceae > Cibotium > Cibotium barometz. Next base: position 52,879,132 of record NC_141049.1, on the reverse strand, counting down.
AAGTCAAGGAGGGCCCCAAACCCTCCACATCAACCCAAAATAAAACTCCACCATGACAACCACAATCAAGGTATCTTAATATTATCAGGATGATGTGGGTGGAGAAGCAGCTACTTGTCGCTCAAGGCTACTATGAAGGTGCCAATCAAAGCCTCTTCCTCAACGTAGCACTCAGGGGCCAAGGAAGAAGAAAAGTACTCCACAACACCGTCCACAAAAGCCTATGCGAGTTCCTCAGAGAACTCCACCAGGTCAACAAGTGTGGGTACCAAAAATACTACTGAAGACACAAGGGTACTACCAAAGAAATACTAAAGCTTGGGTACCTAAGCGCATCACAAAGTCCCTTAAGCTTGCACAAAGAAGGAAGCCTCAGCACCAAGCACATCGGCCACCAGTTTGTAGTGTTCATCAAAGATGGGTGCTTGTACATGTGCTTCAACAACAAGGATACTATGATGGTAATTTCATCATATGGTTGCCAAAATCGAACAATGTGAAGAAAACCTCACCACCTACTTCAACCCCAACAGCTTCACCTAAAGTTCGACAAGAATGGAGGCCCAAGCAACAACAAGCAAATCACTCAACCACTCTTGTGCATTCAACACCAACACAAGAGCTTGTGTGTTCAAGAAAACAATCAACAGTCTTCCCTACTGTCGCGATAACATTTGAGCAACAAATTCAAGAATCAATATATACCCACGTCTGCAAACAGAGACTTATGAGCGCATCAAGCGCAAAATAACAATGCTCTTGTCACCCCTCTGGATGTGAGAAATAAGTGCACAAAAGTCAGGACCTAGTTGTCCCATAAAATCAATTAAAATAAAAAAACCATCGAGGTCAAAACCTGCAACTTTACGGAATTCCAATTCACGGCCTACAGTTTCACCGAATTCCATCTCACGGAATTACATCTCACTGAATTCCAGTTTATGGCCTGCACTTTCACGGAAACATCATTTCACGGGATTAACTCTCGCGGGATTAGGCCATCTCACGGAATGACCCTTCATGGTCAAAAAACGTGCAATCTCATGAGTTCAGGTTTCTCACAAATTACAGTCTCACGACTTAAGAACCTGCACTTTCACGATTTAAGCCTCATCCACGAATTAAGCCATATCACACATTAACACTTTCCAAATGATCTTCATTAGCCATTATATATTTGTTAAGCTTATTGCTTACTTTTCATTTGGCTAAATTAATGTAGCAGCTGCTCCATGAGTACATATCCATCCTCATGCATTGGAGAACATTTGCACCAAAGCCTCACCATCGACAACTTCCAGATACATCCTTGGATGGGGGGCCATGGTGGGCGAAAGCCTGGTCACAATGGTACAATCCATCGCCTGTAATTTCACTTAAAATTATAAACCTCTCCAAACGACGCTACTGTCTTCACAAATCAATGATCTTTAATCCTTCGTGAAGATATCTATATTAGCCTCATAAGTCGATGTAATTCTTTCAATCCTCACCAACCACCAACAAGTGGCTAATTTAACACAAAGCGGTTTAATAAGAGTCTATATGACTCAATTCTTGTACTTCATGTAAATCTGCTACATAAGAGCACTTAAATATACATAAAAATATAAAAAGCACATGGGCAAAAGAAGACAAGAAGAGGTCCTACTCAACAACATTTGACAAGAATCCTGCCACACAAAAGGACATCATCAAAGGCCAATTTCTTTAAATGATGAATGTTGCTTCAATGAATCAAATGAGGAACTGAGAATCACCATCTCGTTCTGAGATTAAGTCTACGTTTCTCCGGATCCTTCCCTCTCTTCTCTCCCATTATTAACATCTCTTAGTGTCCCCACTAACAAAAATCACATGTAACCTTGCTGATGATGGCCAAAAACAAATTGAGCAAAAAAAAGGGGGCTCACACAAATATAAAAATGCAATCATTTTTGCAAAAAACCCCACCCTCACCCCGCTAGGAATTCCCAATACACCACTAACCTCTTCATTCATTAACTAGCTTTTCTTATTTCTTTTGGAGAAACAAAGACCATTGAACTTCACTCAACATCAAAGCCATCGACAAAGCTTGTTCATTCTCCCCATATAAAGGTCTTCATCAGGAAGGGGGGTGTCTTAACCCAATTCTAGGATTAACAAGAGCTACCGCCATTATCTGACATCATGAGTCACGATAGATACACCAAAGCATCATACATTCAAGATATATAGCAATAGTGTCCAAAGCTACAACTTGGACAGGTGCCCGTAATGGTGTGATGGAGTATTTATGGGGATTCTTATTTCAAGAGCGTGTGGTAGCAAATTAGGATGAAGTCCTAAGTGATATGCTTCATGGATATATTATGATAGTAGTCAATATAATAGCATTAGGCCTATTATAAGCCTAAAGTGCCCAGCCGGCCCCATAGTTTAAGTGAGTGTAAACATTTATGGCCATGTATATAAGTGAATTTCTCTCATAATACAACATACTCTCCCATTGTGCAATTGAGTCTTGCTCTTGCTAATCCTCTTGCTAATCTCTCTCCCTAATACATGCTAGTGAGTGTGTGTGAGTGAAGTGAGGTGAGAGGAGGGATGAGGACCAGTAGTGCAACGCGACGGTGTGACAACGCTCGGGAGACACGGTGGAATTGCTTCTCAAGGAGTTGTAGAGCTTGGAGACCTCAAGGGTTATAAGCTTGGCCATTGGAAAGATCCTCACGAAAGTTGCAGTTCACAAGGTAATCTCTTTTTGGATGTGTTTCAAGGAGGGTTAGGGTGAGCCATAACAGATTTTGAGACCTACACACTTTTTGCAAGAAAATATCTCTAAGTCGTTCACGTGTGCTTAGCGCCTAAGAAAATTAAGGCAAACAAACCCTCTTTTGACCTAGAGAAAGGCACGCCAAGCCTCAGGCTAAGGCTATAAAACGGGTTCTAAGAAAACCTAAAACGTAAAAAAAACACATGTACTTCCTCATTAAAAGGAGAGCAATTAGCAACGTCAAGATATGGCAACAATAGAGGGATTACGTGGGCCCACACCCAACTGAATCCAATAGCTGAAATCTTTGAGTCATTGAGATCCATGTCCCAAATGCATCTCCCAATACCATTTACCATGCCACAAACAAGCGTACCATCAGGTTTTAAATTCCATGTCACATCAATCTCTCTAGGATTTTGGTCCCTTGCCTAGCACTACCACAAGTCCTAAACCCTTAGAAATGCTAGGTACCAACCCTTTGTAACCCTTAAATACTAATTTAGGAAGGGGGGTTTTCCAAGGACGAAACGAGGTCATAACCACAAGAGCACCCACACACGGCCTCAGTGACTCATCCAAAAACATGGTCGTATAGATTTTTAAAATCATGGGCAAGTACGATGGAATGATTGATCTTGTTCAATTCATGCAAATGTTTGAACAGAGATGAAAAGCCTTTGGAAATCCAAACTGCCCCACCAAGGTACATGCATTAAACCTTTACTTAGTGAGAAAGGCTAGTTGATGGTTCATCGCATTGATGCCTGTGATTAAGACAAACTTCATGACCTTGAAAACAGCCTTTATCCACAACTTTTTAAGACAAGGTGATTGGTGGAGTGTAGAAATAAAATCTATTCAATTGAGCGAAAATAAAACGAAACCATTAGAGATTTTATCCTTTGGATAAAAATCTTGGACTCACGATGTGAGCCATAGGAGAAACTAAATGATGCTCAATTGAAGAGATGTTTCATGATGGGAATAAAGAATAACAGCTTACACAGCTTGATCATTGTATCCAATCTAAAAACATTTGATCAATGTATCCAATTTAAAAACATTTGATCAATGTTGTAAAGAAGCAATATGTTTAGATGCCAACATGATGGAGAACATCATGATATGAGATGTTCCTCATCTAAACCCAGTGAAGTAAAGGCTAAAGAAAAATTGATTTCGAAATTGTCATTCCCTGAAATCTACATAGCCTTGCTTATTAAAAGCTTTGAACCAGAATCTCCAAGAGAGGATGAGCTTCCTCAAAAACCAAACATCCTTAATACCTCTCAAATCAATGAGTGAAATGCCATGTGTTCATTGCCATCACTACGTCCATCCCAATCCCCAATGTGCGTACCCTAGGCCTATCTTTTTGTACTGCATACATTGCAAATCCTTTGGTCATGACACACCCCAATGTCCCTATTCACCTTCAATTACCTTAAAACCTCAACCTCCCGTGCCCCAAATGAACACAGTTCAAAGGGTTGAAATTGATCAAGAAATAGTTTCATGAACACTTCAATGCTTCTATTGTCGTGGACCACACAAAGTGGCAAACTGCATAGTTTGGAATACTTCCATGCCCATAGTCATTGACACTTTATAACCCACATGTCAACAATGTGGAATTGATCACATATTCCAAAATTTCCCAAGGCAAGTTTCTTTAGTGCAACCTACGGGAAATTATCCATGGTACCCTTAAATGTGCTTACATACTTGCAAGCCAAGGCATGAGAAACAATTAAGAAAAATTCAAAAGAATACACTTAAAAATGGGTAGAGGAGCATGTTTTAAAACAAAAACCCAAAAATGAAACAAAACCTTCTAAATCTAAGAAAAACAAGGGCCAACAAACCGTCAAAACCAAGGTTGTAATAAAGGATAAGAGAAAGGAGCCTGTGGAGGACCTAACCCCAAAAGAGCCAAAAGCTACACATGATGCGAATGCATCCACCTCCAATGCTACCTTGGAAACCACAAAACCCACATGTACGACACATGATACAAAATCCTGAAAGAAAGTTCGTTCTCATCGCATGGCCAAACATAATGAAAACCTAACGATCCAAGGAAAGTCAGAAGATGAGAAGTTCTAGTACGTCACTTAGTGAAGATGAACAAGTTTTAATTCATCACTCAGTGCACCTCCCAATACAATCAAGAAACTAGAACTTGCCCAAGCACCCCAAATTGAAAATCATGATCACATGATATATGCGAAACGCAAAACTAGAACTTGCCCAAGCACCCCAAATTGAAGATCATGATCACATTGTTGAGTGTCAAACAGGATCACCGCTTGTGATCGAACCTCATAATGTCAAACCTAAAAAAGCAACCAACATATAAAAACTGGAGGAGTATCACTTCCCCTTTCAAGAGAGAAAGACGTACTCTCTATAGAAATGAATTGATCAAGCCAAGAGGAGTCATCAGAGGGAGATTGCACGAATGATGCAATTAAAAAAGCACGTGAGGATTTCGATGAATCCCTTATGAAATTAAAGCAGTCTCTCTGCCAAGCTAAAAGCCTCTTCCTTGAAATCCCCTCTACATGAAAACATACCTTTTGTATCAGTGACCAACTCTGACAAAGCATCTACTCCTTCAACTTCATCCTTATAAAAAAAGTCCAATGCCAAAACCTCGCAATCAATGACCAACTCTGACAAAGCATCTACTCCTTCAACTCCATCCTTATCAAAAAAGTCCAATGCCAAAACCTCGCAATCAACAGCTATTCCTAAACAAGTCCCCCAAGCACAACCACCTATCTCTAAAATGGAACTCAAAGGAAAAGCCTTGATCCCCACAACTTCTCATCGACCAACCTCACTAAAGGAGAAGGCTGCATGCTCAAAAACCTCAACATAGCAACCACCACTTCACAAGCGACTCAAACCTCACCATCAACAACACTCATAAAGAGAATGTGGGGAGAGAGAGCTTGAATTCCTTGCAAAGGAGAAGGCTGCATGCTCAAAAACCTCAACATAGCAACCACCAAATCACAAGCGACTCGAACCTCACCATCAACAACACTCATAAAGAGAATGTGGGGGAGAGAGAGCTTGAATTCCTTGCAAGCAAACACAAACACACACAAGAGAGTGCAAGACATGAGAGAGATGGATGGCTTAATTTTCTTCTATCTTCTTCTTTTCTCTACAACCATATAGCTAAAAGATAAGAGTACATATATAAAGGGAAAGTACTCTCCTACAACAACATACAAAGTGGTCGGTCTATAGTGTGAACCCGACTATATGAGCTGGTGCTATAACTATGCCATAGCTCTAGTACTCCAAAGTGGCTATCACACAGTCTGTCATCCATTGGTGGCATATCAACCATAATCCCCCCAACCGTGTGCCATTGACATAAGTGCGGAAGCTATCACCCAGGCGGGTCATCAATGTTTGCCATAGCATTAGTTGAGCTCGATACCTCAAATACTCACCCTCGAGCTCAACTCCACACACTGAACTCCAAGTAAACTTCTAAACCTTTGGAGCTTCTCTGTGCCCAATGCCTTCGTGAAGATATTAGTCACCTGATCCTCTGTGCTGACATATACCAGATCGACATCACCTGCTGCTGCTGCTAGAACTTTCTTCCTCACAAAGTGATAATGCACCTCAATGTGCTTTGTTCTAGCATGGTATACTTGGTTACTAGCCAACTATATGCTACTCATGTTGTCACAATAAATGACAACTCCCCTATCCACGGGCTCACCCATATCATCACGTAGCTTCTGAAACTAAGCTACCTCACAAGGTGCTGCCACAGTAGCACCCCTAAACTCTTCCTCTGTACTCGACAAGAAAATTGTTAGCTGCTTCTTACTGCTCCAACTCACATCAACACTCCCAAATGAGACATGAATCAATTGGTAGATCTCCTATATATGCAACACTACCACCCCAATCAACATCTGTGTACCCATATAGCTGTATCTATATACCAGCCTCATAGAAAAGTCCATAATCAACTATGGACTTTATGTACCTGAGAATTCGTCTAGTCGCATCCAAATGTGTCTTCCTAGGGGCATGCATAAACTGACTCACAAGTCCAACAACATAACTTAAGTCTGGCCTAGTAATGGTCATGTAGATCAAGCTACCCACTATGAGCCTGTATATGTAGTGGGGTCCTCTCAAAGCTCACCTGTATCTGTGCAAAGCTTTGTGTTTTGCTCCAATGGCATTGAAATAAATAGGCTTACAGCCTATCATGCCATACTTGGACAATATGTCTAAGCCATATTTCCTCTACAATAATAAAATGCCATGAGGTGATCTCATCACCTTTATGCCCAAAAAATATCGCAGCTCACCTAAATCCTTTATGTCAAACTTTTGTTTCAAAAGCCTCCTAACATCCTATATGTCAACATCACTATCACCAGTGATAATCAAGTTATCCACATAGATGACTAATAGCATGATCCCTCCTCTATCTGTCTTTTTCACATAAAGTAAAAAATCTACATTAGATATCTGAAATCCAATGGTAACAGGATACTCCCCGATCTTGTTTGACCGTACTCTGGGTGGCCCACTTCAAGCAATACAAGGCTTTGCATAACTTGCACATAAAATCTGGGTGTACATCACTCTTATGACCTGGTGCCTGCATCATGTAAACTTCTTCTTGCAAATAACCATGCAAGAAGACATTCTTTACATCCATCTATTGTAAAGACCAACCCTTTGTTGTAACCATAGCAATTCTAGCTCTCACTGTTGCCATTCTTGCAACCGGGCTAAATGTCTCTTCAGAGAGTCGATGCCATAAGTCTATGCATAGCCTTTGGCCACCAATCTTGCCTTATACCTGCTCACTAAACCATCAGCGTTATGCTTGACTTTATACACCCACTTACATCAAATTGACTTATTTTCCTTAGGCAAAGTTGCATTTGAATCCAATTCTGCCATCTCCTCATTCATGACATCTTCCCATTTCTTATTTCCAAGTGCCTGCTCAAAACAAGTGGGCTCCAATTCCTGTATTGCTTTAACCATTTAAGCATAATGATGGGTTATATATCCATTATATCTGAACTTGTTAATAGGGTACCTAACCCTCCTAGACCTGCGTACACCTAGATCACTGCCGGATGTCCTCAAAACAACCCTCATTCTCCTTACACCAGAAGTAACCACAGATGGAATACAAGGCTCATGCTCTACTCAGAGCCGCTAGAGTCACTAACCACATATGAGTGACCTACTGACAGATCAGGCACAAAATGTTGATCTATGTTTTAATTACCTCTGTGTGATACATATGCACGTGCATCTGTCCTCAACCTTCCTAACCATGGGCTAACATTGGATCCCTTGCTAGAGGACTCTCTAGGTCCACTAAGCACTTGTGATTACTGCTCTACATGTGGTGCAGCTTCAAGTGGTGCAGCTTCACAGTACTACATGGAGGATCATTTTGGGCAAGTCAAGCCTGTATATCAAGCGGTTGCTCTCGCCACAAGGGGGCAAAACCTTAATACCTTGGCGAGGAGACCACCTCTTCAATGCTACGAGTGTGGTGGACCGCATCGTGTAGCAGAGTGCCCTAATAGGCTACAGAAGATCGCTACTCAAATGCAACCAAATCAAGGGAGCACATCGGGAATGCCGGTACTTACATGTAATCGTTGTGGCATAGATCATTTGATCGCTCAATGTCCACATAATCCTAATGCACCTAAGATTACGCCATTGAATTTGGTTGAGGTCACCAACCAAGCACGAGGAACCACACCTGTTGTACCCGCGAATGTAGTTACACGGTCAATGCTTCAAAATAAAAACTACATTCTTGAAGAGAGGGATACTGCATCAATCGCTCAGGCAAAGAAAAAGAAAACACGACGAAAGAGATCGCTTAATGCCACGAGCTCCAAGCCCAGTTCAAAGACCAACATAGGGACAGGAGACGACCCCGTGTATATGAATGATCCTGAAGATGATTCCGATTCAATAGAAACCATGGGGACCAAAGCCACTACCCTAAGGGAAGAACCCACTCGGGAGCTCAATGAAGGAGAATCAAGCGAGTACATAAATAAGGGAAAACAGAAGGAAACTTCCTCGGCCCCACAACCGTCAGTTAATGCCCTCTCGACCACCCAAACTGACCGAGACTCCCCAAGACAAGCCACGTGGGCCAAAAACCCTCAAGAAAAAGATTGGAACTTACCCAAACCTAGTTGAGGAGATTGAACAAGTGCAACACTTAAGGGGTTTGGTGGAAGAAACACAAAGAGAACTAGAGCCAAATCTGAGAAAAATCAAAATTCTAGACATAGTGTTTCCTACGCAAGTTCAGCCTCACAGGAACCATAAACCGTTAGCTATTCCTAGTATCATTCGTGAGGATAGGACATCCAGAAGTGGGAAAACACCCTTCTTGCTGGAAAGAATGTTTAGTGAGGGAATGCCTGACCCCATCGAAGAGGAAGTGATTCCATCTTCACCAGTCCCTAGTCAAGGGGCGATGTCTCGAAAAGTACCGTTGAATGTGTCTAAGCTAATGGATTTCATGTCCTCTGAGATCAGAACCACGATCATATCCAAATTATACGGAGATCCTGAGCTATTCTTAGCTCTTCGGGCATTTCTCAATGGAGAACTAAAGGCGGGGTTACCACAATTTGCAAATATGGATAGACCCGACACGCTTCAAGATGAAGGGGAACATTGGGATCTACAACCCAACCTAGATGAAGACTCGGTCGTTGAAATACCTGTGAACAAGTTGGGACAATACTTTGAAGGTGACGAATCTAATGCAACCCTCCCCATTACTACCAAGGGATTAACTCTAAAGGGAATCCTTGATGGTGGTGCTGGAGTGAGCATTGTGACTAAAAACTGTTGGGAATCTATGGGAAGGCCTCACCTCGAAGTCACAAACATAGTGGTTAAGATGGCAAACGGAACCATAGCTAAACCTATTGGAATGTTAAGGGACCTCAAGATCAAGGTCCTGGGATACAAGGTAAAACATACCTTCATTGTAATGGATTTCTCCAAGCATCCTACAAATGATCTTAGGACGTCCTTTCACGAGGGAAGCACAAATGGTACATGACTGGTCGAAAAACCATGTCTACCTACAATTCCAGGACTCTGTCATTCGAGTTGATCTTGAGAATGGTCGTGCACATCCTTTAGGAAGCAAGGTTATCATCGATAATCGATCGGATACCACTGTTCATTCCGCCCCATTATTGCTATACATGCAAAAAAGAGACTGATGATGGGAAAGATTCTCCTTACATGGATGTCCTACCGGGTATGACTGAGTCGGATAACGTGGATTGGGTACACCTAGCGGCAACCATAGACACATGGGGAAATAGAGGCACAAGTTGGGTAACACCTGTGAGGGGCAAGATATGCCACCGTTAGTGCCAATAAACATGATAGGTGTTATGTACTTGACCCCTGATGGCGAGAACAAAGTGGCAAACTCCACCGACACTGAAAGTAGCGAAGACTCTGACCAATGCAACTTTGAGTATGAATCTCAAGAAGAAACTGACCTTGAGCCTGATGGGGAAAATGAATCAAATATTCACCCAAATGTGGAAGCAAGGTGCTCAAGGCCCCAGTGGCCTCCTGCAGCTCATCCGAAAGTGAAGATCGACCAAGTGAGTCCAAATCTGATAGAAACAAAAATCAAAAACTTGGTAAGAAGAAAACGAGACATAAGCGCCAACGCTATCGAGCTAATGTACGAACTGCAATAAATAAGAAGAGATCCACTGCAGAACGGCTTAGTTATGTAGGAGCCATTGACGCTCATCGGAAGATAGCAGATAATTGGCGACAATACCTCCAAAGTGTCATGTGGTGTATTCCGCAACCTCATGACGTCGCCCAATTAGAAATCGAAGAGAAGCCAAAACTAAGTCGTACTGCAAGAAGGCGGCAAAACCAAGAGTTGGCTCAACAACAAAAGGAGGCGGAATTAAAAGAAAAAAACCGGGCACAACAAGAACCAGTAGACTTACACCCCGCACCCGAGCATTTCAAATCATTCACCCACAGGGGAACGTAAAGTAGTCTACACAAAAGCCCAACGAACGCCTACCAATGGGAGTAGCGGTATCTACGATGGCCCTGCGGTAGTCAAGGAGATAGACTTAGCAGATCCGGGTGAGGAGTCTAAACCAGTTTTTATTGCTCAAGACCTCACCAAGGCGGAAGAAGCTGCACTTACGAAGCTTCTTAAAGGATTCAAGGACATATTTGCTTGGACATATCATGATATGAAGGGTGTTCCACCCTCGGTGGTGCAACACACGATTCCAATGATTAGCACTGCTAAACCAGTCCAGCAACGTCCCTACCCAATGAATCCTAAGTACGCAAAGATTGTACAAGAGGAAATTGAAAAGCTGGTAAAATGTGGATTCATATATCTTATTGAGCACTCAGAATGGGTTTCTCCGATAGTCATCGTGCCAAAGAAGAATGGAAAACTCAGAGTGTGCGTTGATCTCAAAAAGGTTAATGCAGCCACCAGAAGGGATCATTACCCCTTGCCATATTCTGAACATGTGCTTGAAAGAGTGGCAGGCAAGGAGGCATATAGCTTTTTAGATGGGTACTCGGGTTACAATCAGATCACAATTGCAGACGAGGACCAAGCTAAAACAGCATTTATCATGAAGTTTGGAGTGTTTGCCTTTCGCGTCATGGCTTTTGGCTTGACCAATGCACCTGCAACATTCCAATGATTGATAAACACGGCCTTTAAGGAATATCTAAGGGACTTCTGTGAAGCTTTCTTAGACGATCTTTGTGTTCATTCCTCTTGGGACGAGCACTTGATGTGTTTACGAAAAATATTTGAAAGGTGTAGATTATATCGCATCTCATTGAATCCTTTCAAATGCCAATTCTGGGTTAAACACGGAGTTATCTTAGGGCATATAGTGTCCAAAAATGGGATTTCCACTCACGAGAGTAAAATCAAGGTCATTCTGGAATTACCCCCACCCACCAACTACAAGGGAGTCCAACGCTTTTTATGGGCCATGTTGGTTATTATCGAAGGTTTATTCTCTTCTTCGCCGAGATAGCTCGACCATTGTATAAGCTTCTCATCGAGTTTATTTGGACCGAAGAATGTGACCGTGCCTATGAGCTATTAAAGAAGGCCTTGGCGAGTTCTCCAATCTTGAGAATGCCTAACTGGGATTTACTCTTCCATGTGCATATTGATGCATCAAACTTTGCTATTGGGTGTGTGTTAACTCAACTTGGAGAACACAAGCTAGACTACCCCATTAGCTTTGCCAGTCGTCGCCAGTTGAACGATGCTGAGATGAACTACACCACTACGGAGCGAGAAGGGTTGGCAATGATATATGCAGTAAGGAAATTTCGTTATTACCTCCTTGCCACCAAGTTTGTTTTCTATGTGGATCATCAAGCATTGTTGTATCTGGTAAACAAACCATGCTCCACAGGAAGAATCACACGATGGCTATTGATTCTTCTTGAGTTTGATTTCACTGTTGTTGTGAGACCTGGCAAAAAACATGTCATGGCTGATCATTTGTCTCGCATACCTAATGGTGAGGCTCCTACGGGGGTTGATGACGACTTACCTGACACTTCCCTGTTCATGGTGGAGACAATGCCTAAATGGAGTGAGAAGATTGTTAACTTTTTGGTTAATGGCTTTCCACCCAAGGAGCTTCGTAAAGATCTAGCTCGAAAGCTAATCAAAGAATGCGAACCCTATTGCCTGATAGCCGGGACTCTTTATAAAAGAGGAAAGGATGACGTTCTTAGGCGTTGTGCCCGAGAGGATGAGTATCTATACATTTTACAAGAGGCACATATGGGCGTAGCTGGTGGTCACTTCTCAGGAGACTTAACTGCGCGAAAGATCTTACAATCAGGGTATTGGTGGCCCACTATGTTCCAAGATGCATCACTCTTTGTGAAGGGTTGCGATGAGTGCCAACGATATAAGAAACCCCAGAGGAAAGATCAGATGCCCCTACATCCGATCAAAGTAAACCAACCATTTGAAAAGTGGGGTTTAGACTTTGTAGGTCCGATTAGCCCAGCGGCTTGAAACACACAGTCTCGCTATATTATTGTGGCCACTGACTATATGACCAAATGGGCTGAAGCGAAAGCGACACGTAAGGTAGATGCAAGGACAACAGCCAAGTTCCTCTTTGAAAATATAATCACACGATTCGGTTGTCCTTTTGAACTTGTGAGCGACAATGGTACGCATTTTATAAATGAAGTGATTAAGGAGCTCACAACAAATTTCATGATATCCCATCATAAATCTACTCCTTACTATCCGCAAGCGAATGGCCAAGCCGAGAGTACGAACAAGACATTAATCTCTGTTTTGACAAAGACAGTTGAAGCTCATCGCACGGATTGGGATCTAAAGCTTACGACAACTTTATGGGCCTATCGTACTGCGTACAAAGTGGCTATTAATTGCACACCATTCAAAATGGTATATGGCCAAGAAGCAGTCATGCCGTGGGAATTTGTCATTCCTAGTCTTCGTGTTGCTACTCAAGAGGGTTGGGATGGTAATCCCTTAGCAGAGCGTCTGTATATCCTTGAGCAACTAAACGAAGAAAGACAATTGGCTGTATACAATGCCCTTGTGGAGAAGGATAGAAGGAAAAAATGGTTTGATCGCCATCTAAAGGACAAGGACATCAAGGTTGGGGATAAAGTCCTGATGTATGGAGTGCGAAACGAAAAGAAGAAGCTCAAATATTCTGGTAAGGGACCATATAGAGTATGTGAAATTACCCCGCAAGGTACCATTAGAGTGGAGACTCTCGACGGAGTTGAAACCATTGGATTCCTTAATGGGAGTAAATTCAAAAGGTACTATGACCCCCTGAGCCAAGAGGAGTTACATGCAATCCATCAAAAGAAGGCAGCTAAAGAACAGGCTGAGCTTAAAAAGATACAAGCGAGAGTCGAAGCCAAAGAACGTCAACAGCGTGCTAGGAGACAACGAGAAGCCAACTTGGGAATTACGCAAGTATTTTTCGAGGAAGCAGAGGAGGATGCACTGGAATCTGACCCACCTCTAAGATACCCAATTGAGTTACAGAGTCCTTACGGGGAGGTGCTGTATAATGCATTATTGGATACAGGAGCTCAACACAATTTGCTATCATATGGCGTGTGGTGTCAATTGGGAAAACCACCTTTATCCAAGAGTTCTATCCAAGTTCAAGGAATCAACAAGAAGAAAACCCCTGTCTCAAGAATTCTGCACACTCCGGTTGCCTATGACAAGGGAACCATAATTCAAAGCTTTTTGGTTATGCCTGCTAATACCATGGAAGGGACTGTAAACTTAGGGCGCAAATGGATGATGGCCACCAAATGCAATATCGATTGGGCAACCAGACGAGTCACGACGCAAGAACCAACACTAGGTCTGACCGCTCAAAATCTCGCTCCTAAGCCATCGACTCTGGACAAAATGATGGATAACGAAAAATCACCAAGTCCAGTGGAAAAACCATCTTTGATTGTTTGCCACCCCTCTAATGCTTCAACGCCAAGACAGGAAACAGGCAAGGTGGTCCCTAAAGCCTCGCCTACTATGCCAAAGAGTACATACAAATGGGTCCCCAAAGCTTCATTAACAGCTACTTCCCCTGCTCAATCTCGTTCAGCCACCAAGAAGCCTCGTAAAAGGAAAGCAGCTACCCACCCGAGAAAGGGCAATGTAACATCGCGATGGATCCCTAAAAAATTATTAGTAGCCCAAGGGTACTATGAGGGGAATGACCAGATTTGGGTCCCTAAACATAAGTTGAATTCCTCTACATCACCTGTAAAACCTTGCAAACCAATTGTTGCCACCCCAATGACAATTCAAGACCGTGGTAAGGGAAAGGTAATAGAGTTCTCTGCACCACTTCTTCCAGAGTTAGTTTGGATTCCCAAACGATATCGATCATTACCACCTAGCTCAGGAAGGGGGGAGCCACATGAAGCTTCTAGCTCCTCATGCCAGGCACACACTCATATAGAAGTTTCTACATGCTCTACACCTACTCTTGTCAACACCCAACAAAAAACCGATGAGTCTACGTCTCCCCTTGTAATAGTATCGTCGGAAACCATTTCCTCCATTCGTCAATGGGAGCGTACACTACCATCTCTGCAATTGGATGTGGCCACAAGGGTCATAAAAAGCTATCTGCCCACATCACAACCTATGACCCGCTGGGCAAATTGGTTCCAAGAGGCTGCAACATCATTGCAAATAATATGATCTACCCAAGCAAAGGGGGAGCATGTACTCACGCTCGACATTCTAATGCTTCCTCCTTATAACCTTCTCCCCTGACCATGTAATTGCCAAATTCAAGGGGATGTATATATATAGCTTCATACATTAAAAAAAAAAAACAAACAAAGAAAAGAAAAACAAAAAATAGTAAAAAGAGCAAGAGCACAAAAAGAGGAGCAATATCCAATCAAGAACTAGATTGACCTGTCTCACAAACCTACTGATGCTATATCTATGTTTGCAGATATGGCAGATGCACGATCATCATACACTTCATCCACTCCTACCTTTGGTGAGAGGTATCATCTGTACCTTTCTCAAATATTCCACATGTGCTATCCTGTAATTGAAACTGAATGGGATCATATAGATGTACTAGCCAGAGAGGAAAATGTTGAGAAATTAGAATGGCTAATTCGCCTATTGACCATGACTGACCCCTACTCCGTAGAGGACATATCCCCGATAGCCCAATGCTTTTCTTTTCCACAAGATGACTATCCTCGCATGGTTACATTTTTGATGAGTTTATGTGGATGGGAAAATGAAAAGGAAATATCTGACAATGATGAATGGACGGATGAAACTCATGGCACTACTGAGGTTGACTTTATTTGTTTGGATGATGCGGATAGAGGCTTAGCCTTAGGGCTAGAGCCAGGACTCTACAATATCCTCTTACCGTATCCTCAGTAGTAGTGTGGTGACTGGTAGGTCGGTTAGTGTTTGCAAGTTTTTTCTAGTTTAGATTCCTTAAACAAGTCTTGAAATTTTCACACTGATGTGCCTTGTTAGTTGATTGTACAGGTTGAAAAGTTTGAGGTGGGTTTGCTTTCAAATCCTGAGACTGCTGCAACGTTCATCAAAATATATCTACATCAAATTGCAAGCTGTCTCGTCAAATCAAGGAGATCTCCAATTACAGGTGTAATTCTTCCATACCCACTCTCTTTCGTTTTTACTATTCAATCAATTGCATAAACTATAATGCATGACCACATGGAAATTGTCAATGTACTACTTAGTTTTTGAAGTTGCTTGCATGCTAGTGTAAATCATTAATGAGCTTAACTTTATTGGAAATATTCCTAGGCAGCATGATGTCTTTAGTTAACCTTGGAATACGATTGTCTTAGGTCTAGGGTCAAATCATCTTAATGTTTGACACCTGGCCATGTGTGTGTTGACCTCTAGGACATAGCTATTACCCCTTTGTCGAAAGGATGCAAGACAAATTATAGTTCAGAAGCAAAGATAAAAAAGAAATGGATTTTTTTTAAAAAAAAAGCCTACAATAAATGGCAATACAAGTCTATGATGTGCTTTAATGTTGGCCTATCGCCAGGCGAGGAGTATTCTACTCCAGACCGATGCCTTGGTTGATAGGGGGTAGCCTTGCCTAAAGTGAGCTAATAGATTCCTGGATAATGCCTTGTGGTAAACATGGTACCAGGATCGATGTTAGTTTTGCCTTAGGAAGGTCGCCATTGTGTGTAAAAATTGTCATGTGCATTAAAAAAAAATAAAGGCAAAAGGCTCCTGTAACTCTAATGTTTCTTGTGTCCTTAGGCTCGTGGTATTAACTTGTTCTAAGAGTAGACACAGTGTGGTCATCTGTTTATTTATTAAGCTTGGTTATTTTCCTTGACTTAGGTCAGTTATAAACCTTGATTAACCTTTGACACCTTGCTAACTCTTGATTTACTTTCAATAATTTTAAACTCCTATTAATTTGCTACACTAGCTCACTCATGTGACCCTTAAACTAAGTTCTCATAGCAACATCCATTGTGGTCTAACATGCTTGAATTTATACACTTTATATCTTTTGAATTCCAGCATACCTTCACTCTACTTCCCTGTTTTGCAGACGGTCTACCACAACAACCCTCTCGAGCTTACCATACCATAGCTTCCGAGGACGGAATCTACATCAGGAAGGGGGGCATGTTAACCTATGAGACGGACATTGAGACGTACTATGTTTTATGTCATTAATTTAAATATTCTGAGTCATGGGCCGGGCTTGTCGGCACCATATGTTAAGGATGAAGGGATTGGGTGATCGCCGATGAGAGGCGCACCTTGAATATCAGTAGGATAAGGGTTAGGGTCGTCCGGCCATGTATGGGCGCCCAAGTGTGAACGGCCAAGTTACCTATAAGAGTCAAATGTAACCCTAAAATCCTCATTCTCATGTGTTGTGAATACAAGAGTGCTCTTGCCTTATCTCTTTGGTTTCCTTCTCCTGCGTGTGTGTGTGAGAGAGAGAGAGAGAGTGAGAGAGCGATCGAGCACTGTGTAGCGGCACGGCGGCGGCGGAGAGGCGGTAGAGCGGCGACGGTGGCTCCTCCTTCACGGCTGCGACGTGGGAATCCTTCAAGGTGGCGGTTGAGCGGTGAGTGACACACCCTTTGGCATTCTGTTTGAGCTTCCTTCCCTGGTTGTATGCTTGCAGCCATTCGTGGCTCGCATACGCTGTCCGGCAAGTCCCTAGCTACAACTTGTGCGGCAAAAGCGCACAGGTGCCAATCCAATTTGGATGCCTCAACAATCAAAACCTCTTCCTCAATGCAAAACTCGAAGGCCAAAAAAGAATAAAAGTACTCCATAACGTTGTCCACAAAAGCCTATGTGAGTTCCTCAAAGAACTTCAACAACTCAACAAGTGTGGGCACACCAAAAAGGTTGCTGAATGCTTAAGAGTACTACCAAGGTAATACCAAAGCTTAGATTCCCAAGCACATCAGGAAGTCATCTCTTAGCATCAAACACCAATTCATAATGTTCATCAAACACCAATTCATAATGTTCATCAAAGATGGGTGCTTGTGCACCTGCTTCAAGAACATGTATATTATGATAGAAATCCCTTCAAATAGAACAAAGGGAAGAAAGCCTCACCAACGACTTCAATTCTAAAACTTCACCAAAAGTTCGACAAGAATGGACGCCCAAGCAACTCCAAGCAAGCTACTTAACAACTCTCATGCCAAAAACACATACACAAGAGCTTGTGTGTTTGGTCACCCACCAATAGACCAAACCAAAAGCTGTATCTATTGCCTTGACAACAATTGAGCCACAAATTCAAGAATCAATCCCCACGTTTACAATTGGGATTTATGAGCACATGAAGGACAAACTCACAATGCTCTTTTCACCCCTCTGGATGAGAAGCATGAGTGCATAAGCTATGCGGTAGACATAAGAACCTATTCTCTAAAAAATGAGAGTAGCCACAAGAACCTGTTGCTCGCAAGGTGGAAAAAAAAACAAAAAAAAGAAAGAAAGAAAGAAAAAAATAAAAGATAAAAAAACAAGGGAGTCACATAAATGAACTACCTCAAAATGGTAGAATGTCATAAGAACCTCCCAACGATCTTCAATAGCCAATACATTTTTGTTAAGATTTTAGCGTGCTATTCTTTTGGCTAAGTTAATGTAGCAACTGCTGCATGAGTACATATCCATACTCATGTAGTGGAGGACATTTGCACCAGAGCCTCACCATCGATAACTTTCTAGGTAAATCTCTAGATGGGGGGCCCATGGTGGGCGAAAGCCTGGTTAGTGGCATAACCCATTGCTTGGAATCTTCCTTCAAATTGCAAACCTCTCCAAACGAACACTAGAGACTTCATAACAAACTGATCTCTATTCCTTAGTAAAGATGTCTATATCAGCCTCGCAAGTCAATGTAATTCTTTAATGCCTCCCTAATATGTGGTTACTTCAACAAGTAGCAGCAAAATAAGAGTCTATTTGACTCATTTCATATACTTCATGTATATCTACTTTATAGAGCACTGAAATATACATAAAAACATAAAAAAGCACAAGGGAAGAAGAATGGAGGAACAGGTCCTAACAACATTTGACAAAAATCTTTCCACAAAAAGGGACATTATTGAAGGCCAAATTCTTCAAGGGATGAATGTCGCTTTAATGAATCAGATGAGGAGATGAGAATCACAATCTCGTTCTGATGATTTTGTCTACGTTCCTCCGGATCCTTTCTTCTCTTCTCCCCAATTATTGACATCTCTTGGTTTCCCAACTAACACAAATAACATGTAACTCTGCTTATGATTGCCAAAAAACGTGAGCAAAAAATAAACCCACAAAAAATGCTCACAAAAATATAAAAATGCAATCATTACATAAAAATCCCCACCTCGTTTAGGAATTCCTGCTGATCTCTCACCTTTTCATTTACTAACTAGCCTTTCTCATTCCTTTTGGGTGTGGAGGAAAAAGGACCATTGAATGTCACTCAACATTAAAAGCCATCACCAAAGCTTGTCGTTTCTCCCCACACAAAGGTCTTCAACACAAGCACGAGGACGTGATCGACATCAGGAAGGGGCCAATGTTAACCTATTTCTAGGGTTAACAAGATCTACTGCCATTATCTTACATCAAGAAGTCAAGGTAGATACACCAAAAGGTCATACATTCAAGATATGAAGCAATGGTGTCCAAATCTACAACTTGGACGAGCGCTCGTAATGGTCTGACATAATACTCATGGTGGCGATGAGTCAGCTTCAAGAACATGTGGTAGCAAGTTAGGATGAAGTCTCAAGTGATAAACTTCATGGATATATTATAAGAGTAGTCATTGTAATAGCATTAGGTCTCTTATGAGCCTAAAGTGTCCGACCAGCCATAGTTTAAGTGAGTGTGAACACTTATGGCCATGTATATAAGTGAAAATCTCTCATAATACAAAGAACTCTCCCATTGTGCAATAGAGTCTTGCTCTTGATAATCCTCTTGCTAATATCTCTCTAATCCATGTTAGTGAGTGTGTGTGAGTGAAGTGAGGTGAGGTGAGAGGAGGGATGAGTACACGTAGTGCAATGCGGCGGTGTGACAACGCTTGTGGGAGGTGTGGTGGAATTGCTTCTCAAGGAGCTGTGGAGCTTGGAAACCTTAAGGGTTATAGGCTCGGCCAATGGAAAGATTCCTGTGATAGTTGCGGTTCACCAAGTAATGCATTTAAACGGGGGGTTTGGGCGAGCCATAACAGTAGTGCATGCTCATTATAAACATCTTCATCACTATCCATAAGGATGGGGTTGCTTCTTAATCTTGGATTACCATCATCATTCTCTAGTTGTTCATCTTCAACTCCACTAGTGTCTACATCTGGGAAGTACTTGAAACCTCGAACGATCCATGGAAAACATTTCATCAATGTTAGCAGACCGAGTGATATGAGGGATTTTCATCACTTTCCAAACAGTAGCAACCTTTTTCTATCCATTCCATTCCCCACTTTGGGAATGATCCAGTGTGTATATGGGTAGTATTTCTAGGTGTGGGGAATGATCCAGTGTGTATATGGGTAGTATTTCTAGGTGTGGGGCATTCATAACAAAGTAGACTCCATGCTGGTTCCTAGCTTATTTGGGATATCCATGTAGACATATGCATAGTCAAACAAATTGACGATGCTTTTTCTTTTAAATCCCCTTGCCCATATAACGCATATTGCTCATGGCCCCTAGTTATTTCTTTAGTAGAGACATTGTGTACTGAAAAATTTACACTGTGGCTTGAGCAAGTCTTTCATACAGTAACCTAACATGCCCTCATATGTGTGGAGACGGACATGTTTCAAATCTCTGTAGATGACAATGCCTCTTGTAGGTTTAGAAACATCCCAAGCAAGATGTCTTTTAATCATTTTACTGATAGAAATGACAAAGGATAAAAAGGCTTTTACTACCATCTAAAAATGGAGGTGATTCAGAGTTGCACCCCTTTCTAGTGCAAACATGCCATTGACACCTTCAACTCGAATAATCAGTTCCAATGGTTCCCAATACACAAGGTCCATATATCACCATTTCCATTGCCAAATAGTGACAAAGAGCTCAAGTAACTTAGTTTTTGACATAGGTTTGTTATTCACATTAGGATCATATGTAGATTTCTTCTCTTTTAAAGGTTCACTCGAATCACTAGACCTTACTCTGTTTTTGACAGAGTGGAGGTTCTATAGGCCTTGGTTTCCTTTAGGAGGGGTTATATATGCACACAAGAAAACTATACACAAGAAGTATAAGGCGTGGATTCAGATTCAACACATGCCAAAGTTGTGTCCATGACAACTTTGCTATGTGCATCTACATGGATAACACTAGCATCCAACAGAGGGGTATGGATAAGACCTTTGCCATATGCATGATGTTGACAAATATCAGGAGAATGATAAGGATCACCAAAACCCAACAAAACATAACGTCTAGGAACAAAAGTAGAAGGATCATCATTAACGATATGATGCCATGAGAGGGAGCCATCTAAGACAGACACACAAAGACATGAGACATTCCCAAAAGTTTATTTTTATAGTACATACCTAGTGCAAGACAACTGACTAAGAGATAAGGCTAAAGCCCTATTTAACCACAACAAAACAGAGAACAAAATGGGAAGAAAGTTTAATGCATTCAAGTTAAACCTCATTAAACCATACCTCACAGTTGCATAGGCATACATGCCAATTTTTTGATATAACTAAAACTAGATGTGCCCTAATTAAATGTAAACCCTAATTAAACCATAGCAGAGATGCCCAGTTAAACTAGAGCACAAGATGAGAGAAATCCCAAAATATAACCTAGAATTGAGAGAGAGAGAGAGAGAGAGAGAGAGAGAGAGAGAGAGAGAGAGAGAGAGAGAGAGAGAGAGAGAGAGAGAGAGAAGAATACCGTTTATAAAACCATAGTAGAGGCACTTGATTAAATCAGAGCATAGCATGAGAGAGAAATCCCAACATACAATCGGAAGCTTGGGAGGTCGAGCGCACGAGGTTGAGGAAGCTGCAGCAATTGGAAGTCAGGGAGCATGAGGTTGAGGACACTGCCATCTTTGATCGATGCCTTCATAACATTGCGGCCCAGAGAACATGCACCAAAAAGCTTGAGGGACCCTCTAGCGAGCAGACATGCCAAGCAATTGGCCTAAGCACCATAGCCAAAAGGAGCAACGAGGAGTAAGGACCATGTGGAATAAGAGAGGGGAAGGTGTCAAAAGCACATGCAAAAGATGTAACCTTAATCAACATGATTAGTCTTGAAGACAAAAGATTAATCACACCATAAGTGAAGCAAAGGTAGCACATTTTTTTTGGGTAGGACCCCCTTGTTAATCTATAGCTGAAGTGGTCCACCATGCCCCTATCTGTGACGACCTTGGCTTGCACATATGATGTAACTATGACACATGAACCATGAAATATTTTCACTAAAAAATGTACCAATATTATTGTTGAGATATATTAGCTTTTTTATCATGTGGGTAGCTATTGGATTAAATTGTTCATGCTTTTAAAAAAAATCTATAGACCTTAGACCTTAGAAGTTTAACCTTTACTCAAGAAGATGATGTGAAACCTGGCATGTGTTTTTAACACCTAGCATTTTTTTAGACCAAGAGAAAAAAAGAAGGATGCCATCTCCTTCTTTCTCCTTCAAATTGCTTGCTTATTGTGTCTCTCCTCCCTTATACAACATGATGCCATCTCCTCTCTACGCGACAACCCCCTAATCTCTCTCTCAAGTAAGGGAAGGAGCACCAAGGTAATGATGCAAGAGAGAGGCTTGCCTTGTTTTTTTCTCTATGTCTCTGCTATTTCGTAGGCTCATTTCGTTCTACAGAACTAGGGTAGGGATGTGGGCGACCATGTAAGGAGGTGAGATCAGGCATCATTAGCGCAGGAAGTGGAAGGAGAAGGACCATGGGAGGACAATGAGGTGATGGAGGAGGAAGAGGCGTTGACCACTAGATAGCTTAGTGTAATAGACACTAAGGTTTAAAACCTTAGTGTAATAGACACTAAGGTTTATAACCTTAGTGTCTCTAAGGTTTCCTCAATAAATTAATGAACTACACCTAGAAAATATTAATCAATAGAAATTAGTGACTCTAGGTAATAATAAAGATGAAAGACCTTTCAATTTCTTAATTTTAAAGGTCTTAAGTACCACGTGCCACTCAAGACATTTAAAAATTAAGAGATTAAAAAATCTTAAACTTGAGGAGGGATGTTTAGCTTGTAGGTGTCAACCCCATCATCCTTATTACATTGATAGAAGGTGGATGACTTATGATCTTGATGTTTGGATGTGTATCAAGTTCATGATTAATATATTGCATGTCTAGCCACATGTTAGATTGAATAAGAAACATGGCCATTAGTTTTAATAGTAAATCATTTACTATCATAGACATATTCTCAAGGTTTATTAGAGATAAATTCAATCAAAGTCAACCCATTGATTGAGACAAGATAAAATGTAGAGATTACAATGTATTATCACCATTGGGATTTAGAAGTTTTGGTCTAAAATGGGAGATACGTTTATTCCTATCTTGCAAGATTGATTTTCCATGTTTTCAAGCATGATAATGTCCATCTCTTAGGTGCATCTTGTGAAGAATCTC
This sequence comes from Cibotium barometz, assembly GCF_041138505.1. Classification (NCBI taxonomy): domain Eukaryota; kingdom Viridiplantae; phylum Streptophyta; class Polypodiopsida; order Cyatheales; family Cibotiaceae; genus Cibotium; species Cibotium barometz. The sequence goes on along the minus strand of NC_141049.1, from coordinate 52,855,571 downwards.
ATTATGGATAATGTCTTTAGGCATTTTTTAGAGAAATCAATGGAGAAGAAGATTGTGATAGTTGGGATTGTGAGGTGGGAATACTATCCAAGGCCCCATGGTGAAATCAATGGAGAAGAAGATTGTGATAGTTGGGATTGTGAGGTGGGAATACTATCCAAGGCCCCATGGTGCCTTGGGGGGGTGCAAGGGAGCATCGTAGCATACTCCCAAGGCACCATGGGGCCTTGGATAGTATTCCCACATCACATAGACCTCTCAAATTTATCAAGGAGCTAATGTTATGGTGGGATTTCTAGGTGCTTAAATTATAAGAAATTTAGATTAGTTAGGTAAGAATCAAACATGCTTTACAATTGTGATGATTGACACATCCTTGGAAAAAATTTGTCACATACATGTCTACAACCATAACTTGAATAATTGACATTATAAATTTAAACAACCCAAGACAAAGCATGAATAAAAGCACAAGACAAAAGCATGAAGTGCAGTCCCCCACCCCCCCTCCCAAGACAACCCAATTAACATAATTGACACAACGATCTTGGACAAGGAGGTATTAATTCATCACATACATGTCTACATGCATAACTTGAATAATTGATATAAGCAATTTAAACAACCCAAGACAAAGGATGAATAAAATCACAAGACAAAAGCGTGAATAAAAGCACAAGACAACAGCATTGAGTGCAATCTCCCCCCCTTCCCAATGTGAGAGGCTCCCTCTTCTCACATAATACAAAATGGACATAATAATGTGAATCCAAAAAAATGGCACACAGCTAACCAAAATAATACTTTATATGACACCATAGTGGGTGTTCACATGCCCATATCAAATGCATCACCCAGTCGGTGCTGTTGCATTGCTCATCACATGCCCATATCAAATGCATCACCCAGTCGGTGCTGTTGCATTGCTCATCACCTATCTCATAATCAATTACAACAATTAATGAGGATCCACACAATCAATCCCAAACATGCAAAATCAATTTAATTAGCATGGCCCCAAAAACACATACGAAACACTAGCATAGCCCCAAACGCATATACCAAACACTAGCATAGCCCCGAACACTATGAAACAGATATACAAAACACTAGCATAGCCCCAAACACATATAGCAAACACTACCAAACACATATATGAAACACTAGCATGGACCCAAACACATATCCCAATAACATTGAGTCATCAATATTAAAAGGTCTCACCCATGATACCAACCCGGGGTTGTTGCAAGATCAGGGTGTCCAGTTTTATCCAGTTTATGCTGGATTGGGACAATGCTTGGAGAGCAAATTTTGGGTGTGGCAAGGTACTTAAAATGAGATCAAGTAAATAATAGAAAATATGCTTGACCTTAAATTAACCCAATATAACTTAAATTAATATAAATTAGTCTAATTAATTAAAATTAATCAAAAATATGATGAAATGATAAACAAATGATCTTTCCATACTTAGAGTGATCCAATTTATTTTTCCATAGATGCACCATTACAAGTACACTAGTCCCTATAGGTTTTGGATGATTCACATCAAAAATGTAATTTTATGTAATTTTACTAATTAGATTATTAATATTTACAGACCTTCTGATAGTCTAGAAGAATTTTGAAAAAGAGATCATTAAAAATCCAACCATTGGATTCGTAATTTTTACTAACCACCACATTCTACTAATGTCTCAACATCTATCCACTCTTTTGATCTACAAGATTGAGGATATTAAGTGGTAGCTATTGTGGGTACAAAAAGTGGCGTATATTATAACACTTTAAAGACCTTGAAATATTTAAAGAAAATAGACGAATATCTTAAAATTTTTGTGAAAAATCAAGTTAAGCTCCATATTATGTGAAGATCTAAGGTACAAAGTGGGAATCTCATATGAGTTTATATGTAAAAGATATTAGCATTTTATGGAATTAGTTCAAATTTGGGACAGGGTGTATACATTGACTTTGTACCTAAGAAAATGAGGACTTTTGACTATCTAATGCTTAATCAAACTATGCAACTATATTTTCAACTTTGAATATGATGTTCTAACAAAAGAACTTGAACCGAAATTCCTTCATTTACTAGGAGAGATTAGCCACTAAAGGTAAACAAATGCCTATTTTTTTACTGTTTATAGGGTGCCTGAGTGGACAAAACTGGGCACCCTGATCTTGCAACCACCCCCCGTCAATATGGTACAATGGTTACCCAAGCATATAGAGGGATAAAATCTAACATTCCTTCTTGTTTAAGTTAGCAATTGACCTCAGTTGCATGTTTGATTATATAAGCAAACAAAAAAATAATAATTTACTTAGGTATCCACTAATGAGCATCTTCTTTAGGATTCTTCTTAAAGGTTAAAAGATATCTCATGTAAACATTACATGTGCATGTAGTGGTGTGTTAATGATCAATGATAGTGTCAAGCTCAAGTAATTCTTCTTGATCAACAATAAGTAGTGATCAATGATAGTGTCAAGCTCAAGTAATTCTTCTTGATCAACAATAAGTAGTGATTCTTCATAAACCGGATGCATACGAAGTGGTCTTTGTCGACGAAAAGTCTTCAACAAGCTAATGTGAAAGGAATTATGCTCTAGTGTGATGGCAAATCTAATAAAAAAGCAAGGCTATTAAGTTTTTGAATAGCCTTGAGGCTCCATAATACCTTGGTGTCAAATTCCCAATTGGATGCTTCTCTACACTCTTGAGCCTTGAGGCTCAATAATACCTTGGTGTCAAATTCCCAATTGGATGCTTCTCTACACTCTTGAGCCTCCTTTTCTCAATTTTCAAGTGAACATAATCACCTTATTGAAATGAACATAAGCACCTTATTTAAATGAGCCTCTTTTTCTCAATTTTCAAGTGTGAAAAGAATTGGAGATGGAGAGGAAACGAGACATGTTCTCAATCAACAAGACAATTCCAATATGGAAGAAACAATACTTCACTTTTATTCAATGGAGTAGAGTAGCAATGACTACTACGTACAAATCATGGGCTAATCCCCAAACCCAAAACTAATACCAAGAGGCTCAATAAGCTGTGATATGTCAATGCATACAATAGCAAGAGTGTTGGCTACAATAAGCACCACACTACACTCTTAACACTGTGTGTGTCTCACTCTCCAACTATGTCCAGGTTGCAAACTGCAACTGTAGAAGAACTGATGTATCTCACACTTGTGAGTGAACCACGACCAACCCTTTGGTAGGTAGATGCTCCATAATATGGGGAACAACTATTCTTCATGCTCCATGAGCTGGAGGATCAATCTTCTTTAGTTATTGAGGTCGCAAGTAGGTAGGTAGGTGCAGTCCAGAATTCTACAGGTAGGTAGACAGCTAACTTGCAGGCTATATATATCATTCTAGAAATCTGATCTAGAAGATTCCAACAGTGAGGTTGTTTTCCATAATAAAGATAGGAACAATTCATCTCTTAATAACTACTCCAAAAGTTAACGGTGGGATTGAGAGATATTAATACTTCAAACCTGCATACAACAAAGTTAGCATCCAGAATTTTTCTATCAAATCTTGCTATCAAAGGTACATCCAAAGTCAATTCTATGACCTTAGGCATGTACATTACAACATATCACCATCAAGGTATCAACCTTGACTTTGCTCAATCAACCTTTGTGAAGAGATCGTATTGAGCTTGCATACTTTAACACCTTCCCTCAAGTTCAACATTATCTTTGAACATCTTGGAATACAACTCTGAAACAAATGAAATGAAAAAGAAATCTAAATAGCGAATCAATGATAGAAAGACATTGAAGCCTTCCATGATGAGACTTCCCTTACTTCTTAAACTCCTTCCCTTAAGGGAAGCTCCATCATGCCAAGTCCTTCTCGATGCTTGAAGAAGAGCTCTTTGCCTAGAGCCTTAGTAAAAATATCAGCAACATTTTCCTTAGTATTGCAATGATGCAACACTATATCACCATCATGCACTTTCTCTCTGATAAAGTGCTCTCGAACCGTGATATGCTTAGTGCGTTGATGCAAGATAGGATTCTTTGCCAAAGATTCAGCTCACAAAAGATAGGAGTGGGATCACAAGATCCATAAAAACCAAGTTCTTGCAAGCATCTCTTTAACCATATAGCTTCACAAGCTGAGGTAGTCAAAGTTTTGTATTCAGCCTCTGTAGATGAGAGACTAACAGTATTTTGTTTCTTGGAACACCAAGAAATTGCTCCATTTCCAAGAAAGAAAGCATTACCACTAATGCTCTTTCTAGAAACCAAGTCTGCAGCATAATCAGAGACTAAATCCATGTAAATTCAACTTATCACCTGCATATAAGATACCCCAATGTTGAGTACCTTTCAAGTATCGTAGAATTCTTTTTCATGAAACCCAATGAGATATTTTTGGGCTTTGCATAAACTGAGCATGTGAATTTACAACAAAACAAATATCAGGTCGTGTGATAGTCAAGTAAATGAGAGAACCAATGAGCTGTCTATACACTGTAGCATCACAAAGAACACCATTTTCATCCTTCGTAAGCTTGAGGGATGATTCCATGGGTGTAGAAATAGCTTTGGAGTTAGTCATACCATATCTTTCAAGGATGGATTGAAGATATTTTTTTGTGAAATGAATATGTCACCTGACTTCCTTCGATTGATTTCAAGACCAAGAATATAATGCAAGTATCCAAGGTCTTTCATTTCAAACTCATGAGAGAGTTTGGACTTCACATCCACCACCAAAGCATCATTGCTTCCTGTTAAAATCAAATCATCCACATAAAGTAAAACAACAACAATATCATTCCCTCTAATCTTGTAGTAGAGAGTATGGTCAGCATTACTCTTGGAAAATCCTTGAGATTTGAGGTGGTTATCTATTCTTCCATACCAAGCTCGTGGAGCTTGCTTTAGTCCATACAAGCTCTTTTTTAGCTTGCATACCAAATGCTCTTGACCTGTAGCAACATACCCCTCCGGTTGCTTCATATAGACTTCTTCCTCAAGCTGCCCATTGAGAAAGGCATTGTTGACATCGATTTGCCACAATTTCCATTTGTGAAGAGCAGCCAAAGAGAACAACAACCTAATGGAGCTCATCTTGGCTACAGGAGCATATGTCTCGGCATAATCAATACCATATTCTTGAGCAAAACCTTTAGCAACCAACCTTGATTTATGCCTATCAATACCATAATCAATACCATAATCAATACCATATGTCTCGGCATAATCAATACCATATTCTTGAGCAAAACCTTTAGCAACCAACCTTGATTTATGCCTATCAATGTGACCTTCCTTATTAAATTTCAGCTTGTAGATCCATTTACAACCAATTGCTTGTTTGTTGGGTGGGAGTTGACACAAATCCCAAGTGTCATTCTTATGTAAGGAATTCATCTCCTTATCCATAGCATCCGTCCATTTCTTTTTACCATATGCATCCTTATATATAGTAGGTTCATCATGCTGCAAAACTAATGTAAGAAAAGCAAAAATTCATTGCTCAAAATCTGATTTATTACCTCTATGATAGGTCAATCTTTGGGGTTGCCTTCTATCCCTTGTAGACCTCCTTAAAGCTACTTGATGATCTTCATCTTCTTCCTCCAATTCTTCAATAGTAACATCTTCTATAGAACTTGGCACTTGTGCTTTGATAGATGTGGAAGAAGATGCATCCAAATCTGAAAATTGAGCTAATTTCCAGCTTGCATTCTCATCAAATATGGCATCTCTTGAGACAAAAGTTTCTCTCTTGCTTGTAGACTTTACTCACAATACTATATTCTTGATTTATCATCATCAAGTTTCTTCCTTTTTGCATCAGGAATATGAGCAAAAGCTAAAAATCCAAACACTCTTAAATGATATACCTGAGGCTTGTTTCCATAGAATGCTTCATATGGTGTAATGCCTTTTAACACTTCTGTAGGTGATCGGTTCATCAAGTAGCAAGCAGTATTGACTGCTTCAGCCCAATAGTTAGCAAGTTGCTTATCCTTTAGCATACATCTTGCTTCCTCAAACAGTGCATGATTCTTCCTCTCTGCCACACCATTTTGCTAAGGTGTGTGGCTGCAAGAAAGCTGCAAGAAAGCTTCCTTCGTATCCCATGTTGTAGAAGGTACTTACTGAATTCATTTGATAAGAACTCCCCTCCATTATCAGATCTTAGAAGCTTGATTCTTCTACCTGTCATAGACTCAACCATGATATGAAAATGCTTGAGAATATCAAATACTTCATCCTTTGATTTCATGAAGAATACCCAAGTATATCTGGAAAAATCATCAATGAAACTAACATAGTATGTATGTCCACCTATTGAAGGTGTATGGCCTGATTCACATACATCTGCATGAATGAGATCAAGGATCCCTCTTGATTTAGTTGTACTTCTTGAGAATCTAGTTCTTGATTGCTTTCCAATGCAACATGCCTCACACACTTTGCCAATCCTTTGTAGAGATGGTATGCCCAAAACCATGCTGTGATTCTTCAACATACACATGCTATTGAAATTTATGTGTCCATACCTTTTATGCCATAGTTTGGTAGGAGAAAGAGAGGCCAATCTTTCATCTTGTATGGCTACAAATGCTGAAGGTGATCCATCAAGTTTGAAGAGTTTTCCATGCTTCTTTCCTTTGGCTACTACCTTGTAGTGATCTTTTGCATCTTTAATAAGACATTGCTGGCCTTCAAACTCCACTTTGAATCCTTTTTCTGTCATAGCTCCAACTGAGAGTAGGTTCTTGGTAAGTGAGGGTACCAAGAGAACATCTCCAAGTTTCCTTTTCAGCCCCGTGTTGAGCTAAACATGTATATCTCCTTTACCTGTGATAGCATTAGGAGTACTATCTGTAGTGTAAATATTACCATCATGAGTAGAATCTAGCTTAGAGAAATATTCAGCATGAGAAGTCATGTGGGAGCCCAACTATCAATCCACCATGGTTCTTCTTTCATTTCAATATCCACACTATTGGCTTGAGTGATCTCCTCAATGGAGAGTAGAGAACTATCATTAGAGAATCCATGAGAGCTTCCTTCATCATGAGCAAAACTGGCTGATCTTCCTTTCAAATCAACTTGCTTCTTCTGCAATCTTTTTCATAGTGTCCATATTTTGAACAATAGTAACATTGAATTGAACTTTAATAGCCTCTACCTCTACCTCTAGAGGAATGGCCTCCTCTTCCATAAGAAGAATGGTTACATTCATGAGATTGTTGATCCATGTTGTAGTTGAGTTGGTTGGGCTGATGTCTTCCTCTTCCTCTTTGAGTGTTGAATCTTCCTCTTTCTCTTGTTGAAAGAAGGGCTTTATCATTTGTGCTTGTAAAAGCACTTGTAGAGCCACCACCATCATGAATGTTCTTCATAGCTGCTTGTCTTTGATCCTCATCCCTAAGAATCTGCTCCATCTCATCTAGTGATAGTTTTTGCCTTAGAATGATGAGACCAAGGCCCTCATATCCTGCCTTCAAGCCATGAATGATGATTGTAGATAGCTCATCATCTATCATTTTGTCTCCAACAGCAACCAATTGTTGATGTAGATCTTTCACTCTTTTGATGAAGTCTGTAGCAGCCTCTCCTTTATTCCTCTTTGTATTGGTAAGCTCCAATCTCAAAGCAATTTGCCTTGACGTACTCTTTGACACAGATGTTCTTCAAGGTCTCCCAAGCTTTCTTAGGAGTCTTCACATCCATTAGATGGCTGAGAATATCATCCTTGACACTCAGCTTCATCATATGGACTGCAAACATGGTCTTCTTGTCCCATTTTGCCAATGCTTCCTCATCAGCTTCTTCATCAGCTTCTTCATCAGCATTAGCTTCATCCGGTCTATCCCCATAGAAACTATCTCCCAACAATCTTGAAAGAATAGGAGTGATTCCATCTTTACTTTCCAAGTGGCATAGTTGGTTCCATTGAGCTTCTCAGCTCCCTCCAAGTGTAGACGGTGCAGACTAGGTGCCATTCTGTGCTTCAAGCAAACAAAGCAATGAATGGGGATTTTCACTCACACCAAGACCACGTAAGGCAAGACTCTAAGATGCCTAATCTGATACCATGAAAAGAATTGGAGATGGAGAGGAAATGAGACACGTTCTCAATCAACAAGACAATTCCAATATGGAAGAAACAATACTACACTTTTATTCAATGGAGTAGAGTAGCAATGACTACTACGTACAAATCATGGGCTGATCCCCAAACCCAAAAATAATACCAAGAGGTTCAATAAGCTCTGATATGTCAATGCATACAATAGCCAGAGTGTTGGCTACAATCAGCACCACACTACACTCTCAACACTACACAGTATGTGTGTGTTTCACTCTCCAACTATGTCCAGGACTGTAAACTGCAACTGTAGAAGAACTGATGTATCTCACACTTGTGAGTGAACCACAACCAATCCTTTGGTAGGTAGATGCTCCATAATATGGGGAACAACTATTCTTCACGCTCCATGAGCTAGAGGATCAATCTTCTTTAGTTATTGAGGTTGCAAGTAGGTAGGTAGGTGCAGTCCAGAATTCTGCAGGTAGGTAGACAACTAACTTGAAGGCTGTATATATCATTCTAGAAATCTCATTTGGAAGATCCCAACAGTGAGGTTGTTGTCCATAAAGAGAGGAACAATTCATCTCTTAATAACTGCTCCAAAAGTTAACGGTGGGATTGAGAGATATTAATACTTCAAACCTGCATACAGCAAAGTTATCATCCAGAATTTTTCTCCTTGATTGAAGGAGTCTCTTTCACCAACCATGCACACGTGATGTGTGCTATCAAAGGTACATACAAAGTCAATTCTATGACCTTAGGCATGTACATTACAACATATCACCATCAAGGTATCAACCTTGACTTTGCTCAATCAACATTTGTGAAGAGATCGTATTGAGCTTGCATACCTTAACAAAGTGAGCATAATCACCTTATTTAAATGATATATCTTTTTCTCTTCTTATTTGCTTGTTTCACATATATTTCTTTTAATATTGTTATATTACTTGTCATACTTATTGGAACATAGCATCAAAAACTTATACAAAGTCATGAGTTGTTGGGATTCTATAAGAAAGGCATGCCAATATGGGTAAAAGTGTTGAGATATCGAGCTCATCTAGTGAGGCGGTGGCCACTGATGACCCGCTTGGGGGATAGGCCCCACACTTACACCACTGGCATGGTTGGTGAGATCTTGGGTGATATGCGGCCAGTGGGATGACAGGCTGTATGACAGCCATTCTAGAGACTGGCATAGTTATAGCGCCAGCTCATTTAGTCGGGTTCACACTATAGAGAACCCGTGTATGTATTTGGTTGAGTACCTTTCATATTGTGTGTACTCTTATTCTCGTATATGGTGTGTTGAGTGTTGAGTAGAGAAGAAGAAGATTTTCAGCCTCTCACCTTGTGTGTTCTCTATTAGGGTTTTGTGAGTGTGTGTGTGTGCTTGCAAGAGCTCAAGCTCTCTTCCCCCCTGCATCTTTTCATGGTATCAGAGCCTGGTTCGTGCTAAGGGCTGAGCTGCAAGCAAGAGAACCACAGGAAGCGGTACGAGGGTAAGAGCTTCAACTAATCTTCCCTATTGTGTTGGTGACTACACCCTTGTCGGGAGCTCTACAGAAGGCACCGGCAAACGGTCTCTGATTGAGGAGCTTTCTTCGCCGGAGTAAAGCTATAGGACAACTATACAGTCCTATCGGACTATAATTTTCGGGCCGAAAATGCGTTTCGGGCGCGTCTGGACCTCCGTTTTTCAGAAAGCAGGCGATTTCGAGCACTGCGGGTAAGTCATCGATTCTCTACAGAACTCTATTTTAAGAACTGCAGGAAGATAGATTGACTGTGCAGACACTGTGGGTGCTGCAAAGAGGTCTACAGTTGCCATTGGGTGTATGTATGCACATTGAAGTCACTGGTAGTGACATTTACAGTACCACTGTGCAGAAAATACTGCAGGTTGTGCAGAAAAACCAAAGTGCAGTCTCTGGTGAAATTGTGTGTTTGGCAGGATGTCTAATGATGGCATAACACAGATTGTGGCTGAGAAGTTGGATAAAAATAACTTCCATGCTTGGAGGTTCAGGTTGACGAATTTCCTGATGGGAAAAGGCTATTGGGACTACATAGAAGGTGAGCATGAAGAGGCACCAGAGATACTCCGACTGCTGCAGATGTGAAAGAGTTTAAAGACTGGAACCAAGGAGCCAGGAAGGTTATGTATTGGCTCTCCATTAGTATACTGGACACCATGATTGGCACATTCAGGATGCCAAGTCCCCTAAGGAGGCGTGGGACACCTTGGTAAAGCTCTATGAAACAAATACCAAGGCACGTAAGATACAATTGAAGAATGAACTTCATACTGTGGAGAAAAAGAGCATGTCTGTGAATGACTATGCGCTGAAGATAAAGGGTATTGTGGAATCCCTTGCATCTATTGGTGTGTCAGTAGATGATGATGATAAGGTGGAAGTCTGTCTACGTGGTCTCGGGCCACAATACAAGGCGTTCAAGACGTCCATTCAGACTCGGGAAAACATTCCCAACTTTACAAATTTGGTGTCTATGCTGATTATCGAAGAGAAGAGCTTGGGTGAAGACCAACAGTATTCACAAAGCAAAAACAGTTCAGAGCAACAGGCCTTCTACACGAGTTCAGGAAGAGAACGAGGTAGAGGAGGCCGTGGATGCGGTCAAGGAGGTGGCTGAACAGGTAATCAGAATTATGGTCAGCAGCATCAACAACAACAACAGTCCCAGAATCAACAACAACAACAACAACACGCAGGTGAAAGAGGCAAATTCAGAGGCACGGCGAGTCAAAGAGGCCGTGGAAATTGGCAAAGGCAATATAACGATGCAATGAATGCTATTATTGTGGTAAGCCTGGACATGTGCAGGCAGAATGTTATAAGAAGCAAGCTGACATGCAAAATGGGAAAGTGCAACAAAACAACTATGCATCCTCAAGCAGAAATAATGAGGATAATGAAAGGTTGTTTATTATGCAGCATGTTGTGAATGCCATGCCTGAAAATGTTAATGCAGCACAAAAAGATAATGTATGGTATGTGGATTCAGGCGCTTCGAACCACATGGCGAGTCATGGGGAGTGGTTCAAGGAGATAAAAAACCAGGAAAGACCAAGTTTTGTGGAAACAGGGGATGACACTGCTCATCCAATTGCCCACGTTGGAGATGTGCCATTGTCTATGCAGGATGGCAAAGTGAAGTACCTTGCAGATGTACTTCATGCACCGAACATAACAAAGAATCTGGTTTCAGTTGGCCAGATGATTGAGTAGGGTTTGCAGGTTAGGTTTAACCCTGATGGGTGTTATGTTGAAGATTTCAAAGACAAGTGCAGGTTGGTTGCAAAAGGCAACAAAGTGGGCAGAATGTTTACGTTGAATGTAGACATGCCTGAAATGAGTGCTGTGATGTTTGCAAATGGTTCAGGAATTGTTGCAGACACAGACATTTGGCATAAAAGGATTGGACATGTAAATGTGCAGAGATTGAAGTCTATGCAGACAAAAGAAATTGTGACAGGGCTGCCAAAGTTTAAAGTGGAAGGTATGCAAAAAATATGTGAAGCATGCCAATTTGGGAAGCAAACAAAGCATGTGTTTCCACGTAACAGATATGTGAGCAGAAATGTACTAGATGTTATGCATTCATATGTATGGGGTCCTACGAAGACCATATCTATGGGAGGCTGCTGCAGGTATTATGTGACTTTCATTGATGACCACACAAGGAAAGTGTGGGTATATTTCATGAAGGAGAAGAGTGAGGTGTTCACTCACTTTCAGAATTTCAGAGTTTTGGTTGAAAAGCAAACAGGGAAATATGTAAAGTGCCTAAGGTCAGATGGAGGGGGAGAGTACTTCTCCAATGAGTTCTCTGAATTTTTGAAGAAGAATGGTATTCGGAGACAGTTTACATGCAGATACACTTCGCAGCAAAATGGAGTTGCTGAGCGAAAAAACACGCACATTGCAGAGATTGCGCGAGCATTGATGGAAGAGAAGAATATGCCACATTGCTATTGGGCTGAGGCTGTATCTACAGCAGTATACATCATGAACAGGACTCCAACTGCAGCCATGCATGATGTAACTCCAGAGGAGAGGTTTACTGGCAGAAAACCAGATTTGTCTCATCTGAAAGTCTTTGGATGCATTGCATATGTGCATGTGCCAGATGAGCTGAGAACTAAGCTGGATCCAAAAGCTGAAAAATGTGTGTTTATTAGATATTCCCTTGAGCAAAAGGGATACAAGTGTTATAACTCTGCTACACGTGAGTTGAGGGTAAGCAGGGATGTTGTCTTTGGTGAGATGAGCAGCTGGTATGCTGCTGAAAAAGAAGCTGTTGGGGCTGATGTGAGTGGAAGTGTGGTTGCACAGAATGCAGGTCAGCAATCACAGTCTTTAAGTGGACCAGGAGAGTCCTCATCTAGTGGGTCTGTTGATAGACCATGGAGTGGCAGGCTGCGTCATAATACCAGCCCTGCAAATGTGATTAGTACATCACGTAAAGGAAAAGAGAAAGTGGTTGAGCCCCTTGGTATGCCTGACATTTCTGCAGGGCATTCTCATGTTGATGGAGCGTCTAGTGGCTCAGATATGAGCCTTGATGAGGAGCTTGGGATCCCAGCTATGAGAACACCTGGTGTAAAGAAGGCTATGGAAGCCATGAATGAAAAGCTGCGAAGATCTGGGAGAGTGAGAAATCCTGTGCAGAGATTTACCTATGATGGTTATGTGGCACATCACTATGCATATATGGCAAAGGTTGTGCAAGTTGTTGAGCCCACATGCATTGATGAGGCTGTTGGAAATGTGTGTTGGGAGAAAGCTATGGATGAGGAGATGGATGCACTATATGGAAATGAAACTTGGGATTTAGTGCAATTGCCTGAAGGCAAGAAAGCCATTGGATGCAAGTGGGTGTACAAAGTTAAACATAACAGTGATGGAAGCATAAACAGGTACAAGGCTAGATTGGTAGCCAAAGGATATGCGCAGACATATGGGATTGATTATGAGGAAACTTTCAGCCCAGTTGCCAAGATGGCAACGGTGAGAGTTGTGATAGCAGTGGCTGTGTCAAAGCAATGGTCTTTACATCAGATGGATGTAAAGAATGCATTCTTTACATTAGATGGATGTAAAGAATGCATTCTTGCATGGGGATTTGCAAGAAGAGGTGTATATGTTGCATGGGGATTTGCAAGAAGAGGTGTATATGTTGCATGGGGATTTGCAAGAAGAGGTGTATATGTTGCAGCCACCTGGTTATGAGGATGTGGGTCACCTCGAGCATGTTTGCAGATTGAAGAAAGCCTTGTATGGCTTAAAGCAAGCACCAAGAGCATGGTCTGACAAGATTTCTGAATATCTTGTCACTATTGGCTTTCATGTAGCCAATGCAGATTTCTCATTGTATGTGAGACATGGTGATAGAGGGGTTGTGCTTGTTGTCATCTATGTAGATGACTTGATCATTACGGGGGACCATGATGCAGAGATCTTTGATGTAAAGATCTTGCTAAGATAGAAGTTTGAGATGAAGGATCTGGGGGAGCTTGTTGTTACAATAAACAAAAAATTCTCTTTCCATGGGCTCACCCATATCACCAAGTAGCTTCTAAAACCAAGCTACCTCACAAGTTGCCACCACATAACAACACCCTTATACTCTGCCACACTGTACTCAATAAGGCAATTGTTGGCTACTGCTTACTGTTCCAACTCACAACAGCACTCCTAAATGAGAACATAAAACCACTAGTAGATCTCCTGTTTGTAACACTACCAGCCCAATCAACATATGTGTACCTATCTAGCTGTATCTCTATACTAGCCTCATAGAAAAGTCCATAATCAACTGTGGACTTTATGTACTTGAGAATCCGTCTAGCTGCATCCAAGTGTGGCTTCCTAGGGGCCTACATAAACTCACTCACAAGTCCAACAACATAACTCAAATTTGGCCTAGTAATGGTCATGTAGATCAAGCTACCCACTATGCGCCTGTATGTAGTGGGGTCCTCCAAAATCTCACCTGTATTTATGAAAAGCTTTGTGTTTTGCTCCGATGGCACTGAAATAGGTTTACAACCTGTCATGCCATACTTGGATAACATGTCTAAGCCATATTGCCTCTGCAACAATAACAAAATTCCATGAGATGATCTCACCACCTTTATACCCAAGAAATACCGCAACAGCTCACCCAAATCCTTCATCTAAAACTTTTTCTTCAAAAGCCTCTTGACATCATGTATGTCAACATCGCTATCATCAGTGAGAGCTTCTCTGAGGACAACTTCCTACTCATGTGGTGGGATACAATTGTGGAGGATTTAGTCTATCCCTTTCTTGTATAGCTGGCCGGCTATGACTTGGAAGTGTCGGCTATGGATTGCAATCCGCTTTCGCTTATCTCTGGAAAGATTATCCTCCATCAGACCTGTGACAACAAATGTTAGCATTTCATCATACCATGTCTGGTGGGGGATGGGAATGACTGTGTCAGTTGTGAATAGCTCAGCATCCGGTAGGTCATTTGCTACTCCAGTTGGGGCTTCTTTGGCAGCTAGAGTGTGCACTATTGTGAACTTAAATTCTTGGAGTATTAGTATCCATCATGCTAGCTTTCCTACTAGACTCTGCTTATACACTAAATACAGCAAGGTGGCAGAGTGATCCAGATTCCACATGAAAGGTAAATTTATTACCCAATAGGTAGTGCCGAAACTTGGTTGCTGAGTAGATCATGCCAAGGGATTCTAGGTGTGTGGTTGATTAATTCCGCTAAGCATTAGAGGGCCTTCGAATGGTGTAGTAGATAGGTCGAAACCATTTCTTCTCGGCCTCTTGCATTAGCACACTGTCGATTGCGACGTCAGAGACATCCACAAAGACATGAAAGTGAAGGTCCCAGTTGGGGGGTTGGACAACTAAGGCTTCTGATAGCATGAGCTTGAGACGCCAGAATGCAATGTCGCATTCCTCTATTCAGTTGAAATTTTTCTGCATTAACTGCTTGGTCAGAGGTGTTTTAATCTGCACCATCCTTTGATTCAAGGGTGCTGCTACATGGGCAAGGTATCTGAGCATTCCGCTATGCCATCTGACTTGTCCCAAAAATCTTCTCACAGCTCTTTCTCATTTGTTAGAGTTGGGGCTTTCCGGATCACCTCGACCTTAGCCGGGTCGACTACTATTCCTTCCTTGAAAATGATATGGCCTAGTAGCATTTTGATTTGGATAGACGGCACATTTGGCTAGATTTAGAATTAATTTGGAGAGTCTACATTTGGTCAAGCATAGTTGTAGGTGCATAAAATGTTGGTATGTTTTGCCAAAAACACAAGTCATCAATGAATACTCACATAAAGGTGGTCATAAAATGAGTAAAAATTTCTTGAACCATGCGCTGAAATGTGCCAGGAGCATTCTTAAGGCCAAAAGTCATGACGTTTGATGCAAAAGCTCCCCATTCTATGATGAAAGATGTTTTCTCAGACCAACCCATCTAGGAATGAATACATCTCATGGCTTGCTATACAACTTCAAGCATGGAATCTGTGAACGACAAGGGACAAGGATATGAGATGGTTTCTACATTCAACTTCCGATAATCTATACAAACCCTCAACTTTTGGTTTTTCTTGGGTACTATTATGATTGGGGACAACCATGTTGTCTGATCGATTGGATATATGAATCCGACTTGTAGTAGCTTATCTATTTCTTTCTTCACCCTTTTAGCATTATTCGGGTTCATCCAGTATCTTTAGATAGGGATGGCATCTTCCTTTAGATTGATCTAGTGTTGGTAAAAGCTGGGATCAATCCCTTTCATCTCAGTGTAGCTCGAAGCAAACACATCTTTGAAAGAAATGAGTAGCACTTGGACTTTTGTGCGGAACTCAGTGTCCAGGCTGGTACTGGCCGCTCGGACCATCTTGGGGTCTTTGTCAGTTCCAAGGTTTATTTCCATCAATTCATCCTTTTTGATCCTCTTGGAGTGCCTGAGATCTTTGTCAAAAGATTTTTCTACTGTAATGAGTTGTTGTAGGCTCGAAGTAGTGCCTACCTTAGCTAGAGCCTCATAAAAATCTTATGCTTTCTCGAGACTGTGTTCTTCCGTCCATGGAGCAGACCGATCGTTGTGGGAACCTTATCCTTGTGCGGAATGCGTGGTCGATATCTGTCCATTATCCAGTCTACATCAACCGCAAAAACAGGCTGATCAAATTTGTAAGATTCCTCCCCAGCCTCTCAAAATGTCCAGCATCTTCCTCTGTAATCAATCCCCTCTTCAGAAATATAAAAGACCTTCTTTCTAAATGTTTTGACTTAGAGAGAGAGAATATTCAAATTTTGAATATTTGTAGATAGAAAAATTTCTCATCTTATTAAAATAAGTTCCCCTGAAACAAAAATTCAAAAAGAACTTTCCAATGTGCAATTGGAATTAATTGGAAATGAGTATGAAGGACCTTAGTCTAAGGGTCTAGATTTTCAAAAAAAATTTGATTATGGTCCAATTAAGGTTCCTATGGGCCAATAGCATCAATCCATGTGCAGGGAGGAGATAAATCCAATTTTGTAAAAGAAGATACCCAAAAATGAGTAAATGCTCACATAAGATGAAGAGTTGATTATGTACAAGGTTTATTAGTAAGAAACTATGAGTAATATCAAAAATATGAGATATTTTGGGTATCCAAAAATGAGTAAATGCTCACATAAGATGAAGAGTTGAAAATGTACAAGGTTTATTAGTAAAAAACTATGAGCAATATTAAAAATATGAGATATTTTGGGTATAATGATTCCATTTTGACACATATGTAAGGAAGGGGAGTTCTTTAAAGGAGGTGCATATTTCACATAAGATGAAGAGTTGAAAATGTACAAGGTTTATTAGTAAAAAACTATGAGCAATATTAAAAATATGAGATATTTGGATATAATGATTCCATTTTGACACATATGTAAGGAAGGGGAGTTTTTTAAAGGAGGTGCATATTTCACATGCTTTAATGAGTTTTAAACTCATAAAAATTGAGATATTTCATCTCTCCTCTCTCCTCATTCAAGTCTAGTTCCAAAAAGTTAGCTTAACTGACCTAAAAATGGTCAAAAATTGACCAAACTGATTTGGAAAATTCTAGAATCAGTTTGTTTGGTTAGGAGCTCAATTTTTCCTATAAATAGAAGCCTCCCCCTTGTTGAAAAATATATAGTGTTTATGCATCGTTACTCTACTCCACCTAAGCCAAGAACTGTGAATTCATTAATAATTCACTAGTTTTTGGAACTTCCTTCTTTCTTCAATCCCCATTAGTGGCTCCATCAACATACTTAACCAATTGATTGGTTGGGGGCCTCTACCGTGAACAAAGAATCAAGCAATTTGTAAGGTAATTAGTGAATTTTGATCATTTTCTATAATTTCTCAATGCTTCTCTCTTCTCAACCCCTCTCAAGCTTGAGAAGCTTAATTGGAATGGTTTTTGAATGCTATTGAAGTTAATTGATGAATGTTAGTGACGAGTTACATAATTTGATGAATGCTATTGAAGTTAATTAATTAATGATAGTTAAGAATTAGATAAATTTCCATTTATGCTTAATTCTAATGGTTTTTATGTAATTTCTCTCTCTCACTCAAGAAATGGTCATACTCATGACCCATTCTCAATCCAAATGAAGCTTTTCATAAAGCTTTTCCTTAATCCAAGATTAAGCTATGCTTGAGGCCAAATTAATGGCTTTTTTTCTATGCTTTTAGTTTATGTATATTGATGATTCAATCCATTATGGATTGATGATCCAATTAGAGACCATTCTAATTATTTCCTTAATGATAAGCTTTATCCCTTAGAAAATTTGAGATTTATCAGTCATAGTAGCGGAGCTATGGCAAAATTTTTATAAAAATTACTCATAAAATAATTTCATTTAAAGCATAAAAAGAGGACTTCCTACCATATTCTAGGAATTATCATCCTAGATTAATTGAAAGATATTCATTGTAATCCTAGAGAAATTGATTTTTATATTATGCATAATTGAATTTCATGCATAGAGGTATGCATAAGAGATGAATATTTTATTATAAAAGTGTTACTTTTAGTATAATTGAATTTCATACATAGAGGTATGCATAAGAGATGAATATTTTATTATAAAAGTGTTACTTTTAGCATAATTAAATTTCATGCATAGAGGTATGCATAAGAGATGATTATTTTATTATAAAAGTGTTACTTTTAGCATAATTGAATTTCACGCATAGAAGTATGCATAAAAGATATGGGAAGTGATAAGATATGATAAGATGCATATGAGATGAGTTAGGATGTGATAAGATGAGTTAAGAAGTGATAGGATGTGTATGGATGTGAATGTGGATGGGTATGTATGGATGTATGCATGTTGATGTGGATGCATGAATGTGGATGTATGGATGTGAATGAGGATGTGGATGTGGATGCATGGATGTAAATGTGGATGTGTATGTATGGATGTATGCATGTAGATGTGGATGCATGAATGTGGATGTATGGATGTGAATGAGGATATAGATGTGGATGTATGGATGTGAATGTGCATGTAGATATGGATGTATAGATGTGAATGGGAATGTGGATGTGGATGTATGTATGTATGTGGATGTGGATGTGGATGTATGAATGAGGACGTGATAATGGATGTATGCATGTGGATGTGGATATGGATGTGTATGTATGAATGTGGATATGGGATGTGTATGTATGAATGTGGATATGGGATGTGCATGTATAAATGAGAATGTGAAAATGGAGATAAGCATGTAGATGTGGATGTATGGATGTGAATGTGGATGTGGATGTGGATGTATGGATGTGGATATGGATGTGAATATATGATATGTGATATGAAGGAATCTGAAGTGAAGAGATGGAAAATGAGGTGATTGGATGAGTACACATATAAATGGAATGTGGAATAAGTAATGTGGATTAATGAGGGATAATGTGGAAAAATGAGAGTTAATATAGAAACTGTATTTGTAAACTGTTTGTAAATGCTGTTTGTAAATGGCTGTTTTATGTCAAGAATGCTGGGGAAGCATTTTGACCGTCTTGTGATTAAGGTCGTGGAGACCTAACTGATAAAGTTACAACTGCTGACAGAGAGTCAATGGAGGACGTCTCGCGTAGCAAAGTCGGCCGAGGACTTGACCAGCCTCGGTTCGATTAAAATGGCGAGCTTCCGGTACGGTGGATGAGGGGCCAAGGAAGCGGCCTATGAGTGAAGCGCTAGGTCACCTGCGAAGGATCCTAGAGGGTGCTGACCATACGGTGCTCGGGCTCTGGGTCGCCTAGGATACCCATGCGTGCGTCGAGGAAGATATTGGAACAAGGAGTAAGAGTTGTTTTTCTGAAACTGGGCATGGATCTGGTTGATTGACCTTGCTGGTCTTCAATGGATGAGTCCATGGCTCTTTTTATGGATCTGTTGGTTGATCTTGCTGATCTTCAACGAGAGTCCTTCTTGATTTTTATAAGTGATTATATTGCCGAGTATTATGGGCTAGGAACTATGAGGCCCCTGAGTGGACAGGTGGTGAGCGTTCTAGTTGCCAATGATGCCATAGATACTCTGATGAAGGAATGATGGGAAATTTGAGAGTCAACCGGATAATTTGGAAGACTGTGATCAGTGGTACTATGGTTTCATTAAAGGATTGTTTTAAAGTTAGCTGATGCTAAGAAAAAGGCAATTTCATATTGGGTGATGCTAAGAAAAAGGCAATTTCATATTGGGTGTGTAAGTGGTGTGCCTAATTTTATGTTTGCATGAACTTCCGACTAGGGGGCCTTGGAACTCTTTTCCTTGGTACCCAGGACAAAACCTAACAAAATTCCAAATTGGATCCCATCACTACAGTGGTTGGGCGGTTGGCTAACCCATGGGATCGGATGGGGTTAGGACTGATGGATCCGTAAATCGAGACTCAATTTTTGTTATTACGATAGATAAAGTAAATCCCGGATAGTAATTGTTCTATGGATAGGAATCAACGGCTGTGCCTCTTGATGGGGAAAAAAGTGTTGATTCCAATGATCCAAGTGCAAGTTACTTCCTTGATCTGGACGAGTATCTTTATAGGTGCAATCGGATCAGCTTGATCAGTAATGGTCTTGACTACGTTAGAGTAAAAAGTTATCTTGGTGGAATCGCCCGTGCTTTCCGAGTAAGGAAAATTTTTTCGAGTCCGGTTTTGGAAAAACCGACGGATTAGTCTCTTATCCGGATATCCGTGGGGGGGACGAGGCCCCGAATGTGGGACCCCTGTCCCGCGTGAGAAGTGCTACTTCCGCTGCTAGTACCCTGAATCTGTTGCTCGATGGAAACAGGGATCTCACAAAATTAGCATTTTTCTAGAGATACTCCTTCTCCTCATTGAGGTCTAGTACTTCTAACATGTTAACTCTTTCAGCTATTTCAAATTAGGCTAGTTTCTCCACCTTTCGCCTATTGGTGACAGAGATCTTTATTTTCTTCTTTCCAGACCAGATAGTAATCATATCCATGTCCCAATCTTGCTTGATCCATGCTTAGTGGAGCCAGGGTCTGTCGAGCCTAAAGTAGTGCAACGCGATGGTGTGATAACGCTCGCGGGAGGCGCAGTGGAATTTCTTCTCAAGGAGTTTTAGATCTTGGAAACCTCAAGGGTTACGAGCTCGGCCATTAGAAAGATCCTCACGGCGGGCAGTTGCGGTTCATGTAATCTCTTTTTAGATGTGTTTCAAGGAGGGTTAGGGTGAGCCTTAACATTTTTGGTGCCGCTGCTCTGCCGGGGAGCCATCCTTTGGCTTTTTCCATCGTTTTTTCTCTAATCTATGCATTACCCATTGCCCATTATCTTGATTAATGGTTTCCCATGAAAAAGATGTGGATTTGATGGTGATTTGTGTGAGATTTGGTGTAGAATAGCTCTCTTTTTTGTTTTTGAAAAGAATGTCTTTTGCTTGATTTTTAGCTTAATTTGTTGTTTTTGTTGTTGTTATTGTGGTTTTTCATGTTCTTAGGGCTTGCACATAGTTTGTATTAGGCTTAGTTTGCATCCATTGCATTAAACAATGCAATAGAATGCAACTTTTAGTGAATGTTAGATCTCTTTAGTGTTAAACATAGAACTAAGATCATTAATTTTAGTTAAATTATGTGTTTGTTGTTGAAATTGTTTAGATTAGAGTGTTAGCAAGCTTTAGGAGTAGCTTAATCTTTCAAAAAAATTTCCTAAAACCATTAAAAAACCTTTGAATTTGACTAATTTCTCTTAATGGACAGGTTTTTATCATTAATCATTAAGGATGATTAATCTTATTCAAGAGGCAAAAAATTTAGAAAATGTGTTAATTGGGGTCTAAATTGATCATATGAGTAGTCGCAATCAGTGTTTTTGAGTGTTTTGAGAGTATCTAGATGCATCAAAACACCTAATTACATCAATTTTTTCATTAGACTCTCTTTGCTTAATTTTGCCTTAAAAGATGAGACCACAATTAAGAGTCTAATTAATCTCCTATTTTAGATTTATTTACACATTTGTTGATGCAAAAAGATTAGAATTCTCTTTCTCTATCCAATGATGTGCTCAATTATGTGAATTAATTAGAGATTAGTGGTTAATTAGAGTCCTTGCTTAGTGTAAAAGAGGGAAAGATTAATGAAAGGATCAATCTTGGATTAATTCTTAATCACTTTTTTACATAACTCATTAATTCTAAATTGTTGAAAGAACGGTAGAGGGGGAGGAGACACACACACAGGAGCAAACCCTAATGTATATTGCAAACCCTAACCATAGAGGGAAGCTATGTCAACTCTCACACAAAGCATAATGCACTAATCCATAATCCACACAACACACAATGAGTTGTGTCCACACTCTACTAACCCTAGCTAATGTCCACGCACTATGACCAGCTGGACACGCGGTCATTTATGTCTCACACATGTTCCTACCTAATCTGCCAGCACATAGCATAGCTGGCTCACACTGACATCGAGCTTGAATCTCAACAGCCCCTCTCAAGCTCATGATGTACTGCCGATGAAGATGTAGATGAGCTTGGGATATCAAGGCTCTCAACACTCCCCCTCAAGCTCATCCCATGTACTCCCAACATAGTCCGGAAGTACTCAAACTTCTCCCTGCTCAGTGGCTTCGTAAAGATGTCTGCCACCTGCTCATCAGTCTTCACATACTGAAGATCAACTGTACCATCCAGCACCTTTTCTCTGACAAAGTGATAATGGACCTCTATGTGTTTGGTCCTCGCATGAAACACTGGATTCTTTGCCAACTGTATACTGCTCATGTTGTCATAATGAATGACAACTTTCCCATCAAGAGGCTCACATAAATCTGCCAAGAGACTCTTTAACCATATAGCCTCACAAGTAGCAATGGCTGCACCTCTGTACTCAGCCTCTGTACTGGATAAAGCAACTGTAGGTTGCTTTTTGCTACTCCAACTCACCACAGCACTTCCAAGTGTAAAAGCATATCCACTAGTAGACCTCCTGTCATATGCGCTACCAGCCCAATCAGCATCTGTGTAGCCATGTATGTCCAAGCTTTTACCACTCTCATAAAATAGACCATAATGTGCTCTGTTTCTCTGCAACCAATGGACAGCCTGTTTTAATCAGCTCATTCCCAGCTCAATTAAGCATCATTGACCAAACAAATCACATAGCCCTCTTCTCCAAGATGTAAAGCATCCAATTGCTAAAGAGATTGTGGAAGGAACCAAGCACCCAAGTGAAATTTGACCTCCTCGTGTGAAAAATACCAGAAAACTGCCCTGTTTCCTCTGTCTGGCTGCGCCGCCTGTTGTAGAGCTCTTTGGGAGTGGTTGTAATGCTCAATGATGAGGTAATCAAGTCCCCAACACTCCTAGGTATGTGTGCAATCCACCAATGCTTTGATTTTTACCAAATACATGCTCCAAATGATTCAATTTTGGGCTTCTTTTTCACTGTTTTGTGAGAGCTCAAAAACCAGAGTTTTCCACTCAATTAAATGCATTCAAATTGCTCCAAAATTTGTTCAAGGCTTGCACATGGGTTGCCAATACATCCCTCATTGTCAGATACATGTTTGCTTTGCCAGATTTACATGTATTTCCACCATACATCAATGTTGCCAAGCTTTAATGGAAAGCTTCAAAAACTAGAATTTTTCTTTGCTTTGATTTGCTCTATTTTGCTTTGCTTTTGCCTGTATCACCTGCAATCCGCTCAAGGATGTTTAGAAGACCTTACCCGATAGGCCAAGCTCTCAGATCTGATAAGATTCGGTGTGCTCCAAGCTTCACAGCTCCAATGGCAAGCTTCACAGCTTCTTTTCACAGCTTCTTCTTCCTCTTCACTTCACTCACTCATAAACCCTAATAAACAGCACAAGGCTCTGATACCATGTTGAAAGAACGGTAGAGGGGGAGGAGACACACACACAGGAGCAAACCCTAATGTATATTGCAAACCCTAACCATAGAGGGAAGCCATGTCAACTCTCACACAAAGCATAATGCACTAATCCATAATCCACACAACACACAATGAGTTGTGTCCACACTCTACTAACCCTAGCTAATGTCCACGCACTATGACCAGCTGGACACGCGGTCATTTATGTCTCACACATGTTCCTACCTAATCTGCCAGCAGCCGTGAAATTGCAGAAAATGGTTCACGCGTGAACTGGAGTCTAGTAGGAAATACGATTTTTTCTTTTTTCGGGGGGGGGGGGAGGAGGGAGTATTTTTTTGAATTTAAAATGAAAGAGGTATGGGTATTTTCCCAAAAAAGGTAAGTGGGAATCAAAAAAGTCAACACCCTTTACACCCTTTATAAATGACCCCCAAAATGGACAATTTGACAACTCATGGAGCATCTACTCATTGAATGCTCATTTATGTTGAGAGCATTGATATCCCAAGCTCATCTACATCTTCATCGGGCAGTACATCATGAGCTTGAGAGGGGCTGTTGAGATTCAAGCTCGATGTCAGTGTGAGCCAGCTATGCTATGCTAAGGGTTCACGCCCTCAGAACCCGCACAAAAAAAAAAGTTTTTTTTTTGTGAAGCAGATCCGATTCACAACATGAACCGATAAGGGTTCACGGCGTGAGACCTTTCATTCACGCGACCAAAAAAAAATTCAAAATTTATAAAATCGGTGAAGTCTACTAAACGGCGTGAAAAGGGGTCCGTTGGTTAAAAAAAATTTGAATTTAATTTTTCCATGAAGTCCGGTTCTCGACGTGAACCGATAAGGGTTCACGGCATGAGACCCTTCATTCACGCGACCCAAAAAAAAATATTCAAATTTAACTTTTTTGTGAAGTCCGATTCACGACGTGAATCGATAAGGGTTCCCAGCATGAGACCCTTCGTTCACGCGACAAAAAATAAATAAAAATTTATAAAATCCGTGAAGTTCGCTTCACGGTGTGAAGAGGTCCATCGGCAAAAAATAAATAAATTAATCCCTTTTTGGTATATCCAATGAAGGCGCTCTAGGGCTTATCGACAAAAAGTTAACATCGAGCTCTTCGACTTTGGACTTGGTCGTCCGAGGTCAAAATCGATCATTTTGGTCTCTGACCAGGCCTCAAAATTCGAACCAAAAATCGAGGAAAAAAACAGCCCAAAAACTACTAAAAAATCACAAAAACAGCACGAAAATGACAACGATTCGGACTACTTTTGAGAATCTAAACGACAAAATCACGCAGGACTCAGGGAAACAAAGTTGTAAGACTCCAAAAATACTACAACTCTCTCATATAGAGTTTTTCAAAATTCTTTTTAGAACACCCTAAAAAATGTGCTGCGAAACAAGGAAAAAATTCTTGGAAATTTTTTCATCTTGAGACAGTGATGGAAAACAGGTTTTAGGATCTCCTCTTCCATTTGGGTAGCTACTAGTATATTCTTTTTTCAAAAAATAATCTCTAAGAGGTCGTTCGTGTGCATATACACCTAAGGTAGGGGCGAACGGACACCCGTTTGACCCAATGAACAGTACGCCAAGCCTCTTGAGGCTGTAAACGGGCTGTGAGAGAATATAAAAAGCAAAAAAAAACTGTGTTTGCTAATTAAGGAGCATTTACGTAATCAGACATGGCCAGGGATTGCCAGGAATCACACAAGGGCTGAACCCAATGGTCGACATCTTCAAGCCATTGAGATCTATGCCACAAACACACCTCCCAATACCATTGGCTATGCCTATAACAAGCGTGTCATTGTGTTTTACACCCCCTATCACTTCGATCCCACCGGGCTTTGGTCCCTTACCTATCATTCCCACAAATCCTATAGGTACCAACCCTTTCCTAGATGCCCACACCCTGGACATACTGACTAGTCTAGGAAGGGGGGTAGCCTAAGGACTCAGTGAGTCTCTCCCAACAAAAGCACTCACATACGGTCTCAGTGAATCATATAGAAATACGACAATACAAATTTCTAAAATTATGGGTAAATACAATGAAACAACAGACCTTGTTCAATTCATTCAAATGTTTGTATAGAGATGTGAAGCCTTGGGAAATCCCAACTGCCCACTAAGGTAC
Organism: Cibotium barometz; assembly: GCF_041138505.1. Lineage (NCBI taxonomy): Eukaryota > Viridiplantae > Streptophyta > Polypodiopsida > Cyatheales > Cibotiaceae > Cibotium > Cibotium barometz. The sequence goes on along the minus strand of NC_141049.1, from coordinate 52,829,856 downwards.
ATGCGTTGAACCTATGCTTAGAGAGAAAAGCTAGTCGATGGTTCATCACATTGATGTCAACGATCAAGACCAACTTCAAAACCTTGAAATCAGCCTTTCTACATGGCTTTTCCAGACAAGGTGATCGGTGGAGTGCAGCAACAGAACTCTATTTAATTGAGCGTCAACTAAATGAATCCATTAGAGATTTTATCCTTCGGATCAAACTCTTGGACTCACGATGTGAGCATGGGAAAAATTAAACGATTCTCAATTAAAGAGATGTTTCATGATGGGCTTGCGAAATAAAAGCTTACACAACTTGATCATTGTATCCAATCCAGAAACATTCAATCAATGTTGTAAAGAAGCAATACGTTTAGATGACGATATGCTAGAAGATGATCATGCTACGAGGTGTTCCTCATCTAAACCAAGTGAAGCAATGGAAAGAGAAAGATCGATCTCAGAATTGACATTCCCCGAATTCTATGTCTCCATACATATCACAATGAAGGTCCCTACTTGACCTAGCCATGCTAACATTTAAAATTGCGGCATGAATTATATTTGCCTTTAATGCAAGCATTGTAGATCTTGCTTTGGATGTTCAGAATTGGAAGCAACCCTCCATCATCATGAGTAGAACTATGGAAGCATTAAATATATTTTGTACTAAAGGCAAGGTGAAAGGGAAGATGGTGGATCATTGTGTTGTTGAGGTAATATTTAGTGACTTCCCATCTGACATTGTTGTAGAGGGTTATAAGATTCCATCTTGGAATAAGGTTAATGATAATCTATATACCTTGGCCTTTAAATTTGTCGACTTTTGTCTCTGAATGCTGGCTTCTTTGCATGCCTATACACAATGGAGGAGGCTACAAATGTGGAGCATTGTGCCTCAATATACAAAGTTTTGTAGTGGTGCATCTCCAAGTTGTGAAGTGTACACCACCCGGTGGTAAGAAAAAAGGGACTAATGGAAACAAAGGTAACCTACATAGAAGTCTACATAGAAGCTAATTTCATATAATACTTTATTTTCATTATCTTAATAAATGTGTAACACAAGTGACATGCCTTATCTTATCTACATTTCTACACTCTTCTTCACCAAAAATGTATTCTTAATAGTGATCAAGTTAAAGACTTGAACCTTGGAGAGGAACTTGATATGGAGCATGAAATCATTCATGATGTATATGTATTTAGTTTCAATTATCTTTGTTTCTGTCAATAATTTTTTTAATTTTGAATTCATTTCAACATTAATGTACTTAGTTATAATTATCTTTATGTTTGTCATGTAGTTTGATTTTGAATGAAGATTTGGTCAAAAGAAAGGGATCTTCTTGGAGAGGTGATTGCCAGAGGGCCAGAAGTTCTGCAAGTATATCGTTTCATTGTTCAGCCAGCTTGGGGATATTGTTGTGGATTTATTCTCTAGAACTGGGACACTTGGTCTTGGAACAACATATATGAATCGCAATGTGATATTGTTTGAGAAGGATGAGCGCATTTATGAGAACCTACTAGAACCCTACTCTACTAAGGTCACAAGTATTTCCAAGCTTAAGTAAAGTTATTCCCACTAATGTGCATTGAAATATAATTTCCTCTAACTAACATACATATTTCTTTTGCAGATTTAGAACAAAGCCACACAACCTAGAATACCATTGATGCCTTCTTGTTTGGAAGATCATTCCATGTTTTGATCCTTGTGTTTGTTTATTTAGATTCAGAAGCTCCTCTTACACTTAGAGCTTCGAACATTATGGACATTATCGTAGTTTCACTATTGTAAACATTTATGATCAATCTAGGTTTCTTGCCTTTGTTTATTATGACTAAGAAGCTCCTTTTACTATTGCAGCTTCAAACATTATGGACATTATCTCAATTTTGCTATTGTGGATATTTGCTATGATTTTAAGTAAATTTACGATCTTAAACATTGCTTATTTGTGAAGGTATTGTCAATATTATTACATTTATAACTTAATTTAATTTTATGTTATGCCTTACATTTTTCACATTGATGAGCAAAAAGTGGTACATCATTTGTGAATTAATTTGTTGAATTCACTGTGTAAACTTTTGAAAGTTGCTTAATACTTCTATTGACATTCTCTCTTCATGAAAGAGTGTAATTCATCACAAAACTCAAATATGCTCGCCCAATTAGGTCAAATCTGACTCCCAACAGCTCTGAACTTCAATCCTAGCACCTCAATTGGCCTCCTTTGATCTTCTACTGACTATATCTTACTCTAATTGACCCTAAGCTGACCTGCTATATCTGATTTAGCTAACTCTAGCTAACTTTTATTAGATTTTAGTCCTCCAGACTTTCAGATTTTCCTCAAGAGTTTACAATCCTCAGAACCTTTCTAGTCATGTCAGCACTCCTCTGCTAACTCCTATCTGGCTTAGTTAACTACTATGCTGACTCAGCTGATTTAGCTGACTCAAACCTGACTACTTCTATGTCCTCTAACACTCAAAACCTTAGCTGACCTGCAGCTAACTGTATTTGATTTAGCTAACTCTAGCTAACTTTTATTAGATTTTAGTCCTCCAGACTTTCAGATTTTCCTCAAGAGCTTACAATCCTCAGAACCTTTCTAGTCATGTCAGCACTCCTCTACTGACTACTTGCTAACTCCTATCTGGCTTAGTTAACTACTATGCTGACTCAGCTGATTTAGCTGACTCAAACCTGACTACTTATATGTCCTCTAACACTCAAATACCTTAAACTTCATAATGATTCAACCTCACAATTCCTAATCTGATAATATCAACTGACCTCCAGTTGCCTTTGATGTCCTCCAACTCACGAAAACTATCTAAGTCAGACTAAACTTTGATTATATCTACTTTCTCACGAAAACTAGTTCTCTCTCATCCCAGTAAGATAATATCTACTTTTCTACACCTTATGCTGACTTCCTCTGACACACAGCTGACTCTGATGTCCTCCAACACACAGTCAACTTAACTCTGATTGTGAGATCTGATAGACTGATCCAAAATAGCTTCCTCTCAACTCAAAAAGATTATATCTACTTTCTTACAGCTTCAGCTAGCTTCTTCTATGACAGTCAACTGGACCTATCTGACACAGCTAACTCTGTTTGCCATTAACTGATGTAGTGTCGATTGAGTAGAGTTCAGTTCTTCACACATAATAACATATCCATCATAACTGGACCTATCTAACACAGCTAACTCTGTTTGCCATTAACTGATGTAGTGTCGATTGAGTAGAGTTCAGTTCTTCACACATAATAACATATCCATCATAACTGGACATCAAATCACAAACTCTAACATCCACTCATAACATACTTAAACCAAAACATTCTATTTTCTTTAGATTTGAAATACAAATCTAGTCCCAAACAACCTAATAAGAAAGAAGAAACAACATAGAATAGAGGAAACCTTGATGAGCAAAAAGTGGTACATGGTTTGTGAATTAATTTGTTGAATTCACTATTAACTTTGGAATGTTTCTTAATACTTCTATTGGCATTGTCTCTTCTAGGCACTTCACGAAATAGTGTAATCAATCACAAAACTCAAATATGCTCGCTCACACTAATGTGCTTCATGTGTTATATGAACATAAAAAAGAACTTGGTTTCTATTGGTCAATGATCGAGCAGGGTTTCATGAATGTTATGTGGAAGATATCAATAACTAGTGCCACTTGGTTGCAAAGGGAAATAGAGTTGGCAAAATGTTAATATTGGATATAAGCATGCTTGAAGTGAAGGTTACAATGTTTGTACATGGTACAGATGTGATTACATACATTGATATTTAGCATAAATGCATTGGACATGGGAATATTTTGTGTAGCTAAAGAATCTACAAGCCCAAAGTATTATTATAGGTTTGCCAAAGTTCAAAATGGATGGAATGCATAGAGTATATGAAGCATGCCAATTGGGCAAGCAGGCTAAGCATGCAACATTTCCCATAATAAGCATATGAGTCAGAGACCTTTGGATATGGTGCATTCTAATATTTAGGGAGGACCAATAAAGACGACATAACAACATCAATTAGAGGATACCATTATTATGTATTTTTCAAATGTTGGACATGGGAATATTTTGTGTAGCTAAAGAATCTACAAGCCCAAAGTATTATTATAGGTTTGCCAAAGTTCAAAATGGATGGAATGCATAGAGTATATGAAGCATGCCAATTGGGCAAGCAGGCTAAGCATGCAACATTTCCCATAATAAGCATATGAGTCAGAGACCTTTGGATATGGTGCATTCTAATATTTAGGGAGGACCAATAAAGACGACATAACAACATCAATTAGAGGATACCATTATTATGTATTTTTCATTGATGGACCACCACATTAGGAAAGTGTATGTAGTTCATGAAGAAGAAAAGTAAAGTGTTTACTCAGTTTTCAGAGCTTCAAAGCTATGTGGTAGAGAAAGACAAAGGTATACACATAAAATGCCTATGGTGGGGGAGAAAATTTCTCCAAATAATTCAATGGCTATTTGAGAGAGCATGGGATAAAGAGGCAATTTACATGCAAGTACACCCCGTAGCAAAATGGGGTTGTAAAGAAAGGAAAACCAAGCTTATTGTAGACAAAAAAATATGCATATTACAAAACTTGATCATGCATTAGTGAATGAAAAAGGAATGCCTCATTTTTTTTAGGCTAAAGTAGTATCAGCTGTGGTTTATATCATGAACATGACACACACTGAAACAATTTATGGCATGACAATTAAACAAAATTTTATCAAATTTAGCACACTTGTTGAAAGTGTTTGGGTGCATTGCTTATGTATATGTACCAAATGAGGTGATAAGTAATTTGGATCCCAACGTAGAAAAAAAAAATATTCATTGGTTATTCCCTAGATCACAAAGGTTATAAATAATATAACCCCGCTGTGCATGAGAGATGTGAGTAGGCACTGATGTTGTGTTTAATGAGATGAGTAGTTAATCTACACCACGTGAAAGATTCTATAGAGCATGAAGCAAAGAATCGAGTGGGTGCCTTAAAAGGTACTTAGTTGACTAGGAGAGTCCTCTAGTAGTAGCTGGTTAGCTGGTTAGGTAGGTTAGGTAGGTTGAGCAAGTTCACATGTATCACGTAGGGAAAAAGAAAATGTGGATCAACTTTTTAATAGATGATGTTTCAGCATGTCACTCTGTTGATGGAGATAGTGGCTCAATACTTAGCCTTAATGAGGAATTTAGGATGCCTATTGCTACATCCTGATGTACAAAGAGACAAAGAAACAATGTTCACAATGCCTTACACAGCGATCCATGTGTATGATGCAAGTCTACTAGAGTTAACACAAATATCCAATGGTGACAAGTTGAAATATGACGTGTATATAACCCATCACTATGTATATATGGTCAAAACTATATGAGGTAGATCCCAAATATTTTGAGGGCACTTAGACATAAGCATTAGGAAGATGACCTAGATGCTAATGGAACCTCAGATTTGGTGCCTCTGCCTAAGGAAAACAAGGCAATTTGATGTATGTCTACAAAAAGTTGAAGCATAATGTAGATGGATATTTTAGCAAGTATAAGGCAAGACTGGTTGTTGCCAAGAGATATGTGCATACATATGTGGCATTGATTATATGAGGAGTCATTCAGTCGGGTCGTCTCACTACTAGGATGGCAACCATGAGAGCATTCATTTGCTATAGTTGCAACTAAGAGATGGTCTTTACATCAAATGGCAACCATGAGAGCATTCATTGCTATGGCTACAACTAAGAGATGGTCTTTACATCAAATGGATGTAAAGGATGCATTTTTACATGGCGACTTATAGGAGGAAGTTTACATGGTTCAATCACCAAGATATAAGGATCATGCACAACAAGATTTTGTTTGCAAGTTGTGTAAAGCCTTGTATAGCTTGAAGTAGGAACCTAGAGCATGGTCAAATAAGATAGGGGAGTATCTTGTTACTATTGGATCTCATGTATCTAATGCTGATTTCTCACTTTTTGTGAGAAAGACTAATAGGGGGATTGTGCTAGTGGCCATCTATGTTAATGACTTGATTGTCAGTGACACGATGGCATTCATGAGATGAAGATGCTTCTTAAGAAGAAGAATGAAAGGAAGAATTTGGGTGAGCTATGGTGGGTATAGAGGGGATTAGACAAGTTTAGAGCCTACTTAAAGTGCAAGGTATGGAGTTGAGCTCGAGGGGGAGTGTTGAGATATTAAGCTCAACTAGTATGGATAGGCTGACATGCCATGCTAGTATGACACCTCCACACTTATGCTACTAGCATGGTGGGTGAGGTTATGGTGGTTGATATGCCTTGAGTGGTTCATAAGATATATGACATCCACTTTTGTTTACTAGTGTTATAGCATAGTTATATCGCCAACTCATATAGTCAGAGATTCACACACTATGGACCTTATTGTAGCCATTTATATGGTAGTGATGTGTGGATGTAGGCTAATAATGGACCGAGAAAATTTTCCCTCTTAGGATGTTTTTTCCACTGAGCATATGTATTCACTCATATGAGTGCATGTAAGTGACCTTATCATGTTTTTCCCTCTTAGGATGTTTTTTCCACTGAGCATATGTATTCACTCATATGAGTGCATGTAAGTGACCTTATCATGTCACATCACTTGTACTTCACTCATTCTCATCAATCTACTTTGAGAGTGTTGTGGTTCCATCTATCTCTCTTTTCTTGCTGCATCAATGTGTGTGTTGCTACTTTAATATCTACTCCAACAATTGGTATCAGAGAAGGTTCTCTTATCTCACACCCCTTTGTCATCTTCTCTCGGTGGAGTTTCTCTTTTGCTTATCTTAACTTGAGCTATCCTCTTAGGTGGAGAAGGTATGCCCTATAGTGTGAAGGTAACTACGTAACAAATTTTCTACACATTTTGGTTATTACTGCATGCATTCCTTGGGAGTGTCAGCTTGAATGGTTTTTATTCGATTTTTAGTTTTGTGCATAGCAGTAGTAGCATTTAGTATGAAAACAATCCCGTCGTCATCTTTGGTATCACATCTTTAAGCTCATCTTCAACATCTTTAATAGAGTTTGATCAACATTAAGTTTTGCATTTAGATTATGTGTCAGTAAAGATTGGTTACTTCCAGGCTGAATGGCAAGTATTGATTTCTAGTGAGGATAAGCTTGATGGGACCAACTACCCATTGTGGTCCTATATAATGCACCATGTATTGGTCACCAAAGGGATTTTAAATGCTATTATTAGCATTGAGGCATTCCCTATCTTGCTAGCACAATAGCATAGTACATGTACTTTAGATGGCAATACAAGTTCTTATATAAATGTGGCATTCGCCTCCACATCTCCCACAACAGAACAAGCTAGGTGGGATGGTAGGGATGCACATGCACATGCACATGCATTAGTGGCACTTTCATTTGAAAAGGAGTATTATTCCTTATATTTTCTCATGTAATTATTGCACTTCTAATAAGGTGTGTTAAATGAGACATGAGTGACCTACTTATGTAAGCTGTTAGAGTCTAAGCACATGAATGAAGGAAATTTAATGGATGGGTTCCTCTCACAAGGAGTAAAGACCTCAAGGAGCAGCTAGTATGTATTGATAAGGCTGATCTAGACAATTCTTTGGTGTCTAGATCTACTGTTCTCACATGGATCTACTAGATTTATACTAGGGTTTTGCATTTACACTTTGGCTCATGATGGTGTAACCCCAATGCCCTTACTTTTGTTGATGAGTTGGTTGTGGTGCTCTTGCCAAGATTTCAAGAAGAGTAATCATGGCAAAACCAAACTAGTATGCATGTGGGAGATCATGCATTTGCTCGGTGAGTCAAAAAGGTAAAGGCAAAGCATTTTCTCAGGGTAGCTACTATAAGCCAAATATAGAGTCAACCCAATCTTCTAGAAAAGATACCGAGGACGGGAGTGATAAGCTTAAGAAGAAAGAAAAATTTAACTACTGTCGTGAGAGAAGCCAAGCCATTATATCAATAAATGTAAAAAAACATTGGAGAAGGAGAAGAATAAATATTTGGGCATAGTTATGGTGGACTAATGCATCAACACCAAGTACTGAAAAGAAGGAGTCAACGTGAACTATGCACATGATGATTGGGCATTCATTGTGCACTACAGTTATCATCCTTCTGTCCGTGATATATATATGTTAGTGATAGATCGACATGTTTAGTACTTTGATAGTGGCAAGCACATTACTTCTTAACGTGATTTATTTTCCTCACTTGAGTCTGCTCCTCAAGGAGGAGCAATCACATGTGCAAACATCTCCTCGTATCCAATAAAAGAAGTTGGAAAGGTTTCTCTCACTGCTACAAATGGTGGGACAATCACTCTCTCAGATGTGTTGTTTGTGCCAAGCATCAAAAAGAACTTATTGTTATTCTTTTCCATTACTAGGGCAAGACTAGCAGTCAGGTAAGTGTTGATGATAGGTGTATAGTTCATGACTGGAGTGATGGAGACATCACTTTGGTATCCAATACTCTAAGACATGGGCCTTATAGGTTGGATAGGTATGAGAGATTGGCACATAATACTTGTTCAATTACTGCCACATGCTATGAGTGATATGGAGCTACATGCATGCTATGACATGCCCACTTATAGGTTGGATAGGTATGAGAGATTGGCACATAATACTTGTTCAATTACTGCCACATGCTATGAGTGATATGGAGCTACATGCTATGACATGCCCGCTTTGCTCACTTGAATTTGGCAGTTTGTTATGCCTCAAAAGAAAAGAGATTGTGTCAAAGTTACCAAATTTTGAGGCCCCTATCAAACATGTATGTGAGGGGTGCATTTTGGGTAAGATTTAACGGGCATAATTCCCCCGAAAGATGGAGCAATTAGGGCTATCTAGAAATTACAGCTTATACATAGTGATGTATGTGGTCCCATGAGGACACACCATTGATTGGGGAATATCTCTACTTTGTGATTTTTATTGATGACTAGTCTTGGCACACCTAGGTGTATCCATTGAAGGGGCAAGAGGTTTTTACACGTTGTAGACACTTTGTTTCTATGGCTGAAAATATGTCTACATGCAAAGTTGGCACCCTTCATACAAATTGAGGGGGTATATCTCAAAGAAGTTTCATGGATATATGTCTGAAAGAGGCATAAAACATCAATGCATAGTACCTTATACACCTCAGCAAAATGGTGTCGCCTAAGAGGGAAAGCATCTCTCTCATGAAGATGGCAAATTGCATGGTTAAAGGCCAATATTTTCCTCATGTATTTTGGTTAGAGGCAGTTATGTGTGCCAGTATGTGCTAAATAGATGCCTCACCAAAGCCTTGCAAACAATTACCCCTTATGAATCTTGGAATGGCAGAAAGACCTTTGTGGCTAATTCGCATGTTTTTTGTTGTCTTGCTTATGCTCTCATGCCTAAACAACAACATAATAAGGTTGATGATAAGGTGGTAAAATATACTTTTGTGGGACAGCAAATTAGCTACTCCTTTGCCTAGCACGACACATCCACGTTCTCACACATGCATCTTATTCTTTTGTGGATTATGCTCTCATTGCTAGTATATTCACTAAAGAGGAACATATTTCCTTTAAGAAAGCATAGGAAAATAATCATTGGATGCAGGCCATGTAGGATGAACGACTCACTCCTCAAAAATGACACTTAATATTTAGCAAATTTGCCTTATGTGGTAAAAAGGCCATGTAGGATGAACGACTCACTCCTCAAAAATGACACTTAATATTTAGCAAATTCGCCTTATGTGGTAAAAAGGCCATTGGTATGAAGTGGGTTTATAAACTTATGTAAAGCTTATGGTAGCGTTGATCACTACAAGGAAAGTCTTGTTACAAAGGGTTATGCTCAAGAGAAAGGCGTAGATTATGATGAGACCTTTACACCCACTTCTCGTATGATGACTATGATCAGGTGTATGATTGCATTGACAATGCATCATGGTTACAATGTACATCAGTTGGATATCAAAACCTCATCAAGGCTATCTTCTTGAATGGTGACTTGCATGAGGAGGTTTATGCATCTCAGACTCATGGTTTTGTTGAGAAGGGTCAGGAATCTAAAGTATGCAAGTTAACGAAAGCTTTATATGGCCTTAAGCAGGCTTCCAATGCATGATATGAGAAGACAAATGCATATTTGGTTGCAAATAGTTTTTTGCAACAATTCAACAGAGAGTACCCTTCATGTAAAGTGGAGTAAAGATTGTTTCTTGGTCATTGTTTTATACATTGATGACATGCTACTCATCACAAGCCCTAATGAGGAGAAGATTTTAGCCTTTAAGACTGAATTACATGTGTCGTTTAAGATGATAGATTTGGGCTCATTGCATTATTATTTGGGCATACAATTTATGCAGCATGATGATGGTATTGTGATGTTGCATTCAAAGTACATACAAAGGCTACTTACATGTTTAGTCTCTAAGATGCAAGTGAATCATTTGATGCATCACTTTATGTTGGATGCCTCATGTATCTGAGGTGAGACATTCAGTTTAGGGTCTCTTAGTTGAGCAAGTTTATGCACATTCCTAGAAGTTATCATTAGTAGACTACAATAATCAAGTATTCAAATACTTGATAATTAGTAGACTACAATAATCAAGTATTCAAATACTCACAGGGCACTCAGTCCCTTGGCTTATTCTATGCTAAGAGGGGTGATGTTCAGTTGCATAGTGATTCCAATTGGGTTGGATGTTATAACACACAAGTGACCACTAGTGGCTTTTACTTTTACCTTGGTGATTCATGTATATCATGGCTCAACAATAGGAAGCCCCTCCACCGGACAATGGCCACTTCAAGCTTTGAAGCTAAGTACATGCCAACTTTTACAATGAATGTGGAGTGTGCACGCCTTTTGGAAGAACTTGATGTTTGGACAGCAGTCTCCCACCTCCATCTTCACTAGCAACTAGAGTGCATTAGCTATGCAAGGAACCCAATGTTTCATGCTTGCACAAAGCACATTTGAGGTGTATTATCATTATGTCAGGGGGGGGAGAGGCTCATTTGCAAGAGAGATTAGTCTGGCTTATATCTCTACATACGACAATGTGGCATATATGTTCACAAAGCCTCTCTCACAAAAGACTTCGTGAACTTCTCTCTACAGAAACTTCTCTCTCATGAGAAGTTTGAAGCTTTTTGTAAATCTTTGGTCTTTTTGCCATTTGGGGATTGATTAACCACACCCTATACATGTTCACATCATTTATACAGGGGAGATAGCCATTTATATGGTAGTGATATGTGGACGTATGCTAATAATGGACTAATACACATTTTCTCTCTTTAGAAAATTTTTTCCCGAGCGTATGTAAGCGCTCTTATGAGTGTGTGTAAGTGACGTTATCATGTCACTTTACTTGCACTTCACTCATTCTCATCAATCTACTTTGAGTATTGTGCTTCCATTTATCTCTTCTTGCTTGGTACGACCATAAAATGTTAATAACTTATTTGTTTTAACTCTAATTCCACCCCCACTTTGCACACAAGGAAGGCATGTACTAGAGATCTTAACTTGATTTATTGAGTAATTTTTGCATGTAATTTTATTTTAAATTAATTATCATATATCTTGAAAGTATACAAAAATGGTAGTGTTCTTTTATAGCACATCTTTATACCGACAATTATGTATTTTTACTTGCTTGAATGATACAAGGATAGATAATTATGAGGACAATGTGTCCATATGGTTGAATTTCATTCTTGATGATTAGATTTTTTGAGATCTCTAGTGGAAATTTACTTCAAAGTCTTAAAGAAGTTGAACATAATTAGTAAATTAATTATTAAAAAATTTTATGTGATTATGTAATATTATATGAGCAAGTAGTGCTAATCAAGGTGAATCTATAGAAAAAACGTTGGTTTAATTTGAGTAAGAAAAAGTCTATTTTCATGTATTTTATGTGAAAATAGCTCTACTTTAGTAGTTTTTTTCCTTTCAAGCCTAAACCCAAGTCTAACTAAGCTTGGTACCAAACCTAGGTGGATACCCCTAAGGTGGCCATGCATATGGCCACGTGTCTGACATGTCACCTACACATGGCATTCCTTCCACCTCAACCTGCCACCTCAATGTGCACCCTCAACATTGATGACATGGCTTGCTACCTCATCATTGATGACTTGGCATGCCACCTCACTATTAATAACATGGAATGCCACCTCATTAGATGCCACATCACATGGACTAACACATCATCAAGGAGGGAGAGTTACCACCTCACCTATGTGTATATTACTACTTTGATCTCCACTCAACACTTATATGTTTTAGTAGTAGAGTACTTTCCCATATAGTAGATACTCTTATCTTCATGTTATGGTTATAGAGAAGTGAAAAAGAAAGAAGAATATTCAACCATCCATCTCTCGCTTGTGTGCTTGTCTACTCTTTTGTGTGTGTGTGTGTGTGTGTGTGTGTGTGTGTGTGTGTGTGGAGAAGCTTGCGTACAACAAGAAGCTCAAGCTTATTCTCTCCCTCATATTTTTCTCAATTACCGTGTAGATCCACGATCATAGTTGGTGCCACCGTTCACATTGTAGACTCGGCCCATATAGATGATGAATTAGTGATCCCACCTATTACCACCGCCATTTCAGCTCATCGAGTAAATTCTACCTACTCCATGTGTGGATCGTTGTGAGATAACGGTCCAATGTAGCCTATTTTAGCATTGTGCTAAATCTAATCCAAGTGGTTTCTTAACCAGTTGTCCTCCTAAGACACCTTCTCATGTGAAGACGGAAATGTCGAGTGCCCAAATTGCCCAAGCATGGCTACTTCTCATAATGGGGACCATACAAATTTAAGCTAATCGGTGTGTAAGCAATACAATATGAGGAGCATATTTATTCAACAAAGAAGTAGTGCCAAAAAGATTATTCTAGATTTATTCAATATGTTTCTATTATTTGTAGGTTTTTACCACTAGAATTTCTTTACATTAATGATAGAAAGTTTATGATGCCAATAAAGTTGTAAATTTCTTGTTGTCCATAACCGCACACATGTTTAAATTTTATTGGTTTAGGAGGAGGAGGAGGATTTATGAAAGAAATATATTGCAGACCTTTTTGTGGAGACATTCCAAGCCCAATGATTTATAAACAAAGAAGGACCAAAACATAGTTATATAAGATGTGCCATAAATGTGCAAGATAGCATGTTTTCAATTGTTTTTTAGAGTACTTTTACAAAAATAGCCATGAGCAATTAAACTAGATGTTTTCTATTATCCTTTAATTGGTTACTTTACTATGTTTTTATTTCACACATGAGAACCACAACACATACAAGGTGATGTTGCAAGCTAAACCTATCCAAGACAAAGTTGTTGAGCATTCACATTAATTATAAAAGCAAGGAAGATCCCATAGTTACATGGATACAACATATGAGATAATTTATTCTCTTTCTTTTAGATATGATATACAACATTTATTGTATATCTTATTGTTAAGAAAAATTGTTCTGGAGTGACTTTAATTCATAGAATACTTACCATAGTTACACAAATACACAATATGAGATAATGCATTCATTCTCTTTCTTTTAGATATGATAAACGACATTTGTTATACATTTTATTATTAAGCAAAACTATTCTAGACTGATATATGCTTTAGTTTGTAGAGTACTTACCATATCTAATAATCTTACATATCTTTAATTTCTTGATTTAAGAAGTCATAGGTGATTCAAAATTCAATCCAAGATTGTGATTAAGATTGAGATCAAGATTATGATTTTAAACAAGATCAAGATTGAGTGATTAAGATTGAGAATTAATTTTAAACAAGATCAAAAGTGTGTGTGTGTGTGTGTGTGTGTGTGAGAGAGAGAGAGAGAGAGAGAGAGAGAGAGAGAGATGAGTCCAACAAATTAGAGCTCTTTCGTCTTCTTTTCTTAATTTAATAAATGTAAATTAAACTTCTGAGATTGCAAATATATTGAGACACTTTGATAATTCTAATAACTTCAAATTTTTGTTAATAATTGCAAATATATTAAGACACTTTTTATAATTCTAAGAACTTCAAATTTTTGTTAATAAAAGGAGCCTATGACTTGATGCATTACAATGCTTGTAAAGTTTGAGCACCTACACCTACTATGTCATGTAGGTATGGCAAATGGCTGCCATTATGAGGAGCATGCAAGGTTTGGTTGCACAACCCACGCGCCTAGAGTCGTTCTATTTACATATAATGATGGCCTAGGGGGCCAAATAGTGTAAGTGGTTTCAATAGCTTTGACACAAGGTAAAAAGCTACATGCTTACACTATCCAACACATTATTATAAGGACTTTAGAGGGATTAGACAATCTACAACATCACAAGGATTTGTGTTAAGAGGAGAGCGAGGATATAACCCCTTTGAACGGGGTATGAAGGCAAAGCACGGAGGGGATTAAAGGACTAGTGGGGATGAGTTCACACAGAATGAACATGGAGATGGAGGAGGATGTCCCCAAAATGAATGAGCACGGGGAAAACAAGATGCTTTAAGGACGAAAAAGGTAAAGAGACACTTTATAATCAATCCAGTTTGTGTAGGATGTAAAATATTCATCAAAATGATTCTTTCACAAAGAGAGCACTTCATCCTATGAGGAGCTATGATACTATGCACCACACTACTGATTATAAAGACCACTTTAGAGTATTGAACTTCAACAAATGTTATTGAAAGCTTGACCACGAGAGAAGTGTCCTTGTACACAAGTTCTTCACACAAATAAAGCATACACCACACTATGGATCAACACCCACAAAACCACTTTAACCCTGCAAGATGCATCTATCTTCACACAAATAAAGCATACACCACACTATGTATCAACACCCACAAAACCACTTGAACCCTGCAAGATGCATGTGTATCTTCACACAAATAAAGCATACACCACACTATGGATCAACACCCACAAAACCACTTGAACCTTGCAAGATGCATGTATTAATGAATGGGCTACCTGAACTACAATAATATGCACAGGTGAGACTCAAATTGCGCCTGTCTCACCAGTCTGCCACACATGTTCACGCCGCTTTAGCACAAATGCTCTTCTCTGTACAATCTGATTGGTCCTCCAACCTGGTTTGAGTATCAAGGCAAGCAGACATAAAATCATTTTGCCGCGAAGAGAGTCTGTAATCCATCAAGTAGCTACTAGTTTGCAGGCCACGCCTCCTGATTGCCTCGCGCCGGCAATCTAGATCTGCCATTCTGCAAAGACCAGCTTGTATTAGCAGTAATTCCTCACATAGAGGCATGCTTTGGAATGGACCATAGCTGCTTGAACAAAGCGCAAAGTGAGTTTAACATAAAAAGCTGTACAAAAAGGGCACACACTTACTCTTGGGCGAGAGCAAGCCTTGGCCATTCTGGTGTTCTGGGATAGAATCTTCCTTCCTGGGTACAACTGTTATCACTGTGAATTTCAAAACAGAGATCAGGGCAGAGAACAGTACTCTAAATCCGCCCCAACCCCCCAAAAAAAGGAGTGTGATGACTCAAAACATGAGAAAGGTGCCCTCAAGTCAATACGAGGGTGTTGCTAACCGCAGTATGTCAGGGGAGGGCATGGCCACGATCGCGGTGGAGCTCGTAGTTTCACAATCTGAAGCCAAATTCTCTGCATCAGAAAAGCGTGCGGATCCATCACGGGGAGAGCGTGCCCTGCCTCGCAAGCGGGATCGCAGGTGCTGGGGCATCGGCCGCTGCTCCTGCAAAGAGAGGGCACAATGCAACCAAACCAAACAAAAATCAATACACATAAGCTAACCTTAGATTTCAGTGTAAGCCGTGAGCCATGCAGCTACACACCCACACAAAAGCCTTTCCTCCATACAAACAGCGACCCACAGGAGAAAACACTTCTTCCCTGCATACAAAGGGAGACCCTCGAGAAGGAAACACTTGCTATGGGCGCTGCAGAATCAATACAAATTCAAACCTGAGGGAAGATTTGGATGCCGGACAGGCAAATTGGGAGGCCGCTACAGCTTGTCATGTTGCCGAAAAACTCCGCCAAGTCAGGCAGAGGCTAGATCACGGTTGAGAATGTGAAGAAACTGGCGGATCTGAGACAGATAATGGGGGAGAGAAGCTTCTTCGGCAGGGAAAAAGGGCGCGAAAAGCAGAGAAGCGGCACCGGAGGAAGAGCAAGAACGGCTAATAACTAAAACAGCAGGAAGGTCCTCCTGAAGTAGGAGGCGTTGCTGCGGCAAGGTAGAGAAGGGGGCGGCCAAATGTGAAGAAAGAAAAGTGTCAGGCCCGTCGCCCAGCCCTAGGGGGCGGGCCGGTGGTCGACCACGTGGGAATCGGGTCAACAGAACGTGGTCTGCTGCCACTGGCCAGCACCGGCAGCAGGCCCACCGCAGCCGGCGTATTTTTAGCAGTCAAATCCGTTGAAATTTTGGCCCGCCCGAGTCTCGCCAAATTTGGCCGCCCAAGGCCGGCTTCTTTATCACAACGCCAGCTGGGCGATTCCCAGTGGCGGAAGATCCTGGAGGAGAGTGCTTGCTAAACTGTCTGGCGGTGGCACTAAATCTGTCGGGGCTTTTGCCAGATTCCGTAACGCGCCCGTTTCTTTGGAAGTCCTTTAAAAATTAAAAAATTAAAATAAAGGCTCCGTGATCTTTCGAATTTGACTTCATACAGAAGTATGAGGACCGCTGTCAGGACTGGTTGCTATGATGCTAGAGAGAAGAAAAGTAAAAGTATGCTGTTTTAACAAGGGGCGCTTGTTCTAGTGGTTAAAGGGGGTGGCTAGGTACTAGGTTCGATCCCCGACTAGACACCCGATAGTTACCTTGCCCTCATTTGTAGAGGGGTCTCCAAAATTATTATTTTTTAAGTATGCCTATTTGAAAACATAGTAAACATAACTTTATATATATAATAACAACAATTTAAAGGTTAATTTTTAAAATTTGCCAACCTGACATTAAACCTCGGTTTTTCGTGAACACTGGTCAAGGCTCGAGGGGTAGTTACTAGTGAAATGATGCTAGAGAAGAAGGAAAGTAAAAGTATGCCGATTTGAAAACATAGTAAACATAATGTTACATATAATATAACAACAATTTTAAAAAACAGAAGATTTATGCTCTGCCAATATAGTTCTCCATGGCACTAATGTCTATAGGAAAAGCCTCATAAAAAGGTAAAGTTATTTGAGCACCTTTGGGCTAATCTCACACTAGAAAGAATGCTTTGTCTTGATAGGTTGATAGTGGTACCTTGCATTCTCATTTTGCTTCAAACATAGCTCCCCAGTGTGCCACCTTACATCCTGCCAGCCTAGTGTGGCAACCTTACATCCCACACTAAGCGCCCCAATCTGGCAACCTTACATCCCATCAAGCTCAATGCATTTTGTAGTACGATAGTCTATAAGAAAAGCCTCATAAAAAGGTAAAGTGATTTGAGTACCTTTCACACTAGAGGGCTTTGTCTTCATAGGTTGGAAGTGGTAATAAACCTTACATTCTCATTTTTCTTTAAGAACAACGGTCTATAGGAAAAGCCTCATAAAAAGGTAAAGTGATTTGAGTACCTTTGGGCTCCTCTCATACTAGAGTGCTTTGTATTCATAGGTTGAAAGTGGTAATAAACCTTACATTCATATTTTGCTTCAAGAACATAGCTCCCTAATTTGACAACTTTACATTCCACCAATCTCATTTTTTGCTACAAGAATGTAGCTCCCCATTACGGCAATCGTACATCCCCTAAGCTACCATATTTACTATGCTGGTAGTTTACTTTTGCTGAGGATCTATGTTAATGTGTCAATTTGTGTTTATGGAAGCATCAAGAGGGTATTGCCCCGAGTCTACATGCACATCACCACTGATAGTGTCCCGTCCTTTAATAGTCCCCAGAAAGCGATGTCAAAGTAGTCCGCACACACACAAGTGCCAAGTGTACATAAACACTCTTCAAGGAAATAGTTATCGTTTGTGGACTTAAATTTCTTGAAAAAAAACAATCCCCTCACGAGAGGATTTCTTAGATTCTGTTTAAGATTGAAATGGAGTGACCATAAAGCTGAGATATGAGACAATCACCATGGATTAATACAAGATTAAGGAGATAACCTTATACAATAGCCATGATGCCTACGTGATTTAGTCTTTCACCAAAGGATGGAAATAGCCTTCTATAAGCCAAGGTATGAAACCCATGAGGCTCTAAGAGTCAAGATAACCAAATATCAAAAGACGTCAAAAATGTCCAGAAGATACGATAGTCGTCCTCATAAGCCCCCTTTTATACTTGAGCCCATGACCATGGTCCTAGACCTAATCTAAAGTTGTTGCTTCATTGCAAACCATCCCCTCCTATAATGATTTCGTCCTCGCAATCAAAGGGTGGTTATGTGAAAATCAAACATATACACAAGACTATATATGAAAGCCAAAAATACTGACATAAGTCCCTTTCATGGAATACCCAAATACCATAACATGATCCCCCAGGGTCAAATGGAAAGGATGAGGGCCTCTCGTCGATGATGAAGCTAATCAATTTCCCACCTGGATCAAAAGGAACGTGTAAGAGACCACTGTCGAATGATGATAGTAGCCAAATATCCTCCAGAGTCAAAAGGAAAGTGCAAGAAGCCCATGTCAATGATGAGGCAGGGTATGAATCCTCCTAGGTCAAATGGATAAATGTAGTATACATAACGGACCCTCAAATCCAATGTTACAATAGCTCTTAGGTCAAAAGGAAAGCTTAAGTCCGAGGAATAGCTCATAAGCCCATCCTCATGACTAAAACATGGAATTGACATCTAGTGCATCTGAATGGTATGACATGTGACATATTCCCTCAAGTGACATATTCGATTAATTAGTGCTCGCTTGCTGGGGCACTAATTAAGGTTGTGCCTTACCTTATTGGAAACAAACCTTAGGTGACTAAATTTGAAAAAGAAAAATCGTATCATGCTTTTGGAAACACAGAAAAATACAAAAAGAAGAAATTTCACATTATTATTTACATTAGTACAACTGAGATCTAGACAGGGTGCAATAGGAATGTATTCATGTTGTTCAGTTATTACAGCCCGAAGAAACTCCTGAATCTTCTCTTCCTCATCTTCCATTTCGGTTGGATCCATTTCTTCAACGTCGATGTTACTGGGATGAGATACATGCAAAAAGTAACATGCTTGCTCTCCTTCGATATAGTTGTCGTGGAAGAAAACCTTGCGAATGTTGGACAGGTCAGTACTTTTAGGATCTTTCGTGCACTTCCAGAGACGACTCTAGCCTTAGCTAAGCTCATCCCATTTCTTGTGCGAGGAACAACCCCCACGAGGCAGAAGAGAAGAACTTCCTCCTACATATGATCTTGAGCAGAGTCACTCCTAGAGTTGTTGACATTCGATAAGTTCTCCATGAACACAAATGATGTTGAGAGAAGTCAAGCAGACGTGGTTCTTCAAAATCGCCTTGACCATACTGTGCATAAAGAGTTCTGCCTCGGTTTATTTCCTAAGGTGCAGTTTGTGCATATCCTTCATGCAATAGCCCAACATGCCCTCGAAGGTATGCATCTTCACTTGACAAAGAGCATGACACATGATAAGCCCACCATCAGGCTTGCATGTATCCCAATGCATATAGGACTTCAATGCATTACCGATAACAATGAGAGAAGATGCTTGCATCTTAATCACGATTTGACAGTGCAAGTGGTTCATATGTGCTGCCCTTCTCCAATGTAGCCAGGCCCTTCTTGCATTCATTCTTTATGAAATTACAAATAGGAGCCCAGAAGGAAATGTCAAGATCACTGCTTCCAACATCGACAGTGATAGAAACCTCAAAGTCCTTAACTTTCATAGGTTTGGAAACTCTAGATATTTCTCTCCTCTTGGGAGGTGCGTCCAGAGACTCGAATACACTTGCAAATAAGAATGCAAGGAACATCAAGAGAAAAAAATCAAAACAAGCATAGAAAATACATAAATATAGAAGTATGTAGGAAAACTTATATCTCTGGCTTTCCTTTTCAATGCCCTCAGAGAAGAATGAGCGCTAGTTTCAGGATCTATGTTCTCTTTGCCTACGGAGGACCCATTTTGAACAGGCATGGTGACAGAGTTCAAATCTTGTAAACGGAGGACACAAGAGAGGCACGGTGGTGCCAGTAGATGCCCTAGTCTGGGGTCTCCCTATGGAGCCCCTATCGGACGGCTATCTCCAGGGCGCCATGGAAACATAAACACAAAACGCACAAATATGTATATGAGGACCGACCTACATAGCCGCCTTTACTTACTGTGCTGTCGAGATGCATGACAGCAGCCAATGGATAAACAACCAGAAGCAACCAAAGGGTCCAAAGAAAACGGACCAGACGAGCCAAGGAGATCTATGTCTTTGCCTACCTGTGCTATCGATAAGGCTAAAAAGCGAGGCGAAGAGGAGGAGGGGCAGGCCAACGAAAGTAGGAGACAGGAGAAGGACGTGAATGCACCAGTAGCAAACTATTAAAGCGAAACCTCCCAGATAAACCACGGGGGCAAGCGCCCAAAACAGCGGGCAAAAACCACGGGCCCCTAAAAACAACCGACTGCAAACCACCGGCGAAAACTAGCGCCCCTCAAAACTGGCTTTGGCCTTAACCTTAATAGCACCTTCGACCTTAAGGTTAATAACACCTTGCACCTTATAAAATACCACCTAATCTAATTAATTAATATGTGTACAAAATTTGGTACCCATATTCATCTACCATACATTCCAAGTGGCATATGAGGAGTGTGTGCACTCACCTTAGCACTTTAGGGGCATGATCATATATGACCCACCTTTTCCCTCTCATGCATGGATTATGCACGTTGTACGCAACATGATGGATATGGAGTATTCTTGTAGTAGTATATTCTCGTGTCTGCGTATTCTTTCTTGTATTTGGTGTGTGTGTTCTTTGTTGATGGCTTTTCGATTAACACTTTGGAAATCTTGCTGCCTTTATGGTGGCTGTGGCCCCAGGAGGTGGTACATCAAGCAAGCGAGGAGCTTCTGCAACCAGAATTCCTAAAGTCCTCTCCTTTTTTTCCCACATGTAGATGGGTGAAGATGATGGTTGCTGCTAAATGTCTACTTATGATGGATGTAAATGTGGAGGTCTCTTGAGCACCTACAACACCTACACCATGGAGGCTGAGAAGCAGAAATAAAAGGAGGGCATTTATCTTAATGACATGGCCATTGCACTATCAAGGTCAAGTGATATCATTGATGATGAACGGATGAAGGTTGGCATGTTGCAGGCTTCAAGGTTGTCGGTCTAGTTATGCAAATGTTATCCACCGATGTTTTGCATTGATCCCACACTAGAGGTGACATCATGGACGCGATCACAGAAGCGAGCTGCACTGCGAGCTAAAATCCAGGGTCATGGCAATCACTTATACACATGAACTCTCTTTTTACAATGGTCGGCTGCCCATTTAACAATTGGGGGGCCAAAACTGATTTCCTAGCTCTCCCAATCAATGGTGTGTTCTCATGAGACCACATACATCACTATGTATAAGCTATAATTTCTAGATAGCCTTAACTGCTCCAAACACCATAATAGGGGATTTGGGAAAATCCATATATTTTGGAAATCACGAAATTGTGGACATGAAATTAATTATGGTAATTTCATTTAGATAATTTCATTGAATTTGGTTATCATATATTGTAAGGTGCTTGTCTTTTAGAACATGTAAAATAGTGATAATTCTTTGCAATTCTAATTTAAATACAATTCTTTGCAATACTAAAGGGCAAGGTTGATCGAATGCATATAGGTGGTGTTTATAAACACCGATGTTAATGGAACACAATTTCTTGAGCTACTCTATTTTTTTGAATTAAAAAAAACAATGAACCTAACATACACTATCAACCTTCAAAATAACTATATGCTTAATGCCATTATTGGAGACATTCCACATTGTGTCTCTAACCTTGAAGTTCATCACATCCTTCTGATCGCTGCAAACTCCCTTGAGCTTTTGCACATACATTTGGTGGAATCTTCACCCTCTGCAGAATTTTATGATTCCATGTGACCCATGAAAATACTACTGAGTCCACAAGTTCCCAAAACGAGCAGGATATTTCTTGTTGCACATTCAATATTTATTCCAACAATCGGTGTAAACTTTGACATCACTTGCATTCCGCCTTTTACACACTAGTGCCCAATACTGTATTAAGACTTTCTTGTAGTTCTCAGATGACCTATTTACATCAATATTGCTTTAAGCTACACCTAGCCAAATTGGATAGATTGGCTCTGTCAGTCGGACAAGGACAAAGTCCCCCTTTTTAACATCAATCATACGTTGAAATGCTTCCTTAGGTCTCTTGCCTTAAAGGACCACAGTAGTGACCATTAAATTCTTCTAGACCTAAGAATGGCTGGTCCTCAACTTCTCAGAAAACCTACTGAACATTGCATCAATATCTTCATGTGTATGGCCGACCATTAAAAAGCCCAATTGGACCATCTTGAATACCCCTCTAGCAACCAAAAATGAAAGATATGCAAACAAATACCGATTCTTGTTCTCTGATGCACAATTATCTAACTGCAACATCAAGTTTTCTGGCAACCTCTTGAAATCATTTCTTAGTTTAGCAAACCACCATTGTGATGCCGAAACCACTTCCGAATCATGTAGAGACACCAGATTGTTGGAGGCTTCATGGTGATCAAGTGCCTTTCTAGAATTCGATGTATTCAATAATGTGCTATTGGACCTTGGCATTCCATCATATGCAAGGTCTCCATATTCATGCATTTCATATCTTTCCAGGTTTCTAAAACATAAGGAAAGTGACCCAATTGTGGAATTAGGGTTTGATGGCCATAGGCCAATATCAAAGTGTCCATAATTTCCATTTCCATGCCCATGAGTTATCATGCTTGTCACAATGACACAGGTAATTGTGTTGCCTTATCTGTTTCCTTGGAGCGCACCTTCAATCTTGGGATGGTTGTCTTCTTTTGATCCACAGTGAAATGGTGACTTTATAAGATGTTTGCACAAGTATTTTTTACTCTCTAAGTAAACACATACACTCTATATCATCCCATATTAACCTCCTCTTTAAAGTAGTGTAATCTAACCAAAGTTTGGAAATACTAGTAAGATTTGGTCACATGACCAAATCATAGAGAGGATATGGCATCAATCTCATTCCACTAATGCTTGTAAATAATGATAAGTTTTGGTCACAAAACAAAATATCCAAGACCACAGTGAAATGGTGACTTCATAAGATGTTTGCACAAGTATTTTTTACTCTCTAAGTAAACACATACACTCTATATCATACCATATTAACCTCCTCTTTAAAGCAGTGTAATCTAACCAAAGTTTGGAAATACTAGTAAGATTTGGTCACATGACCAAATCATAGAGAGGATATGGCATCAGTCTCATTATTGAGCCTTGCAGCTAGCCACAATGTAGCCTTCATAAGATTTTGTCACAAGACAAAATGTTGGATACTTTGAACAAATATTTTGGAGATAGCCTCTCAATTATATGGGACTTATAGATTTGGTCACATGACCAAATTTGCAAGAAATTTGAACTCAAATATACGAGGGATGAAAATATTTAGAATATGACCAAATCTTTGGAGCCAAGCCAATTATGTAGACATGTGTATATATATTTATGTTATGTGGGTGTTTGTAGGTATACACACAGGTGTGTGTGTGTGATAGAGACACATATACATAAACACATACATACGTATATACTTACATACACACATAATATATGTAGCTAATTGATACAAGATTTGGTCATGCGACCAATTCTTGTCAATCTAATGGAATTTACCACATGTACACATTAAATAGCTACCTCATAACATAAGAATACTCAAGAAATCTTCACGAGGTTTCCACTAACATCTTATGGGACTTATAGATTTGATCATGCAACCAAAACATTGGAGAAGAATGATCCCAAATGTAGGGGATCCAAAGATTTGGTCAAGTGACCAATATTTATATATTTATATAACAATTTGGATGAGACAAATATAATATATATATATGTGTGGGATATACATATATATATATATATATATATATATATATCGACGAGACCGATATGTGTGTGTGTGTGTGTGTGTGTGTAAAATGGATGATAACAATACTTAAATCATTTAAATTTTGAACGCGTTGAATATAAATTTGAATTAGATATTCCATCTTGTCTTCATTACTGTGCTTAATTAAATAATTAATAAGTGTGATTTTATTATCTATTAATCATGGAATTAATAATAAGCTTTGAGCCTCCATCGATCCTCAAAATTATAAGCCGCATTTTCAATGGCACACTTAGCTTGTTAGTGTACGTGGAATGACTGAGATGAGCTTCATAGATATGGTCAAGATCATGGTGGAATTGTATGTGGATTAATGTGGTAGGGGGGGTTGTAGGAGGTTGTAATGGAAAAGGCCCAAAAGCTTAAAAGCTTAAGCTTTAGCAATACGACCGCATGGCATAATCCCATTACTTCAACATCAAGTTTGCAAACCCATTATTTTAGCACCCAAAAAGTGTTTTTTTAAAGCATGACTACATGGTTCTATAACCATATCCTTATCATGTGTGAACACCCTCTAGAAAATCAAATCTTTTTATTCCTCTTAATTGAAATGACAAAGTCTGTGTTTGTAGCTTTAGTAATACTAATAAGCTATAGGCTTTAGTAAAACTAAAGCTTAGGATTACTAAAGAAAGCTAAAACTTTGTCTTTTAAACCTACCCACAAATGACGAAACACAGTGGTGCACAAAACGCAAGCACATAGCCAGGCAAGAAGCACACCGCAGCCATCAAGAAACAGCCTGGGAGGATAGGAGCATGCACGTTAGGGACCACGGAACTGGAAGGAGTGGACTGAGGCCTGTGGAGTCGATTTGAAGACTACTGGGAGGCGATTTGAGGAAGCAAATCAAGATCCAATTAATCTCTCTCTCTCTCTGAAAGAGGCAAAGAAAGTTGGATTTGGGCAAGGTTTCTTTCTCTGTATCTCTGTTTAATTAATTTTTAATTAATCTCAAGAGAAAAAATTAATCTCTCTCTCTCTCTCTCTCTCTCTCTCTCTCTCTCTCTCTCTCTCTCTCTCTCCCAAACATAAGCTCTCAATTAATTAATTGATTTAATCATCTAATCTTTCTCAATCACTCCTTTCTCTCTCTCTCTCTCTCTCTCTCTCTCTCTCTCTCTCTCACACACACACACACCCACACACACATCTTTCTTTATCTATCTCACACACACTAATTATTAATTACACTAAATAATATCATTAATCAAATAAGAAAGTACTTACTAAATGAGTTGAGTTGCTTTACACTGCCTTCAAAACTGATTATGGTTACAAATTGCATGAAACAAGCAACTCAAGGGAGCCAATTTTCAAAATTTGCATTTGAGCGAGAACTTGAAATTTAAATTTGGGTGGGAAATATGAAAATTGATGTGAACTAATACTAAATCTTAGTATTACTAAAGAAAGCTAAAGCTCTGGCTTTTAACCACACCCACAAATGACAAAACGCAGCAGCGTACGAAACACAAGCACACGGCGGGGCAAGAAGCGCACCGCCGCAGCCAACAAGAAGCAACTTGGGATAGGAGCACGCATGTTCAGGGACCACGGGAACGGAAGGAGCGCGCTGAGGCGTGTGGAATCGATTTGAAGACTGCTGGAGGCGATTTGAGGAAGTAAATCAAGATCCAATTAATCTCTCTCTCTCTCTCTCTCTCTCTCTCTCTCTCTCTCTCTCTCAAAG
Source organism: Cibotium barometz (assembly GCF_041138505.1). Classification (NCBI taxonomy): domain Eukaryota; kingdom Viridiplantae; phylum Streptophyta; class Polypodiopsida; order Cyatheales; family Cibotiaceae; genus Cibotium; species Cibotium barometz. Next base: position 52,803,915 of record NC_141049.1, on the reverse strand, counting down.
ACAAAGAAAGTTGGATTTGGGCAAGGTTAGCCACTTTTCTTTCTCCGTATCTATGTTTAATTAATCTCAAGAGCAAAAATTAATCTCTCTCTCTCTCTCTCTCTCTCTCTCTCTCTCTCTCTCTCTCTCTCTCTCCCCCAAACATAAGCTCTCAATTAGTTGATTTAATCATCTAATCTTTCTCATTCACTCCTTTCTTTCTCTCTCTCTCTCACACACACGCACTCACACACACATCTTTCTTTATCTATCTCACACACACTAATTACACTAAATAAAAGCATTAATCAAATAAGAAAGTACTTACTGAATGAGTTGAGTTGCTTTACACTGCCTTCGAAACTTGATTATGGTTACAAATTGCATGAAACAAGCAACTCAAGGGAGCCAATTTTCAAAATTTGAATTTGAGCAGGAACTTGAAATTTAAATTTGGGTGAGAAATATGAAAATTGATGTGAACTATATTTAGCAAGAAAATTTAATATTTGAAATTGTGTTCAGTGTTTATGTCCCAAGATTTGGTCACATGACCAAACCTTGGACAATTCAAACTATATATATATATATATATATATATATACATATATTTATATGTATATACATATACATATATTTATATGTATATATGCATTCATATTTATAATTAAATATGTATATATGTATATATAATTATAAATATCTATAAATAAATAAATAAATATAATATAATATATATATATAATTATAAATATAAATATAATTATAGTTATAATTATGAATGTATATATATATATATTCATTTTTATATTTATATGTACATATATATGACCAAACTATTTGTCCATATGACTATGCTATCCCCAAATATTTGGTCATCTGACCTAACCTTGGACAATTCAAAAGATCTTCACATATATAAATATAAATATAAACCTCGGACAATATATTCATATATTCATATATACAAACCTTGGCCAATTATTCTCATTAGCACACTTGTAATAAGATTCAATCACCTCACCAAATGTTTTAGAGCACATAGAATTGGTTTCATTACTGGCCTTAGAAGTCTCAAGAAGAGAGCTATGAGATTACTAGGAATTTTTGAATTTCTAACCCTTGGAGTCTTGAAATCCTATTTGGACATATACATGTGGCTATTATATGGAACACCAAGTTTTGGTCACATGACCATATCTATGTGCTCTACAAGATTTGGTCATGTGACCTAAACATATTTGGACATATATAAGAGCTCTCCTAGTTTTGATCAAATGACCAAATGTTTGAGAGCACTTAAAATAAGACCAAATTAGTAGGTGAGGCTATTATGTGAAACACCATGTTGTGGTCACATGACCATAACTATGAGTGTATTACCTAGAACACCAAGTCTTGTCACAAGGCCATATCTATGTGCTCTACAATATTTGGTCATATGACCAAAACACATATGGACATATAGATTAGCTATACTATTATAGAGCACTGAGAAGAAGATTTGGTCATGTGACCTAAACAAATTTTGACATATACATGAGCACTCCTATTAGAGAGCATTGAGAAGAAGATTCGGTCATTTAATATAAACAAATTTGGACATATACATGAGCTCTCCTAGTTTTGGTCAAATGACCAAATGTTTGAGAGCACTTATAATAAGACCAAAATTTAGGAGAATTTTTATTATAAAAGTGTTGTTTTCATTGAATTTAATTTCAATGCATAGAAAGATGCATAATGGAAATTTTTTTATTATAAAAGTGTTATTTTCATTGAATTTAAATTCTATGCATGGAAAGATGCATAATGGAAATTTTCTTATTATATAAGAGTTATTTTCATTGAATTTAAATTCTATGCATAGAAAGATGCATAATGGAAATTTTTTATTATAAAAGTGTTGTTCATTAAATTTAATTTTTATGCATAGAAAGATGTATAAAATGGCTCTGACCAAATTAGTACAAGATGCTATTACTTGGAACACCAAGTTTTGGTCACATGATCATTTCTATGTGTCCCTACAAGATTTGGTTATGTGACCAAAACATATATGGACATATACATGAGCTCTCCTATTAGAGTGCACTAATAAGAAGAAGATTTGGTCATGTCACCTAAACAAATTTGGACATATACATGAGCTCTTCTAATAGAGAGCACTGATGAGAAGAAGATTTGGTCATGTGACCTAAACCAATTTGGACATATACATGAGCTCTCCTATTAGAGAGCATTGAGAAGCAAATTTGGTCATGTGACCTAAACCAATGTGGACATATACATGAGCTCTCCTATTAGAGAGCACTGAGAAGAAGATTTGGTCAAGAAACCTAAACCAATTTGGACATATACATGAGCTCTCCTATTAGAGAGCATTGAGAAGAAGATTTGGTCATGAAACCTAAACCAATTTGGACATATACATGAGCTCTCCTATTAGAGAGCATTGAGAAGAAGATTTGGTCATGAAGAAGATAGAGAGCATTGAGAAGAAGATTTGGTCATGTGACCTAAACAAATTTGGACATATACATGAGTTCTCCTAATAGAGAGCACCGAAAAGAATATTTGGTCATGTGACCTAAACAAATTTGGATATATAGATGAGATCTCCTATTAGAGAGCAATCAGAAGAAGATTTGGTCATGTGACCTAAACAAATTTGGACATATACATGAGCTCTCCTAGTTTTGGTCAAATGACCAAATGTTTGAGAGCACTTATAATATGCCCAAAATTTATGAGAGGACTTTCAAATGGTTGTGACCAAATTAGTAGATGATGCTATTATGTAGAACACAAAGTTTTGGTCACATGACCATATCTATGTGCTCTACAAGATTTGGTCATATGACCAAAACATTTATGGACATATACATGAGCTCTCCTATTAGAGTACACTGAGAAGAAGATTTGGTCATGTGACCTAAACAAATTTGGACATATACATGAGCTCTCCTAATAAAGAGCATCGAGAAGAAGATTTGGTCATGTGACCTAAACAAGTTTGGTCATATATATGAGCTCTCCTAATAGAGAGCACCGAGAAGAAGATTTGGTCATGTGACCTAAACAAATTTGGACATGAGCTCTCCTATGAGAGAGCACTAAGAAGAAGATTTGGTCATATGACCTGAACAAATTTGGACATATACATGAGCTCTCCTAGATTTGGTCAAATGACCAAATGTTTGAGAGCACTTATAATAAGCCCAAAATTTATGAGGACTTTCAAATGGCTTTGACCAAATTAGTAGATGATGCTATGTTGGAATTAGGGTTGCAGGAAAGCACACAAAGATTGGAGAAGAAGAAGCAAGAATGCACACAACACACAATGTATTAGATTGTGTCAATGTACAAAAGATCAGTTTGCCCTAGAAGGATGGGCGTATATACAAGCCGGGGGAAAAAACCTCCTAAAGAGGAAAAAAGTGTCCCGACGGTCCTAAGTGTGTTCACACACATCACTGCCTATATATATATGGCAATAATTATGTAGAACACAAAGTTTTGGTCACATGAACACACTTAGGACCGCCGGGATACTTTTTCTCTCCTTATTAGGTTTTTTCCCCCGGCTTGTATATACGCCCATTGGCTAACTTATCTTTGTACATTGACACAATCTAATACACTGTGTGTTGTGTGCATTCTTGCTTCTTCTTCTCCAAGCTTTGTGTGCTTTTCTGCAACCCTAATTCCAACAATTGGTATCAGAGCAAGCATCGGCTCCCAGGGCTACACCGCTAGCACCCTCCGACTCATGTTCTTCGATTGAGGTGAGCTTTCACAAGCGCTTGTAGGTCCCTATAGTCTGGAGATAAGCCTGTACGGCTTTGTGTTCTCAGAAATTGCAATCTGAGGTCGTTTCGGGCTCCGTTTCTGCATTACAAGTTCTGTACAGGTGTCTTCGTCATTTTGTGCAGAAATTTCGACAGTGCAGTTTTCTGCAAAACAAGCATACGTATTCTATTATGGACCATGCTACATAGCACGAGTTATTTTCTGTTCAGTCTTTGCTTCATTACAGGTAGCTTTTGAATCAGTTTCAGTCAGTGGTGGCCATGGCTGATAACAGCAATGATGTATTTCGCATGTTGTTTGTTGATGACAAATTGGATGGAGACAATAACTACCCACTTTGGGCATACATGATGCAGCATGTTTTGGTTGCAAAAGGAGTGTGGAACATTGTGCAGGGTATGGATGTACGTCCAGGTTCTGTGGATGTAGGATCTGTTGAGGATGTTGCAGGTTCTAGCAGCTCTACTGTTGCTGCTGTTTTACCCACTGCTGAACAAGCTCATTGGGATGGTAAAGATGCGTAGGCTCGTGCCTTGATTGACTTTCTGTTAAACGTAACATCACTCCACATATTCGTTCAGCTAAAATAGCAAAACAGGCTTGGGATATTCTAGCTGGTTTGTATGCAGGTCGTAAACGAGGCAAAAAATCTCTTACCTGCGTAAAGAGCTAGAATCGAAGATTACGTAGGAAGATGATGACATGAATGTTTTTCTTGCTGAGATTAAAGATCTCAAGGAACAATTGATTTCTGCAGGTGAGATTATTCCTCATCATTCTCTTGTGCAAACTGTTCTTGATGCTTTACCTGAGTCATATCAGACTTTTGCTTCCATGTGGAGACTTGTTACTGAGGCAGACTTGATGTTGTCAAGTATGATACTTTAGTCAACAAGCTCTTGCAAGAAGCACAGTCCAGGCAAAATAGGGCTAGGCAGCATGCAGTTGATCATGCATTTATTGCTGCCCAGCAGAGAAGAAGTGGTAAGGCAATCCCTTCCACTGTTTCTTCTCCTATTAGTAGGTTTGCAACTTCTTCTCCTTCCACAGGTAGCAACAATAGGTCTGAGAAGGCTCTTGATAAAGGCAAGAAAAAGATCAGGTGCAACTATTATAAGGCAACTGATCATGTCATTAAGAATTGCCCTAAGCTAAAGGCTAAAGAGGCAACTGATCATGATACTTTAGTCAAAAAGCTCTTGCAAGAAGCGCAGTCCAGGCAAAATAGGGCTAGGTAGCGTGTAGTTGATCAAGCATTTGTTATGCTGCCCAGCAGCAGAGAAGAAGTGGTAAGGCAGCCCCTTCCACTGTTTCTTCTCCTATTAGTATGTCTGCAACTTCTTCTCCTTCCACAGGTAGCAACATAGGTCTGAGAAGGCTCTTGATAAAGGCAAGAAAAAGATCAAGTGTAACTATTGTAAGGCAATTGATCATGTCATTAAGAATTGCCCTAAGCTAAAGGCTAAAGAGGCAAAGAAGAAAGAGTCAAATACAGCCACAATAGCGGATGCTTCTACAAATGCAGATTCTGCAAATGTTGTGCAGGATATAGAATGGGCGTTTAGCGTGTATTGCCAGTATGACCCATCTGTACATGATGCATGTTTGGTAGTTTTTCTGTTGACTCTGATGTATGGTATTTTGACAGTGGTGCTACAAAGCAATTACCTCGCATCGTGATATGTTCACTTGTCTCTTGAGGCTGTCTCTAATGGGAATACTGTCACATGTGCCAATAATGCTTCTTACCCAGTGAAGAGCGTTGGTAAAATTATGTTTACTGCTGCAAATGGCAGCGCTTTCACACTTTCAGATGCTTTATATGTGCCAGGGATAAAGAAGAATCTATTGTCTGTCTTTGTGCTTGCTAGACTTGGACTTGTAGTCAAATTTGTGGATGACAGATGTACTGTTCATGATTGACTTCTGGTGATACGATTATTTCATTTGGCACCTTGTTTTGTGGGCTGTATAGGCTCAATTCTTTTGACAAGTGTGTGGAAGATTCAGCAAATGCAGTTTCTGATGAAAAGGCAGTTTCAGATGCAAAACTATGGCATGTTCGTTTTGGTCATCTGAACTTTGCTAGTTTGCTGCGTTTGCAGAAATTTGATATGGTTGCTTCATTGCCCCCTCTTGAGGCACCATTGAAACATGTTTGTGAGAAGGCTGTATTTTGGGCAAAATGCAGCGTTATGCATTTCCAAAGCATGGTTCTGTGCGAGCCACTCGCAAATTGCAACTTGTACATAGTGATGCATGTGGGCCTATGCAAACTCCGTCATTTGGTAAACACTTGTACTTCGTGAATTTCATTAATGATTACTCAAGGCATGCATGGGTATATCCACTGAAGGCAAAGTCCGAAGTGTTTTTGTGCTTCAAACAATTTTTGTTTATATGGCTGAAAATGTATCCAATTGTACTGTGGGCACCCTCTTTCTGATCGAGGGGGGGGAGTACATGTCTAAAGAGTTTGATGCATTTCTGGCTAGTCGTGGGATAAACACCAATGTACAGTGCCGTATACCCCTCAGCAAAATGGTGTTGCTGAGAGGAAAAACAGGTCACTTATGGAGATGGCACGATGTATGGTCAAGAGCCAAGCTTTGCCACATGCGTTTTGGCTTGAGGCTGTCATTTGTGTTGCATATGTACTCAACAGGTGTCCCATTAAGGCCTTGCAGTTTGCTACTCCATACGAAGCTTGGCATGGTAGGAAGCCTTCTATTGGTCACTTGCGTGTCTTTGTTTGCTTGGCCTATGCTTTAGTGCCTGTGCAACAACGTAGAAAATTGGATGATAAGGCTATCAAATGCATTTTTGTTGGTTACAGTGCTGAGAGCAAGGGTTACACATTGTATCATCCACAGCCAAAGCGTATCTTGATTAGTCGAGATATTATTTTTGTGGAAGATGCTGTGCAGCCTTTGTTATCATGTACCAAAGAGACAGGTGTGAGCTCACGGGATGTATTTGATACGTTGTTGCCTCTGTTTTTATAGGTGGGAATTCAAATGTAAGTCCTAATGAGGTAAATATTCAGCCTATGCAGATTTCAAACGACATCATAGGTCAGCCTATTTCCTGATGCAGATTTATAGGATGTAATTTATGAGGATAGGGCTGAAAATGAGTAGGCTAGAGGTATGCCTAAATGGCTGGTGCAAACCTTGCGTGATAGTAAAATTGATGCACCTATGTCTAGTCGTACTCATTCAGGTTTTCAGCATGCCTCTTATGCATCAGATTGTTATGCTTTGGCTGTGTCTAGTATGTGTGAAGAGGAAGAACCTCTTTCATTTGATGAGGCACAAAAATCAAAAAATTGGTTGGCTGCAATGCAAAGTGAATATGATGCTATAATGAAGAATGATACATGGTCTTTGTGTGATTTGCCTATTGGTAAAAAGGTCATTGGATGTAAGTGGATTTTTAAGTTGAAATGAAAGCCAGATGGCAGTGTTGATCGCTATAAGGCTAGACTTGTTGCAAAGGGTTCTGCTCAAGAAAAGGGCATTGATTTTGATGAGACCTTTGCTCCCACTTGTCGTATGACTACCATTCGTAGCATTTATGCATTGGCAGCTCATAATGGTTGGAATGTGCATCAGTAAGACATAAAGACTGCGTTCTTGAATGGATATTTGCATGAGGATGTGTATGTATCGCAGCCTTATGGTTTTGTTTCAAAGAGGGTAGGAAAACAAAGTGTGCAGGTTGAAAAAGGCTTTATATGGTTTAAAGCAAGCTCCACAAGCTTGGTATGAAAAGATACATGCATATTTGACTGTACATGGTTTTCAGAATAGTCCAACAGAAAGCACTTTGTATATTAAACGTGTGGATGATGTACATCTAATCATTGCTCTCTATGTCGATGACATGCTGCTCACAGGACCAAATGAGAGTCATATTGCTGATTTTAAGGCTGGTTTGAATGCCTCTTTTGAGATATCATATTTGGGGCATTTGCATCATTATTTGGGGATACAATTTAAGCAGTGTGATAGAGGTATTGCTTTGTGTCAGACAAAGTATATTGAGACACTGTTGTTGCGGAGATTTGGCCTTGAAGACTGCAAGCCTATTGCTACTCCAATGGTGGAGACATGTTTGAAGTTGAGTCTTCTCATGATGCTGAAGATCACTTTGATGTCACACTCTATCAGACAGCTGTTGGTTGCCTCATTTATGTATGCATTACGAGGCCGGACATTCAGTTTGCAGTCTCACAGGTGAGCAGGTTTATGCATAGCCCCCCAGGGTCTCAGCATTGGAAGGCAGTTAATTGCATCTTTCGCTACTTGAGTGGCACCATACATCTTGGGCTATTTTATCCCAAGGGGGGATCGTTGCCGCCAGATTTACATGCTTTTTCAAACTCAGATTGGGCTGGTTGCTATGACACAAGAGTGTCCACAAGTGGTTTTCATGCTAGGTAGCTCATGCATATCTTGGTTGAGTAAGAAGCAACCTACTGTGTGGCCACTTCTAGTTGTGAAGCTGAGTACAGGGCAGCTACGGTTGAGTGTGTGTGGCTTAGACGGCTTATGGCTGACTTGGGTGTTGGATCTGCCACCTCTATCTACACTAACAGTCAGAGCACATTGGCAGTTGTAAGAAACCCAGTTTTTCATGCTCGCACAAAGCACATTGAGGTGCATTATCACTATGTCAGGGAGAGACTCTCAGCAAGAGAGATCAGCTTGGCATATGTGCCAACACAGGACAACCTCGCCAAAGGCGCTTCCTCGTGAGGTGAGAAGTTTGAAGCTTTCTGCAAAGCTTTGGGCTTGCTCCCCTTTGTGGACTGATCTACTTCAGGCATGGCACTTCCCTATACATGAGTGCTAGCTCTCGTTCACACCATCACTCCCAGGGGGGATTTGTTGGCATATATATAGGCAGTGATGTGTGTGAACACACTTAGGACCGCCGGGGCACTTTTTTCCTCCTTAGGAGGTTTTTTCCTCCGGCTTGTATATATGCCCATTATTCTAGGGCTAACTTATCTTTGTACATTGACACAATCTAATACACTGTGTGTTGTGTGCATTCTTGCTTCTTCTCCAAGCTTTGTGCGCTTTTTTGCAACCCTAATTCCAACACTCATAGCCTCCATAGCTATTTAATTTCAATGAGATTTTGTCACATGACCAAAAGATGGAGAGCATTTTGTCCTTATAAATCCTATTTGATCACAAGACTTATTATTACATAGCACTCCAAATTCTTGATAGCACTACCATATGTTGAAGAGAACTGATAAGAAGAGTGTGTCACATGACCATAAGATGGGAGAGATCAAGTTGTAATGGTTGTGACCCAATTAGTAAATCAGGCTATTATGTGGAACACCAAGTTTTGGTCACATGACCATATCTATGAGTTTATAAGATTTGGTCATGTAACCTAAACATATATAGACATATACATAAGCTCTCACAATTTAGGTCTAATGACCAAAACAAAAGACTCTCCAATAAATATAAAATTTGGTAACATAGCCAATGTTGAGATATCGAGCTAGTGAGGCGATGGACACTGATGATGACCGGCCTAGGGGATAGGCCCCACACTTGCAGCACTGACATGGTTGGTGAGATCATGGGTGATATGCGGCCAGTGGGATGACAGGCTGTGTGAAATCCATTCTAGAGACTGGCCGCCAGCTCATTTAGTTAGGTTTACACTATAGAGTACCCTAGTATGTATTTGGTTGAGTACCTTTTTCATATGTGTGTACTCTTATCTTTGTATATGGTGTGTTGAATGTTGTGTGATTAAGAAGAAGATTTTCAGTCTCTCACCTTGTGTGTTCTCTTTTAGGGTTTTGTGAGTGTGTGTGTGCTTTTGCAAGAGCTCAAGCTATCTTCTCCCCCGCATATTTTCATGGTATTAGAGCTTGGTTCATGCTAAGGGCTGAGCTGTAAGCAAGAGAAGCACAGGAAGCAGTACAAGGGTAAGAGCTTCATCTACTCTTCCCTATTTGTGTTTGCACGACTACACCCTTGTCGGGAGCTATACGGGAGGCATTGGCAAACGATCTCTGATTGAGGAGCTTTCTTCGCAGGAGTAAAGCCATAGGGCAACTATACTGTCCTATAGGGCGCGTTAGGACCTCAGTTTTTCAGAAAGCAAGCGATTTCGGGCACTGTGGGTAAGTCATTGATTCTCTGCAAAACTCTGTTTTAAGAACAGCAGGAAGACAGATTGGTTGTGCAGACATTGTGTGTGCTGCAAGGAGGTCAACAGTCGCCATTGGGTTTATGTATGCACATTGAGGTCACTGGTTGTGACATTTGAGTGTACTACAATACCGCTGTAGAAAATACAGCAGTTTGTGCAGGACAAACCAGAGTGCTGTTTCTGGTAAATTTGTGTGTCTGGCAAGATGTCAAATGATGGCATAAACCAGATTGTTGCTGAGAAGCTTGATAAGAGCAACTTCCATGCTTGGAGGTTCAGGTTGACAAATTTCTTGATGGGAAAGGGTTACTGGGACTACATAGAAGGTGAGCATGAAGAGGCATCGGAGATACCGAAAATCAATCCGACTACTCTAGATGTGAAAGAGTTCAAGGATTGGAACTAAGGAGCCAGAAAAGTTATGTATTGGCTCTCTATGAGTATAGAGGACGCCATGATTAGGCACATACAGGATGCCAAGTCCCCCAAGGAGGCGTGGGACACCTTGGTAAAACTCTATGATGAATACCAAGGCACGAAAGATACAGTTGAAGAATGAACTTCATACTGTGGAGAAAAAGAGTATGTCTGTGAATGACTATGCATTGAAGATCAAGGGTATTGTGGAATCCCTTGCATCTATTGGCATTTCAGTAGATGATGATGACAAGGTGGAAGTTTGTCTACGTGGACTCGGGTCACAATACAAGGCATTCAAGACGTCTATTCAGACTCGGGAAAACATTCTCAATTTCATAGATTTGGTGTCTATGTTGATTATAGAAGAGAAGAGCTTGGGTGAAGACCAACAGTCTTCACAAAACAAAAACAATTCAGAGCAACAGGCCTTCTACACAAGTTCAAGAAGAGGACGAGGTAGACGCGGCCAAGGAGGTGGCCGACAAACAGGTAATCAGAATTATGGCCAGCAGAGCAGTAACAACAACAGTCCCAGAATTCACAACAACAACAACACGCAGGTGGAAGAGGCCAATTCAGAGGCAGGGGGAGTCAAAGAGGTCGTGGAAATTGGAAAAGGTAGTATAATGATACACGTGGATGCTTTTATTGTGGTAAGCCTGGACATGTGTAGGCAGATTGTTATAAGAAGCAAGCTGACATGCAAAATGGGAAATTGCAGCAAAACAACTATGCATCCTCGAGTAGAAACAATGAGGATAATGAAAGGTTGTTTGTTATGCAACATGTCGTTAATGCCATGTCTGAAAATGTTGAAGCAGCACATAAAGATGATGTATGGTAAGTTGATTCAGGTGCTTCGAACCATATGACAAGTCATGGGGAGTGGTTCAAGGAGATAAAAAACCTTGAAAGACCAGGTTTTGTGAAACAGGGGATGATACTGCTCATCCAATTACCCATGTTGGAGATGTGTCATTGTCTATGCAGGATGGCAAAGTGAAGTACCTTGCAGATGTACTTCATGTTCCAAACATAACAAAGAATTTGGTTTCAGTTGGCCAGATGATTGGGTAGGGTTTGCAGGTTTGGTTTAACCTTGATGGTTGTTATGTTGAAGAATTTAAAGACAAGTGCAGGTTGGTTGCAAAAGGCAATAGAGTGGGCAGAATGTTTACATTGAATGTAAACAAGCCTGAAGTGAGTGCTGCAGTGTTTGCAAATGGTTCAAGAATTGTTGCAGACATAGACATTTGGCATAAAAGAATTGAACATGTGAATATGCAGAGAATGAAGTCTATGCAGATTAAAGGAATTGTGACAGGACTGCCAAAGTTTAAAGTTGAAGATATGCAGAAAATATGTGAAGCATGCCAATTTGGAAAGTAAACAAAGCATGTATTTTCACGTAACAGAAATGTGAGTAGAAATGCACTAGATGTTGTGCATTCAGATGTATGGGGTCCTACGAAGACCATGTCTATGGGAGACTGTAGGTATTATGTGACATTTATTGATGACCACACAAGGAAAGTGTGGGTATACTTCATGAAGGATAAGGGTGAGGTGTTCACTCACTTTCAGAATTTCAGAGTTATGGTTGAAAAGCAAACAGGTAAATATGTAAAGTTTCTAAGGTCAGATGGAGGGGGAGAGTACTTCTCCAATGAGTTCTCTGAATTTTTGAAGAAGAATGGTATTTGGAGATAGTTTACATGCAGATACACTCCGCAGCAAAATGGTGTTGCTGAGCGAAAAAATAGGCACATTGCTGAGATTGCGCGAGCATTGATGGAAGAGAAGAATACGCTGCATAGCTATTGGGCTGAGGCTGTTTCTACAGCAGTTTACATCATGAACAGGACTCCAACTGCTGCAGCCATACATGATGTAACTCTAGAGGAGAGGTTTACTAGCAGAAAACCTGATTTGTCTCATCTGAAAGTCTTTGGATGCATTGCATATGTGCATGTGCCAGATGAGCTGAGAACTAAGCTAGATCCAAAAGCTGAAAAATGTGTGTTTATTGGGTATTCCCTTGAGCAAAAGAGATACAGGTGTTATAGCCCTGCTACACATGAATTGAGAGTAAGCAGGGATGTTTTTGATGAGATGAGCAGCTGGTATGCTACTGAAAAAGAAGCTATTGGGGCTGATGTGAGTGGAAGTGTGGTTGCACAGAATGCAAGTCAGCAATCACAGTCTTTGAGTGGACCAGAAGAGTCCTCATCTAGTGGTTCTGTTGATAGACCATGGAGTGGCAGGCTGCGTCATAATACCAGTCCTACAAATGTGATTAGTACATCACATAAAGGCAAAGAGAAAGTGGTTGAGCCCCTTAGTATGCCTGACATTTCTGCAGGGCATTCTCATGTTGATGGATAGTCTAGTGGCTTAGAGATGAGCCTTGATAAGGATCTTGGGATACCAGCTATGAGAACACCTGGTGTAAAGAAGGCTATGGAAGTCATGAATGCAAATCTGCGAAGATCTGGGAGAGTGAAGAATTTAGTGTTGTAGAGGTTTACCTATAATGGCTATGTGGCACATCACTATGCATATATGGCAAAAGTTGTACAGGTTGTAGAGCCCACATGCATTGATGAGGCTGTTAGAAATGTGTGTTGGGAGAAAGCTATGGATGAGGAGATGGATGCACTATATGGAAATGAGACTTGGGATTTAGTGTGTAATTTCCTGAAGGCAAGAAAGCCATTGGATGCAAGTGGGTGTACAAAGTAAAACATAACAGTTGAATGGAAGCATAAGCAGGTACAAGGCTAGATTGGTAGCCAAAGGATATGCGCAGACATATGGCATTGACTATGAGGAAACTTTTAGCCCAGTTGCCAAGATGGCAACAGTGAGAGTTGTGATAGCAGTGGTTGCATCAAAGCAATGGTCTTTACATCAGATGGATGTAAAGAATGCATTCTTGCATGGGGATTTACAAGAAGAGGTGTATATGTTGCAGCCACCTGGTTATGAGGATGTGAGTCACCCCGAGCATGTTTGCAGGTTGAAGAAAGCCTTGTATGGCTTAAAACAAGCACCAAGAGCATGGTTTGACAAGATTTTTGAATATCTTGTCACTATTGGCTTTCATGTAGCCAATGCAGATTTCTCGCTGTATGTGAGACACAATGATAGAGGGGTTGTGCTTGTTATCATCTATGTAGATGACCTGATCATTACGGGGGACCATGATGCAGAGATCTTTGATGTAAAGATCTTGCTTAGACAGAAGTTTGAGATGAAGGATCTAGGGGAGCTCAAATATTTCTTGGGCATTGAGGTGATAAGGTCACCACATGGTATTGGATTACTGCAGAGACAGTATGGCTTGGACATGTTGTCCAAGTATGGTATGATAGGCTGTAAGCCTATCTCAGTGCCATTGGATCATAATGGCAAGTTGAGTGGAGATTCAGGAGAGATTTTGGAGGATCCTACTATGTATAAGTGCATAGTAGGAAGCTTGATCTTTACATGACGATCACCAAGCCGGATTTGAGCTATGCTATTGGGTTGGTCAGTGAGTTTATGCAGGTTCCACGAAAGCCGCATTTGGATGCATTAAGACGCATATATACTGAGGTATGTGAGGTCTACTTTGCATTGTGGACTATTTTATGAAACTGGGACGATAGAGATATGTGTACATGGGTACACAGATGCTGATTGGGGTGGTAGTATCTCATACAGAAGATCTACTAGTAGCTTCATGTTTTCTTTGGGGAGTACTGCTGTGACTTGGAGCAGCAAGCAGCCTACGGTTGCTCTATCTAGTACAGAGGCCGAGTACAAAGGTGCTGTTATGGCAGCATGTGAGGTAGCTTGGTTGAGAAAGCTACTTGCAGATTTGGGTCTATCAGTGGATAGACAAGTCATTTTCTATGACAACATTAGCAGTATACAGTTGGCCATGAACCCAATTTTTCATGCTTGCGCGAAGCATATAGAGGTCCACTACCATTTTGTCAGAGAGAAGGTTTTGGCAGGAGACAATGACCTTGTTTATGTCAGCACACACAATCAGGTCGCTAATATCTTCACCAAAGCGTTGGGTACTGAGAAGCTCCGTAGATTCAGGGCTTCGCTTGGATGAGATGGAGTTGAGCTCGAGGAGGAGTGTTGAGATATCGAGCTCATCTAGTGAGGCGGTGGACGCTAATGACCCGCCTGGGGGATAGGCCCCACACTTACACCACTGGCATGGTTGGTGAGATCATGGGTGATATGTGGCCAGTGGGATGACAAGCTGTGTGACAGCCATTCTAGAGATTGGCATAATTATAGCGCCAGCTCATTTAGTTGGGTTCACACTATAGAGAACCCTAGTATGTATTTGGTTGAGTACCTTTTTCATATGTGTGTACTCTTATCTTTATATATGGTGTGTTGAGTGTTGTGTGAAGAAGAAGAAGATTTTCAGCCTCTCACCTTGTGTGTTCTCTTTTAGGGTTTTGTGAGTGTGTGTGTGCTTGCACGAGCTCAAGCTCTCTTCTCCCCTGCATCTTTTTAGCCAAATCTTTAGAGAATGTTGTAATGAAGATAATCAAACAAGGGAGATGTAATTAGGGTCATAGGACCAAATCTAAAGTTGAGGCGAAAATGAGAAAGACCAAGTTTACATCACATGACCATATCATTGTGCACTCCATCATATTGTCATGTCACCTAAGCATATGTGGTTATATACATTCCATGTTTTGGTCTTGTGAACAAAATAATGGACTCTCTAGAAAATACCTCATTGATATCATGAAATGACTATTACCAAATATGTAGATGAGGATATTATGTGGAACATCAAGTTTTAGTCACATGACCATATCTATGTGCTCTACAAGATTTGGTCATGAGACCTAGACAAATACATCATCATTCCATGTTTTGGTCTTGTGACCAAAACTAATGGGCTCTCTAGAAAATACCTCATAGAGATCTTGCTGATAAGTTCAATAATATGAGGTCACAAGATAAAAGCTTAGAGAACAGATAGACTAGGTCTCATTACCAAATTAATGAGTAACCAAAGCCTTGATAATTCAAATAGAATAGCTCACAAGACAAGATATTGGAGATCAATTAGAATTATTGGTCTTATAAGTATTGAATATAAATATGGATAATGTCCATTGTTTTCAAGTACAATCAATTGGTGGTTTTAGACTAAATCTCTGTAAAGTAGACATGATAACATGTTTGTCAGAGGTTGGAATATAGATGAAGAAGATGATGAGCCATTAACATAGCAAATCATTAATGCTTTTGGGAATGTAAGATTCCTCCCCCAACCCCTTTTTGATGTCTAGTATATTCCCCTGTAATAATCAATTCCTTTTCTAAAATATAAGAGACCTTGTTTGTGGCTGTTTTAACCTAGAGAGAGAAAATATTCTAGAGAGAGAATATTCAGATTTTGAATATTTTTGGATAGAAAAATATCTCTTATAATTCAGATGAGTTTCCCTGAAACAGAAATTTAAAAAGAATTTTCCAATGTGCAATTGGAATTAATTGGAAATAGGTATAAAGAACCTTAGCCTAAGGGTCTAGATTTTCAGAAATCTTTAGACTATGGTCCAATTAAGGTTTCTATGGGCCAATAGCATCAATCCATGTGTAGGGAGGAGATAAATCCAAATTGTAAAAAGAAAATACCCAAAAAGGAGTAAATGCTCACACAAGATGAAGAGTTGAAAATGTACAAGGGTTATTAGTAAATAAACACATATGTAAGGAAAGGGAGTTCTTTAAAGGAGGTGCATATTTCACATAAGATGAAGAGTTGAAAATGTACAAGGTTTATTAGTAAATAAATACATATGTAAGGAAGGGGAGTTCTTTAAAGGAGGTGCATATTTCACATAAGATGAAGAGTTGAAAATGTACAAGGCTTATTAGTAAAAAAACTATGACACATGTGTAAGGAAGAGGAGTTCTTTAAAGGAGGTGCATATTTCACATAAGATGAAGAGTTGAAAATGTACAAGGTTTATTAGTAAAAAACTATGAGCAATACAATTTTGACACATATGTAAGGAAGGGGAATTCTTTAAAGGAGGTGCATATTTCACATGCTTGAATGAGTTTTAAACTCATAAAAATTGAGATATTTCATCTCTCCTCTCTCCTCATTCAAGTCTAGTTCCAAAAAGTTAGCTTAATTGACCTAAAAATGGTCAAAAAGTGACCAAACTGACTTGGAAAATTCTAGAATCAGTTTGTTTGGTTAGGAGCTCAAATTTTCCTATAAATAGAAGCCTCCCCTTGTTGAAAAAAACATAGTCTCTTATGCTTTGTTACTCTACTCCACCTAAGCCAAAATATATAGTCTCTTATGCTTTGTTACTCTACTCCACCTAAGCCAAAATATATAGTCTCTTATGCTTTGTTACTCTACTCCACCTAAGCCAAAATATATAGTCTCTTATGCTTTGTTACTCTACTCCACCTAAGCCAAAATATATAGTCTCTTATGCTTGTTACTCTACTCCACCTAAACCAAATTAGATAGAGTCTTATGCTTTGCCAAATTAGATAGAGTCTTATGCTTGTTACTCTACTTCACCTAAGCCAAATTAGATAGTGTCTTATGCCTTGTTACTCTACTCCACCTAAGCCAAAATATAGAGTGTCTTATGCATTGTTACTCTACTCTACCTAAGCCAAGAGTTGTGAATTCTTTAATAATTCACTAGTTTTTGATACTTCTCTCTTTCTTCAATCCCCATTGGTGGCTCCATCAACATACTAAACCAATTGATTGGTTGGGGGCCTCTACCGTGAATAAAGAATCAAGCAAATCATAAGGTAAGTATATTGAATTTTGATCTTTTCTATAATTTCTCAATGATTCTCTATTCTCAACCCCTCTCAAGCTTGAGGAGTTTAATTAGTATGGTTTTTAAAATGCTATTGAAGTTAATTGGTGAATAGTAGTGAGAGTTACATAATTTAATAAATGCTATAGAAGTTAATTTCCATTTATGTTTAAATTCTAATGGTTTTTATGTAATTTCTCTCTCTCACTCAAGAAATGGTCATACTCATGACCCATTCTCAATCCAAATGAAGCTTTTCATAAAGCCTTTCCTTAATCCAAGATTAAGCTATGCTTGAGGCCAAATTAATGGCTTTTTGCTATACTTTTAGTTTATGCACATTGATGATTTAATCCATTATGGATTGATGACCCAATTAGAGACCATTCTAATTGTTTTCTTAATGATCCAATTAGAGACCATTATGGATTGATGACCCAATTAGAGACCATTCTAATTGTTTTCTTAATGATCCAATTAGAGACCATTATGGATTGATGATCCAATTAGAGACCATTCTAATTATTTCTTTAATAATGAGCTTTATCCCTTAGAAAAAAATTGAGATTTATCAGTCATAGTAGCGGAGCTATGGCAAAATTTTTATAGAAATTACGCATAAAATAAATTCATTCAAAACATAAAAAGAGGACTTCCTACCATATTCTAGGAACTATCATCCTAGATTAATTAAAAGAATATTATTAGGCATGGAGATGTGGATGTTTGCATGTATATGTAGATGTATGGATGTGAGTGTGAATGTGGAGGTGGATGTGTGCATGGAGATGTGGATGTATGCATGTAGAAGTAGATGTATAGATGAGGATGTAAATGGAGACGTGGATGTATGCATGTAGATGTAGATGTATAGGTGTAGATGTGAATGGAGATGTGGATGTATACATGTAGATGTAGATGTATAGATGTAGATGTGGATGTGGAGGTGGATGGATGCATGTAGATGTAGATGTATAGATGTAGATGGGAATGGAGATATGGATGTATGCAGGTAGATGTAGATGTATAGATGTAGATGAGGATGTGGAGGTGGATGGATGCATGTAGATGTAGATGTATAGATGTAGATGTGAATGGAGATGTGGATGTATGCATGTAGATGTAGGTGTATAGATGTAGATGAGGATGTAGAGGTGGATGTATGCATGTAGACGTAGAGGTATAGATGTAGATGTGAATGTGGAGGTGGATGTATGCATATAGATGTAGATGTATGGAGGTGAATGTGAATGTGGATGTAGATGTATGCATAGAGATGTAGATGTATGCATGTAGATGTGAATGTACGCATATAGATGTAGATGTATGGATGTGAATATACGATTGTGAGGTGAGGGAATCTGAAGTGATGAGATGGAAATGATGTGATGGGATGAGTATACATATAAATGGAATATGGAATAAGTAATGTAGATTGAGGAGGGATAATGTGGAAAAATGAAAGTTAAAATAGAAATTGTATTGTAAACTGTTTGTAAATGCTGTTTGTAAATGATTGTTTTATGTCAAGAATGCTGGGGGGAGCATTTTGACCGTCTTGTGATTAAAGTCGTGATGGTAAAGTTGCAACTGCTGACGGGGAGTCAATGAAGGACGTCTCGCGTAGCAAGGTCGGCCGAGGTCTTGACCAGCCTCGGTGCGATTAAAATGGTGAGCTTCCGGTACGGTGGATGAGGGGCCAAGGAAGCGGCCTATGCGTGAAGCGCTAGGTTACCTGCGAAGGATCCTAGAGGGTGCTGACCATACGGTGCTCGGGCTCTGGGTTGCCTAGGATACCCACGCGTGCGTCGAGGAAGATATTGGAACAGAGTTGGAGTTGTTTTCTGAATCGGGCATGGATCTGGTTGATTGACCTTGCTGGTCTTCAATGGATGAGTCCATGGCCCCTTATATGGATCTGTTGGTTGATCTTGCTGATCTTCAACGAGAGTCCATCTTGATAAGTGATTATATTGCCAAGTATTAAAGGCTAGGAACTATTGAAACGGCCCCTGAGCGTTCTAGTTGCCAATGATGCCATATATACTCTGATGAAGGAATGATGGAAAATTATTAAAGGCTAGGAACTATCGAAACGGCCCCTGAGCGTTCTAGTTGCCAATGATGCCATATATACTCTGATGAAGGAATGATGGAAAATTATTAAAGGCTAGGAACTATCGAAACGGCCCCTGAGCGTTCTAGTTGCCAATGATGCCATATATACTCTGATGAAGGAATGATGGAAAATTAAGAATCAATGGGATAAATTGGAAGATTGTGATCAGTGATACTATGGTTTTATTAAAGGATTGTTTTAAACTGGTTGAATCTGATTGAAAAAGGCAATTTCATATTGGGTGTGTGAGTGGTGTGACTAGTTTTATTTTGCATGAACCTCCGGCTAGGGGGCCTTGGAACTCTTTTCCCTGGTACCCGGGACAAAACCTAACCAAATTTTTAATTGGATCCCATCACTACAGTGGTTGGGCGGTTGGCTAACCCATGGGATCGGATGGGGTTAGGCTGGACTGATGGATCCGTAAATCGAGACTCAAACTTTTGTTTTTACGATAGAAAAGAAAAAAAAAATCCCGGACAGTAACTGTTCTATGGATAGGAATCAACGGCTGTGCCTCTTGAATGGGGAAAAAAGCGTTGATCCCAATGATCCAAGTGCAAGTTTCTTCCTTGAACTGACTAAGTATCTTATAGATGTAATTGGATCATCTCCATCAGAAATGATCTTGACTACGTTAGAGTAAAAAGTTATCCTGGTGGAATCGCCCGTGCTTCCGGTTAAGAAAGTTTTTCCGGGTTCGGTTTTGGAACAACCGACGGATTAGTCTCTTATCCGGATATCCGTGGGCGAGGCCCCGAGTGTGGGACCCCTGTCCCGCGCGAGAAGCGCTACTTCCGTTGCCAGTACCCCGAATCCGTTGCTCGGTGGGAACAGGGATCTTACAGTTCAACTGAGAAGACAAATATGTCAAAAATTTATCAAGAAACACAAAAAGGTTATAATTGTGTGATATAATTCATACAATTTGATATTCAAACTGAAATTCATAATTTGGTAATTGGTTCTCCAGATAGAAGTACCGCGATTATATAGAATCCCTGACTTGCTTGAGGCGTAGACATGATATTATTTATCTTATAATTCCAAGGGCCGTGACTACGCGTATATACCGAGAGTATACTGCAGCTCTTTACTGACAGTATATACGAGTAAATCTAAGACTTGAAATTATAAGCGTTAATGCTATCTAGATGATGATTTCGAATGTGATTGATATGATTTTTAATTCTGTTTGAGAATGAATGAATTGATTTGGATTCTGATTGAAAATGCTGATTGAAAAATGTTGATTTTTAAAAATTAGTTGAAATATAATGAAACCACAATGAGGGGGAATGGGACGAGTCCTTGTGATGATATTCATAACTAGAATGATGATAACGAATTCAGCAAATCACTATGAGATTAGTGGGTTGTGCTGTCAGATTGCTACTGTTAATACTTGACCGGTAGATCAAGTTAAGGGATGTCAAATTGAGAACTTGCTTCACTGAAATTTCCGTGGAGGAATGTTCCGAAGGAAACTTTTCGGTCTAATGGACCATTATCATGTTAAAGATATGAATGATATAATCTGAATGAATTGTTATTTAATGATGAGTTCTATATAAGGGATATTTATCCCAGTGTTCTGTTGGGTTGACCAGAATATAAGCAACCCCAGAATAAAAATTGGATCTTAAGAATAAGAGCTGTCCTCTACCTTGCGAGATGAGGACATCTCGCACTTTTTAAGTGGGGTAGGATGTAAGATTCCTCCCCAGCCTTCGAGGTATATAGGAGTAAGAATCTCCCTTTCGGATCTTATAATTATTCCCTCTCTAAAATAAAAGAAAGTTTCTGTTTAAAAAAGGAATACCCTTTTCCTAAAATACTTCTCAGGAGTCACGCCTATTTTAAGGATTTAGAACAATGAGTTTAGAAGTGAGAATCGGTGTTTTGGATACCAAGGTTTTGATTTTCATTCGAGTACGGCCCAAAAGAAGTTCTTTATCTCTTGGGGAGTATAAGAAGTTATCCCCCAGATATTGTGACCCTTATACCTGAATTTAATGAAAGTAGGTGACTTAACCTACAAGCTTCTTTTATCTCCTCATCTCAAAATTCTTAATGCCTTCTATAGAAAAATATGTCAAACACAAATCATGGAAAGACGGTAAAACTTCAGTGGCAAGTTACCGTTGGCTTCTAGGTTACGCTAGCTCCTTCCTCCTTTATATAAGTCGTAACTTTTACTTGTCGCTCACAGTAATCTTACTCCCATCAATCTCCTTTCTTTCTTAATCTCCTTCATGGCTTGGCAACAAGAATTAGTTTTATCCATAATGATTCCTCACCTTCAAGACGCAAGTGAGTCTGTGAAGAAGGATTTTATAGAACAGTATGAGCGCTCACTTTTTCCTCACCTAGGAACTTCTGTAGCGCAGACCAAATGGCGGACCTATCAAAACATAACTAGGATAACACCCTGGGGTCAGCAAGACTTTCGTAACAATGTCCGCTTGGCCATGGTTATTGAAGCTTTGGGTCTAGGTCCCCGATACTACTGTGTCATGAGATCAAGGCATCTTGGGTTTTCTGAGCGGGTCTTCTTACTGGCATGTTTTCTTCCTCATGAGAAGATATGCCTTTACCCCGTTTTTGGCTTGCCTCTCAGAGGTCCTTTTGTTAGATCACCTCATACCACTGAGATAGGTGCGGCAATAACCAGCAGAATCATTCCCATAGATGAGTTACCCTATACTTGTGCAGCTTGTGAGGACTGCTTTTGTGACCATATGATGGACGGGCTTATGGAAGTGTAAAGAGTTCTTCTATCTTTACTGTATAAGTCCCGTGAATGAATAAAGTTTAAATCTTGTTCTTATTTTGAATCTTGTTCTCTTTAAGACTCTTCTTGGTGGTTAATCGTGATTAAAATTTTTCTCTAAGTCTCATATTCGTGCATCTTGCGAAATTATTCCAAGTTGCGAGATGAGGACATCTCGCGTTTTTTAAGTGGGGTAGAATGTAAGATTCCTCCCCCAACCCCTTTTTGATGTCTAGTATATTCCCCTGTAATAATCAATTCCTTTTCTAAAATATAAGAGACCTTGTTTGTGGCTGTTTTAACCTAGAGAGAGAAAATATTCTAGAGAGAGAATATTCAGATTTTGAATATTTTTGGATAGAAAAATATCTCTTATAATTCAGATGAGTTTCCCTGAAACAGAAATTTAAAAAGAATTTTCCAATGTGCAATTGGAATTAATTGGAAATAGGTATAAAGAACCTTAGCCTAAGGGTCTAGATTTTCAGAAATCTTTAGACTATGGTCCAATTAAGGTTTCTATGGGCCAATAGCATCAATCCATGTGTAGGGAGGAGATAAATCCAAATTGTAAAAAGAAAATACCCAAAAAGGAGTAAATGCTCACACAAGATGAAGAGTTGAAAATGTACAAGGGTTATTAGTAAATAAACACATATGTAAGGAAAGGGAGTTCTTTAAAGGAGGTGCATATTTCACATAAGATGAAGAGTTGAAAATGTACAAGGTTTATTAGTAAATAAATACATATGTAAGGAAGGGGAGTTCTTTAAAGGAGGTGCATATTTCACATAAGATGAAGAGTTGAAAATGTACAAGGCTTATTAGTAAAAAAACTATGACACATGTGTAAGGAAGAGGAGTTCTTTAAAGGAGGTGCATATTTCACATAAGATGAAGAGTTGAAAATGTACAAGGTTTATTAGTAAAAAACTATGAGCAATACAATTTTGACACATATGTAAGGAAGGGGAATTCTTTAAAGGAGGTGCATATTTCACATGCTTGAATGAGTTTTAAACTCATAAAAATTGAGATATTTCATCTCTCCACTCTCCTCATTCAAGTCTAGTTCCAAAAAGTTAGCTTAATTGACCTAAAAATGGTCAAAAAGTGACCAAACTGACTTGGAAAATTCTAGAATCAGTTTGTTTGGTTAGGAGCTCAAATTTTCCTATAAATAGAAGCCTCCCCTTGTTGAAAAAAACATAGTCTCTTATGCTTTGTTACTCTACTCCACCTAAGCCAAAATATATAGTCTCTTATGCTTTGTTACTCTACTCCACCTAAGCCAAAATATATAGTCTCTTATGCTTTGTTACTCTACTCCACCTAAGCCAAAATATATAGTCTCTTATGCTTTGTTACTCTACTCCACCTAAGCCAAAATATATAGTCTCTTATGCTTGTTACTCTACTCCACCTAAACCAAATTAGATAGAGTCTTATGCTTTGCCAAATTAGATAGAGTCTTATGCTTGTTACTCTACTTCACCTAAGCCAAATTAGATAGTGTCTTATGCCTTGTTACTCTACTCCACCTAAGCCAAAATATAGAGTGTCTTATGCATTGTTACTCTACTCTACCTAAGCCAAGAGTTGTGAATTCTTTAATAATTCACTAGTTTTTGATACTTCTCTCTTTCTTCAATCCCCATTGGTGGCTCCATCAACATACTAAACCAATTGATTGGTTGGGGGCCTCTACCGTGAATAAAGAATCAAGCAAATCATAAGGTAAGTATATTGAATTTTGATCTTTTCTATAATTTCTCAATGATTCTCTATTCTCAACCCCTCTCAAGCTTGAGGAGTTTAATTAGTATGGTTTTTAAAATGCTATTGAAGTTAATTGGTGAATAGTAGTGAGAGTTACATAATTTAATAAATGCTATAGAAGTTAATTTCCATTTATGTTTAAATTCTAATGGTTTTTATGTAATTTCTCTCTCTCACTCAAGAAATGGTCATACTCATGACCCATTCTCAATCCAAATGAAGCTTTTCATAAAGCCTTTCCTTAATCCAAGATTAAGCTATGCTTGAGGCCAAATTAATGGCTTTTTGCTATACTTTTAGTTTATGCACATTGATGATTTAATCCATTATGGATTGATGACCCAATTAGAGACCATTCTAATTGTTTTCTTAATGATCCAATTAGAGACCATTATGGATTGATGACCCAATTAGAGACCATTCTAATTGTTTTCTTAATGATCCAATTAGAGACCATTATGGATTGATGATCCAATTAGAGACCATTCTAATTATTTCTTTAATAATGAGCTTTATCCCTTAGAAAAAAATTGAGATTTATCAGTCATAGTAGCGGAGCTATGGCAAAATTTTTATAGAAATTACGCATAAAATAAATTCATTCAAAACATAAAAAGAGGACTTCCTACCATATTCTAGGAACTATCATCCTAGATTAATTAAAAGAATATTATTAGGCATGGAGATGTGGATGTTTGCATGTATATGTAGATGTATGGATGTGAGTGTGAATGTGGAGGTGGATGTGTGCATGGAGATGTGGATGTATGCATGTAGAAGTAGATGTATAGATGAGGATGTAAATGGAGACGTGGATGTATGCATGTAGATGTAGATGTATAGGTGTAGATGTGAATGGAGATGTGGATGTATACATGTAGATGTAGATGTATAGATGTAGATGTGGATGTGGAGGTGGATGGATGCATGTAGATGTAGATGTATAGATGTAGATGGGAATGGAGATATGGATGTATGCAGGTAGATGTAGATGTATAGATGTAGATGAGGATGTGGAGGTGGATGGATGCATGTAGATGTAGATGTATAGATGTAGATGTGAATGGAGATGTGGATGTATGCATGTAGATGTAGGTGTATAGATGTAGATGAGGATGTAGAGGTGGATGTATGTATGTAGACGTAGAGGTATAGATGTAGATGTGAATGTGGAGGTGGATGTATGCATATAGATGTAGATGTATGGAGGTGAATGTGAATGTGGATGTAGATGTATGCATAGAGATGTAGATGTATGCATGTAGATGTGAATGTACGCATATAGATGTAGATGTATGGATGTGAATATACGATTGTGAGGTGAGGGAATCTGAAGTGATGAGATGGAAATGATGTGATGGGATGAGTATACATATAAATGGAATATGGAATAAGTAATGTAGATTGAGGAGGGATAATGTGGAAAAATGAAAGTTAAAATAGAAATTGTATTGTAAACTGTTTGTAAATGCTGTTTGTAAATGATTGTTTTATGTCAAGAATGCTGGGGGGAGCATTTTGACCGTCTTGTGATTAAAGTCGTGATGGTAAAGTTGCAACTGCTGACGGGGAGTCAATGAAGGACGTCTCGCGTAGCAAGGTCGGCCGAGGTCTTGACCAGCCTCGGTGCGATTAAAATGGTGAGCTTCCGGTACGGTGGATGAGGGGCCAAGGAAGCGGCCTATGCGTGAAGCGCTAGGTTACCTGCGAAGGATCCTAGAGGGTGCTGACCATACGGTGCTCGGGCTCTGGGTTGCCTAGGATACCCACGCGTGCGTCGAGGAAGATATTGGAACAGAGTTGGAGTTGTTTTCTGAATCGGGCATGGATCTGGTTGATTGACCTTGCTGGTCTTCAATGGATGAGTCCATGGCCCCTTATATGGATCTGTTGGTTGATCTTGCTGATCTTCAACGAGAGTCCATCTTGATAAGTGATTATATTGCCAAGTATTAAAGGCTAGGAACTATTGAAACGGCCCCTGAGCGTTCTAGTTGCCAATGATGCCATATATACTCTGATGAAGGAATGATGGAAAATTATTAAAGGCTAGGAACTATCGAAACGGCCCCTGAGCGTTCTAGTTGCCAATGATGCCATATATACTCTGATGAAGGAATGATGGAAAATTATTAAAGGCTAGGAACTATCGAAACGGCCCCTGAGCGTTCTAGTTGCCAATGATGCCATATATACTCTGATGAAGGAATGATGGAAAATTAAGAATCAATGGGATAAATTGGAAGATTGTGATCAGTGATACTATGGTTTTATTAAAGGATTGTTTTAAACTGGTTGAATCTGATTGAAAAAGGCAATTTCATATTGGGTGTGTGAGTGGTGTGACTAGTTTTATTTTGCATGAACCTCCGGCTAGGGGGCCTTGGAACTCTTTTCCCTGGTACCCGGGACAAAACCTAACCAAATTTTTAATTGGATCCCATCACTACAGTGGTTGGGCGGTTGGCTAACCCATGGGATCGGATGGGGTTAGGCTGGACTGATGGATCCGTAAATCGAGACTCAAACTTTTGTTTTTACGATAGAAAAGAAAAAAAAAATCCCGGACAGTAACTGTTCTATGGATAGGAATCAACGGCTGTGCCTCTTGAATGGGGAAAAAAGCGTTGATCCCAATGATCCAAGTGCAAGTTTCTTCCTTGAACTGACTAAGTATCTTATAGATGTAATTGGATCATCTCCATCAGAAATGATCTTGACTACGTTAGAGTAAAAAGTTATCCTGGTGGAATCGCCCGTGCTTCCGGTTAAGAAAGTTTTTCCGGGTTCGGTTTTGGAACAACCGACGGATTAGTCTCTTATCCGGATATCCGTGGGCGAGGCCCCGAGTGTGGGACCCCTGTCCCGCGCGAGAAGCGCTACTTCCGCTGCCAGTACCCCGAATCCGTTGCTCGGTGGGAACAGGGATCTTACAGGGAAAGTATAGGAGAATCTCTCAGGGGTAGCACGGAAGAAGCCAAAGAAGAAACAGACAGGAAGAGAACAAGATGAAGATGATCCAACAATCTCGAATGCATTGGTGAAGCCAACGGGAGAGACATCAGTGGTGGCGGCATTTGGTGAGACAACCATATCACTGTGGACTATACACAAACAAAAAGAAATTGACAAAGAAGAGCAGTGAAGGGCGATCTGGTTTGGTGGCATATGAGCGCTTCTATCCATTTGGCTTATAGAAAACATTTTCCATACTAGTGATGAAGAACTGTGTTGCAGCTCCAATAAAATATGTTTACAGAAGACTAAACATTGAACATGTAAAGAAGTTGGCACTTGACTTTGGTCTAAATTCTAGACCACCTGCTGCGTGTGCTAATTTGATGCCATTTGATGAGAAGTCTATGGAGCCATTGCAATTGGTGGACATGGAACAACTTCAAAGTTACAAAAGTACTGGATCCTCTCTGTGGAGGACAACACTTAATATATGCTGCAAGTGTATTCACAGAGGGTACCACTAATGAATCACTGAATAAATGTAAAAGCTACTATGTGGAAAGAGCTTCTAGGATAGTGGTAGACTGCCCTCCACACACATGAGAGTGTGGAGATATCGAGGATGGCCAATCTAGAGTCACAGAACATAATTAGACAATCTCCATATCAAGATAATCTTAAGCAAGTTTGTGATCAATGGATTGCTTTTAATAGACCACCGAAGCCTCACCAAGGTCAAGCGAAGGAGACTCAAGTACGATCTGAGTGGGATGTAAGTATATCAAATTTCCTTGATGTAATCGGTATCTAGATATTAAAAATCTATTATGGTGATCATATGTGTACTATAATTCTTTCATATATTATTCAATAATTGGTTATTATTTGAACTCTTTAATCAAATATAAGAAACTATAACAAAACTAAAAGATTTGGTCATGTGACCAAATATAAGGCTTTGCAAGATTTAGTGATATGACTCATCATCTCCTTGTCACTTTTGACAATCAAGTCCTCAACATAGATGACCACTAGCACAATCTCCCTATTAGTTTTTCTCACAAAATGTGTGTTAATCCCACTTTGGATTAACAAAGATGCTCCTCCAATTGAGGAAATTAATAAGTATTATGTAATAGCACTATAAACATTGTACATTTTATGAGATATTGCCACCCAAGGATTTATATTAGTAAGTTTTGGGTGCCCAAGTGTGAATAGGGCCAAGACGTCGTGACATGGGCGGTTTCACTGGGAAAGTGCAAGACTTCTGGCTGTGAGAGTAGCTTCAAATCCCAGCAAGGAAACAGAACATATAACTCTTCAAGGGGAATAAGACATCTCCATTTTGGATGACATGTACATGTGCCAATTCACTTCAAAACATCCCCAAATTCAACTTGATGAATGCTTATACGTTAGAGTCAAGAGCATGACCCGCTTCAAGCATAGATCTCCTGACCCTTTATCCAAATGCCTCATACATAACACATGTAGGCATAGCACAATCTTCAAAAGATTCCCATAAACATGTGACCATTCACATCACATGTTTCACATAATGTTAACATCACCATTTCAAGATGACTCTTGATCTCATGAAAACCTGCTTTCAGATTCCAACAACTCACAAAGCAAAAGATGGCATATGGCATATATACATCTTCACATGATTTCCAAAACTCAAGAAAACATATAACATTATGACATTAAGACCTCTGCAAGGGATCTCCCTCGTTCACCGACTCCACACTCGCACAGGCGGCTCCCAGTGCCTTCAGCTACTACTGCTGCTCTGCATCTCCTATCACAGGTGATCCCACCTCCATATAAGCTTTCATACCACAGAAGCAATATCTCTTCACCAGCTTCTTCGAGTTTTGGATAGCCAGTTGCCAGTCAAAATTCCCTGGACGTCTACTTTGTCCGCCATCCCCATAACGTCTTCCAGTTTTTGATAGCCGGCCGGAATCCCCACCTCGGCTGTTGCTCTGGTTGGTGTTTAGTAAACTAACTCACATCGGACGGCCGCCCAGCTTTTGCGATTCATGCCTCGGTTTCTCCACCTTGATCCCACCACCTAGGCTTGAAAGCCTCCGCCACCACCACTCCTCAGTCACCCATAGCGCCTGCTCTTCCACGAGGCGGCCACCTATACTTGCCTCTCTCTCGTCTCCCTCTGGCTGCAACAGTACCCGCCCCACAGCAATGCGAACCTGTTCTTTGGAGTCTCTTTCTCTTACCGTCAAAGTCTCTTCTGATTCCATAGTGATAGCAAAAGGTACACCAAGTTCATCAGCCTCTGCCCAAGACAACTGTCGATCACACAGATCTCTGAGCACAGACAACACCCGCTCCTTCTTCGCCAGCTGCTGCTGCCAACTTTCTTACCAGGCGATTCCCTTCCTTCTTTGCCTCTGCACTGTAACAAAACTCCCAACCCCCCCGACGACTTCACGTACCAAGCGGCCACTTCATCGCTTCTTCATGCCGTGGTCTGCAGAATTCCCCCTCTTCTCTAGGCTTGCCACCTTCCCTTCGAAACCCTTCTTCTCCTCTGGTTATCTGCAGCGCCCGCCAGGCTTCTCACCTACGAGGCGGCCTTCTTTTGTCCCTTCCTCTCTCTAACTTCACTGTTGAGGTGACCACTTCTCCTCTCTCTGCCCCCGTCTCCACGCCAACTCATCCACCAAGGCCTCAACTCGCCAGCCCGTCAACCTTCTAGAGGCGGCACTTGGCAGCAAAGAAAGCCTCCATGTGGCTAAAAACAAGCTGGCCACTTGTATCATATCTTTTTATTTATTTTTAAGTTTCAAAATGATGGCCACACACTCAATGGCTCCTCCTTTCCCTATACTTTTCCAGAAGATACAGCGCCCACACTTTCCAGTACAAGAGCTGCCCACAGCTTTGTTATCAGCAGCATCAACTTACCAAACCCATCAATTTCCCAGTCGGTGCCCTGCATTGCCGGTGATCATCACATGCTTGCTAAAAATGGAGTGCCATCCTTGCATCCAGAACCAGCCCCAAATTGACCAACCATCATCACATTCAGAGTTCCCGGCACATTTTCACGTGCAGGCATCACCATCAGCTCGTAAAAAAAAACCATAAAACCACCCACTCTGTACATTTGCCAGGGCATTCATGGCAAAGTTTATTCGTAAACCACGCACACCATATGTACACAGGCACAGGGACTTGTGCTAGCCCTCGGAATGCGTAAAGGCATATACACATCATGTACACTGTGGCACTTAATCCCATGTATCTGGATTTGCATTTAATGGCCTCACATGCTTAGTTTCACACCATAGACGTGCCATGGCACGACATCCACCCCCTCTAAACCTACACATCCTCCGGGTATGTGCCAAGTCATCATCAAGATCCACATATATCTGAATATCATCTTCATACATTAACCTGTCATCTGGCCAACCCCCATGTTTGGAACACTTTAAAGTGTTTCAAACCAAGCTTTGGTATCCATAAATATCAAACAAGTAAAAAAAACAAAGCCTTCATGATTATCCACCATTGTTCTGCATTCAATCCCCAAATACATTTGTCATGGTTGCCAACATTCCATATACCACGATTAAATACCCATTTGCATACATGAGCCTGCTCCATTGACTTATAACATATCCTTGGTTCAAATACACATAATGGCATCATAGCAAGCCATTCATCACATTGTGCTCTTTTGCATATTACCTCCTCATCTATCTTCACCACCAATATGCTGTCAAAGCCTTTACATGCTTCACATGCATCTATGCAAACTGGTGCAAGAAAATCAAGGTGTGATGCTACATCAAAATGTCCCAGTCCATCAATAGCATAAACATCAAAAGCATCATCTTTGTCACGTAAACAAAACACATCATATTACCTCCTCATCTATCTTCACCACCAATATGCTGTCAAAGCCTTTACATGCTTCACATGCATCTATGCAAACTGGTGCAAGAAAATCAAGGTGTGATGCTACATCAAAATGTCCCAGTCCATCAATAGCATAAACATCAAAAGCATCATCTTTGTCACGTAAACAAAACACATCTCTAGCATCATCAAGAGTGCAAGAAGCCTCATTCATAGATTGTTGGTTATCGATGTTTGCAAATAGAAACTCATCATCATCAAATAGCTGAGCCATCCCAAGGTCCTCACTGTCTTGAGCAATAGACTCATCCACATAAACATTAACTTCACTAAACTGATCCTCTAACAAAACCTGCTTGTCTTGAAAGAGAAACTCCAAACAAAAACCACCATCTGCAAAGCAAACATCCTCTGAAACAACATTCGTATGACTTCCGGTCACATATGCACTATCCTCCATAACATCATTAGCAATATGCATATCATCAACACCTTGAACACTATCAAACAAACATGGCAATGCATTCATAGAAGCATCATATCCATCATCCATGGCATCTCCTTCGTCATTTTCCCTCTTACACTTTTCCTCTACCTGTGCCTCATTATTCTGGCATTTTGCAATGTAGGCATGAACAGATAAAGAATCCACAGGTTCTTCCCAGCTAGTCTCGACGTATACAGTCTCCTGCCTCATGCAAAGCCTGCTTAGACACCTTCTCTGATGCAATTAGCTCCATTGTTGATGGCCAAAAATCTTCATTCTCATAGTCTTCATCCTTCTCAGATTCCTGCTTTGATTGACCGGCCTTTAACCCATAGGTTGCTCCCTCAACCATAGAGATGGCATGGCTGGCAGCCATATCTTCAACCAGCTTTTTCATCCCTCCTTTCCCAAAGTTTGTGCTTAACGGAAGACCAGTCTCTGTAAGGTGGATTTTTCCATCTTTGAAAAATACAAGTTGGTTTCTGAGAGCTTCCTTATAACTGGCAAAGTATTTCTTCGCATGTTTTGGGTCATCACACCATATACATCTGAATGTAAACCCTTCCTTGCTTTGAGGCTTTTGCATAGAAGCCTGCCCTAATGGTAGCCCTTTTTCCTCAATCCTGGACGTCTTCAGTTTTAGGTCTCGCATGCCCTTAATAAGCTCATCCATCGGCCCTTCTACCTTTGGGATTGCAGCAGCAGGTTTTGGTAGATTCTCAGGGGTAACAGTTATAGGAGTTGCCAAGCTCATCACCATTTTATCCCTCCTTCGCTGCCGCTTTGCTAGCATGGTGATTGCATCCTCAACATCATTCCAATCATTCTTTAGCCCCTGCTCCGTATCCTTATCCTCAAGGAGAATTTCCAGTTCTTCTTGGAGATCTTTCCCAGCTGCTTGTAAGAAGAGCTCTGTTTTTTCCCTGTCTAAGGTTGTGCGCTCTATCCTTGATAGCTGGGCATAGCGCTTCTCAAACTCTCTTAGCAATTCTATGGCAGAAATTCCAATTTTGGGTTTTGTAACCCACTCCAAGAAAGTTCGCTTGGTCACCCGCTCGAAATCCTCCATGAAATAATCATCCTTCGAAGCAAGCTTGAACTCCTCCCAATTTCTGCCACCATGTGTTGCCTGTAATCCTCTTATGCGCTCTCTTATTTCGGGAACACATACCAGCTCAAAGCTTCGAACCATATCCTCCTCAGTCACCCTGTTTAGCTCCATTTCCTTTGTGTAATTGCGTAAGGTATTTTGTAATGTCTTTACCATCAAATTGATCCACCTTCTTCACGATTGACCGAAAAGCTTTAGTCATGGAAATTTGCCCCCTCTCAGCCACTTGCTGTTGCTGTTGCATATACATAGTAAACATCTGAAACATTTGCATAACCTCGGGGTCAAAATGAACCCCCTGTCCCTTAGGATTCTCAGCCATAGCTTGCACTGTGTATTTCACCACTAACTCTCACCCCAGCAGTTTCACGTCGGGTTCACCAAAGCTGTCGTGACGTGGGCAGTTTCGCTGGGAAAGTGCGAGACTTCTGGCTGTGAGAGTAGCTTCAAATCCCAGCAAGGAAACAGAACATATAACTCTTCAAGGGGAATAAGACATCTCCATTTTGGATGACATGTACATGTGCCAATTCACTTCAAAACATCCCCCAGTTCAACTTGATGAATGCTTATACGTTACGAGTCAAGAGCATGACCCGCTTCAAGCATAGATCTCCTGACCCTTTATCCAAATGCCTTATACATAACACATGTAGGCATAGCACAATCTTCAAAAGATTCCCATAAACATGTGACCATTCACATCACATGTTTCACATAATGTTAACATCACCATTTCAAGATGACTCTTGATCTCATGAAAACCTGCTTTCAGATTCCAACAACTCACAAAGCAAAAGATGGCATATGGCATATATACATCTTCACATGATTTCCAAAACTCAAGAAAACATATAACATTATGACATTAAGACCTCTGCAAGCGATCTCCCTCGTTCATCTACACCCCGACTCCACACTCGCATAGGCGTCTCCCAGTGCCTTCAGCTACTGCTGCTCTGCATCTCCTATCACAGGTGATCCCACCTCCATATAAGCTTTCATACCACAGAAGCAATATCTCTTCACCAGCTTCTTTGAGTTTTGGATAGCCAGTTTGCCAGCCGAAATTCCCTGGACGTTTACTTTGTCTGCCATCCCCATAACTTCTTCCAGTTTTCGATTAGCTGGCCGAAATCCCCACCTCGGTTGTTGCTCTAGTTGGCGTTTAGTAAACCAACTCACATCGGATGGCCGCCCAGCTTTTGTGATTCATGCCTCGGTTTCTCCACCTCGATCCCACCACCTAGGCTTGAAAGCCTCCGCCACCACCGCTCCTTAGTCACCCATAGCGCCTGCTCTTCCACGAGGCGGCCACCTATACTTGCCTCTCTCTCGTCTCCCTCTGGCTGCAACAGTACCCACCCCATAGCAATGCGAACCTGTTCTTTGGAGTCTCTTTCTCTTACCGTCAAAGTCTCTTCTGATTCCATAGTGATAGCAAAAGGTACACCATGTTCATCAGCCTCTGCCCAAGACAACTGTCGATCACACAGATCTCTGAGCACAGACAGCACCTACTCCTTCTTCGCCAGCTGCTGCTGTGTCGACTTTCTTACCAGGCGATTCCCTTCCTTCTTCGCCTCTGCACTGTAACAAAACTCCCAACCCCCTCGACGACTTCACGTACCAAGCGGCCACTTCATCGCTTCTTCATGCCGTGGTCTACATAATTCCCCCTCTTCTCTAGGCTTGCCACCTTCCCTTCGAAACCCTTCTTCTCCTCTGGTTATTTGCAGCGCCCGCCAGGCTTCTCACCTACAAGGCGGCCTTCTTTTGTCCCTTCCTCTCTCTAACTTCACTGTTGAGGTGACCACTTCTCCTCTCTCTGCCCCCGTCTCCACGCCAACTCATCCAAGGCCTCAACTCGCCAGCCTGTCAACCTTCTAGAGGCGGCACTTGGCAGCAAAGAAAGCCTCCATGTGGCTAAAAACAAGCTGGCCACTTGTATCATGTCTTTTTATTTATTTTTAAGTTTCAAAATGATGGCCACACACTCAATGGCTCCTCCTTTCCCTATACTTTTCCAGAAGATACGGCGCCCACACTCTCCAGTACAAGAGCTGCCCACAGCTTTGTTATCAGCAGCATCAACTTACCAAACCCATCAATTTCCCAGTCGGTGCCCTGCATTGCCAATGATCATCACACGCTTGCTAAAAATGGAGTGCCATCCTTGCATCTAGAACCAGCCCCAGATTGACCAACCATCATCACATTCGGAGTTCCGAGCACATTTTCACGTGCAGGCATCACCATCAGCTCGTAAAAAAAAACCATAAAACCACCCACTCTATACATTTGCCAGGGCATTCATGGCAAAGTTTATTCGTAAAACACGCACACCATATGTACACAGGCACAGGGACTTCTGCTAGCCCTCGGAATGCGTAAAGGCATATACACATCATGTACACTGTGGCAGTTAATCCCATGCATCTGGATTTGCATTTAATGGCCTCACATGCATAGTTTCACACCATAGACGTGCCATGGCATGACAACGTATAAAAGGAAATTTCTCATAATGAAAGAACACAATCTCCCTTTGTGCTATGAGAGCTCTTGTTGTGTCTTGTGTGTGAGAGAGAGAGAGAGAGAGAGAAAGTGTACTCTAGTGCATGTTCCTCTTGTATGGGAGAGTGAGAGGAAGATTGCCTTGCATTGTGGTGTGAGCGACTCTGTGGTGACAGCGTGGAGGTGGAGATTGGACGAGTGGAGCTTCCAAAAGAAAGCTTGGAGAGCCTCAAGCGACATGAGCTTGAAGCATTGGTAAGTACCCAACAATAATTGTTGTCTATTGCTTCTTCCAACTGTGGATATGTGGAGTTCCCTCTTGGGAGGTGCGGTAGCCAATAACATTTTTGGCACCATTGCCAAGGAAACACCATTGTTTCTTCCATCCTCTTAGAGCTCTAGCTCCCATCATGCAAGATTCACTATTGCCTTTGCATTTTGAAGGTGCATTGCACAACCCTGAGCTAGAAGTTGGTGACATGCTTTGTTTTGTTTTTTTTCAAAAAATCACAAAATTATAAAAATATCATGCTGGCTTCGAGAGCTCAAAGCAGTCTTGCAGGTGCTACTTCTCTATGAGGGATTTGGAGACCACTGGGCCTGATGTGGATTGCACCTTAGAGCTCCTACATGTAGCGTCATTGGAGTTTGCTTAGCACTGCCTAACTGCGGCAGATGTCAGACGATGCATGCACAGCGGAGTTGTTGACAATGGCAGTGATGGTCGCCAGGTGGTCCTTGCTACTCTCCGCATGATGGGATGATGATGACGACCACACCTTCGAAGGGAGGGTCGTCTCGCAAGAGTTGCTCACGGTTGTTTGAAGCACCCACCACAAGCTGCACTGCACCAAAGCTCCGCCAGCTACA
This sequence comes from Cibotium barometz, assembly GCF_041138505.1. Lineage (NCBI taxonomy): Eukaryota > Viridiplantae > Streptophyta > Polypodiopsida > Cyatheales > Cibotiaceae > Cibotium > Cibotium barometz. The sequence goes on along the minus strand of NC_141049.1, from coordinate 52,768,170 downwards.
CTAGTGCTACACAGAGCTCTTGTTGATGTTGGTAGCTTTGTTTTAGCTCCTGCACTGACCTCTTTGTTTATTATAGCATAATCATTGCTTTCGCTACCATGTCCAGCATTTGAATGCTACTGGATTGCTTTTATGGAGACTCGTGAAGCTACAGTAACCTATAACTGCTAGAGGAGCCTGGTTTAGGGATCTATGTGTCCATAACTCTCCTAGCTTAGTTTAATTAAAGGATTTTCTCTTTTCCTTGCAATATTTTTGCAGCCCAGTGACTGCCTTGCCTTCAAGAAGTATCTGCAAGAAATACATCATAGGGGCAAAGTGATTTGTCATAAGGTGTCAGGTGTCATAGAGTGAACAAGGAGTTGAGGATGTCATAGCATTGAAGGCTCTTACACATTTGACTTTGCATGGTGGAACATGAATGAGGAGACAAATTGGGCAACTAACTGGAGGTTTGCCAAAGCATGGTAACTAATCAAGATTAGTCCTAATCCTACCCCATGGCTATAAATATGGGCATGTACTTAGCTCTCATTTGAGGGGCATTGCAATGAGATGAGTTTGATTATTGGGAAATTATATGTGTCCTACTTACTTAGTGATATCATATTAAGATTATCATCTTCTTTGTCTTGATTAGATGTATGAAAATGATTAGCTTTGATCCTCCATGATTTTTATCATGGTATTAGAGCTAATCATTTTCATACATCTAATTAAGACAATGAAGAGGATAATCTTAACATGATATCACTAATTAAGTAGGACACATATAATCAAACTCAGCTCATTTTGCAATGCCCCTCAAATGAGAGCCAAGTATTTGCCCATATTTATAGCCATGGGGTAGGCTTAGGACTAATCTTGATTAGTTACCATGCTTTGGCAAACCTCCAGTTAGTTACCCAATTTGTCTCCTCATTCAATGCTCCACCATGCAAAGTCAAATGTGTAAGAGCCTTCAATGCAATGACATCCTCAACTTCCTTGTCCACTCTATGGTAACCACCTTGCACTTTTAGAGATTCCTTGTTGGTAATTTCTTCTCACCACTCCTAGCATTTACCTCAACCTTTTACATGTCCAATTGACCTTAGACTTTTGCACCATCCAATTTGAATCTCCTACAAATATTTGCACCTAGCTTGCACTTCATTTTTAATGGCAGTGAAAAGGTGAGAAGAATCTATTGGGGACGAGAGAATCAAGGGTAGCATGAGTGAATATAGGGGTGTGGAAAGATTCTAGGAAAAGGTTCCCCCCCAGATGTAGGGGAGGTGGCACAAATCAGGGAGAAATCAGTGGGGGGAGTGGATGCTTAGCACCTTGTGGATGTAAAAGCTATAAATTGAGGCATTGGCCTAATGAGAATTTGCTAGTTTTTGAGTATCCATGCCTACAAAATGCTATTAGATTAATTGTGCACTAATCTTACTTTAATCACTTTTTAATTGCTCATGTTGATTCTTGCATTTGATCTACCATAGCCCATCACATTGCTGCAAATTCAACTTGGTATTAGAGTGTAGCTTAGCATTGAGCTATTGTTTTAAGCCTAATCACCTTCTTAATTTGCTAATAGCCTTATAAGCCATTTTTCACTTTCTATAGTACCCACACTCGGTGGAGCTTAGATCTCTCCCTCGACACAGGTCCAACATGTTGAAATATACAAGTGAATAGGGTGTGTGTGGGAACAAGCTCTTGGATAGAGGCTGTAAAAGAGGAGATGTAATTGTGAAAGAACCTGTGAAAAGGTTAGAAGAATCTACTGGGAGAGAATAATGGGTAGCATGAGGGAATTTAGGAGTGTGGAGATATTCTGGGAGATAATCAGGGAAAAGAGAAGAGGTGGAGAGAATCAGGCAAGAGGTGGAGATATTCAGGGAGTAAATCATGGAGAAATCAATGGGATTTGATGCTTGATGTAAACTCTATAAATTGAGGCATAGCCCTAATGAGAATTTGCTGGTTTTTGAGTATCCATGCCTACATTAATCTATCTGCTAATTATTCACTAATTACGTCTTAATCATTTCTTAATCACTTTGTTAATCATGTTGATTCTAGTGTTTGATCCACCCTAGCTCATCATTATGCTCAAATTTCAACATGGTATCAGAGCCATGCCTAGAATCAACTAGATTTATGAGCCCATTAGTGAATTAATTAGGATTAGTAAAATAATTAGCAAAAAATCAAATTTTTAGTAAGCTTTCACTCTTCCCCTTCACCCCCAGCCAGTGGAGGGTCTCTAGCATCTAGCACACATCAAATTAGGGCAAAAGCTTCTAGCCATAGCTAGCTAAGCTCCTTAGCTTCAAGCCTATCTACTCCACGCAGCAAACTGCCGGCGGAAGCATCGATTTTTCGCTAATTAACAGGCGCCGTTTTTCTGAGGTTTTTTTGCCATTGCTACTTGCTCCTAATAAATTACTTCAATTCCCTTTAGCACAAGGGGTAATCAAGCATGCTCTACAAGCTGGTGAAGACAGAAATCAATTTCATCAAGTCTACAGTGAGATCCAAGCTCTTCATCAAATCTGCAGGTGACTTTGGTAAAACAGAGATTAAGCTTTCATTATTTGGTCAAATCTTGTGTTTCTTGGCTTAATCCTCTACTAGACTCATTGCTATTGATGCCTTTGAAAGCATTTGAGCTCATTTGAAGTGGAAGGCACCAGATCTGAGCTCCCCGCATACTCTGTTTTCTGCACACAAACCAGAGTATTAATTTGCTAATCAGTGATTAATCAGTGCTAATCACTGTACTTTGGTGCAATTGAGGGTTCAAATTAACCATTAGGTATCTGATACAGATCCCTATAACTTCAGATTTCAAATCGGAGTTGGTTTGATACTCCAACCATCCCGTACAAATTGGTTACTCTCAATTTAGTGTAATTTCTGGTAAAATTGTGCTGATAAATTTGTGAAAATCATCATTTTGCATTTAACCCTTGGTTAATGCCTGTAAATCTCACTCAAATACAAGATTATTCACAGCCAGAATTGCATTTGGAATGTGCATGAGAATGAATGCTATACGCATTATGTATTGGGCACATTTTATCAGTGTAAAAATGGGAACAGACACTGCCCTTGTCCAGAATAAGGCAAGTGGTAAGACCTCCCGCATAAATTTGGGTTTGCATTGCATAATGATACCAAATAAACATAAAAAGCCCAAAGGAACTGTCAGCAAAACATTGAAACATGTTGCTCACATGGAGCAAAATGACCTGACGGACGAGCTCATGGCCCCAACCATGAAAGAAGAAGAATATCTCTTCCCAAGAAGAGGATCCACACCGAGAAGAAGACCTGAAGGAAGACATGGACACGAGAAGAGAAGCTGCCACAAGAAGAGAAGCTGCCCCGAGAAGACTGAAAGAAGAGATGGACGCGTGGAGAGATGCTGCCACGACAAGAAGACTGAAGACAAGAGAAGATGTGAGGCTCCAAAGAGTGAGGAGCCATGTGAAAATCTCTGAGAGAGAGAGAGAGAGAGAGAACCCACAACCCAATGTAACCTGCCCCAATAAAGTAAAACCACCTCTGAGCCACCGATGATGTAGGCCACGTGGTAGATGTATGTGTGAGCACTTTGGTCAAGGTCACGGGCACTTATAGTAGCCTTGGACACATAGAGAGAGAGAGTGTCAAGGACTATGGAGTTTAGGGACTTGAGGCACTGGTCGCGGACTGTCAAGTAAGAGAGAAACTTGATACAGGGTCCAGGTGTGCTGAGATAACTTGAGGGGAGGAGTAGACACTGGTCGCGGACTTCCAAGTAAGGGGAGGCAAACTTGGTATAGGGTCTAGGTGTACTAGGAGTATTCACTTGAGGGGAGGTGTTGAAATATACAAGTGAATAGGGTGTGTGTGGGAACAAGCTCTTGGATAGAGGCTGTAAAAGAGGAGATGTAATTGTGAAAGAACCTGTGAAAAGGTTAGAAGAATCTACTGGGAGAGAATAATGGGTAGCATGAGGGAATTTAGGAGTGTGGAGATATTCTGGGAGATAATCAGGGAAAAGAGAAGAGGTGGAGAGAATCAGGCAAGAGGTGGAGATATTCAGGGAGTAAATCATGGAGAAATCAATGGGATTTGATGCTTGATGTAAACTCTATAAATTGAGGCATATCCCTAATGAGAATTTGCTGGTTTTTGAGTATCCATGCCTACATTAATCTATCTGCTAATTATTCACTAATTACGTCTTAATCATTTCTTAATCACTTTGTTAATCATGTTGATTCTAGTGTTTGATCCACCCTAGCTCATCATTATGCTCAAATTTCAACACAACATTGCCTACAAAATTCACACACCCTCTTGCCAGCACCCTGGCACCTATGCGTGGCACCTCAGAAGCTCAAACCGCCGACGGATGCAGTTAGGAAGTGTCGATTTGACGATGCCATTTTTTCTGAGGAAAATTACAAAATCACCATCACGCCTTTGAATTGGAAGCATTGGAGCTAGACCACGGGATTTTTGGGTGTGTTGAACACCCTGGTGGCCTCAAAATTTTGAAATTCATCAAGGAGAAGCTACATCAAGTGTTGGATCAAATCTGCAAAAGTGACTTTGGTAAAATAGAGATTAAGCATTCATTATTTGGTCAAATATTATGTTTTTGGGCTTGATCCTCTACTAGACTAACTGCTATTGATGCCCTTAAAAGGATTTGAGCTCATATGAACTCTAAGGCACCAGATCTGGCCTCCCCGTACACTCTATTTTTTGCACACAAAACATGAGATTAACCTCACTAATTAGTGATTAATTAGCACTAATCACTAAACTTTGGTGTAATTGATGGCTCAAAATTACTATTGGGTATCTGATATAGACCTTTATCACTTCATATTACAATTTGAAGTTGGTTTGATGTCCCAACCATCCAGTACAAAACTAACTATCATTGGCATTATGCAACTTTTAGTGTAGTCATGCTTGTAAACTTGTTGTAATCATCATTAAACACCAAATTGGAGTTGTAAAAGGGTAGACACTGCCCTTGAATCTTGAATTAGATTAAGAGGTAAGAACCCCTTCACATCATCATCATGAGTATTGCACAAGAAGTAGCTAAATTCAATGCGGAGCAATTCCATACATATAACAAACAAAAACCATGTATTTGCTCATGAGAAAGAATCTATGGGGGACTAGTTGAGAGAAGAAATGAATGTCCAGAGGAGAATGGGGAGAATGAGTGGAAGAGAAGAAATGAGAAAGCATAAGGACTCATTGCACTTAGCTTAAATGATGAAATGACCAAATTGTAGGGATACAATAAGCTAAAGATGCATGGGATGAACTTAACAAATTATTTGGCACTCAAGCAAAGAATTCAAATATAAGTCTGCTAATGCAATTCTACAAACTTGACATGAAGGAAAGTGAACCTCTAACTACACACTTGAACAAATACAAAAGTATCAAACAACAACTTGCAGCCATTGGGAAGAAAGTAGAAGATGACGAGGCACTGGCAATGCTTCTAAAGAGTGTGGATAAGGGAGAGTATGAGAACATTGTGGTAACCTTAAAGAATGTACTAGATTTGAAGTTGCATGAGATAGAAGGAGCTCTATTAGAGCAAGAGAAAAAGGTCAAAGAGAAGAAAGTATTGGACCACCCAACAGGAGAGGAGAAAGCATTTTACACCTGAGGAGGCCTTGCACGAGGACAAGGATGAGGAAGAGGTAGGGGAGGAAGAAGGACCTTCACTTGCCACAACTGTGGGAAGCTAGGACACATGGCTAGAGACACCAAATGAAGAAGGATCGGCATTGGAAAACTTCATGGAGAATCCTAAGGAAGAGGAGTTAGAACATCTTTTTTGAGAGAAAAAGGAAGAGAAACCCACAACCCAATGTAACCTGCCCCAATAGAGTAAAACCACCTTTAAGCCTCCGATGATGTAGGTCATGTGGTAGATGTATGTAAGATTCTTCCTTAGCTTGAATAATAAATAAGCCTTTACCTCAATAACCTATAATCATTCCCTGTTTCTGAATACAAGAAAATATTATTTTTTCTTGTTTTTGCCTAGTGAGATAAAAATTTCTAGAGAGTGGTAATTCAATATTGAGATATTTTTAGATATATAAATCCTACAAATACCAAAAAATGTTTCCTTGAAATAAAAAATCAAATTAAAATTTTCAAGGTGCAATTGGAATTAATTAAAAATGATTTAAAAGACCTTAGCCTAAGGGTCAAGATTTTTTAAAATTTTTGGATTATGGTCCAATTAAGGTTCCAATGGACCAACAAGATTAATCCAAGTGTTGGGATGATATAAATCCAATGAATAAAAGAAAATACCCAAAAATGAGTATAAGGTTTATTAGCTGAAAATTATGAAATATTACTAAAAAAATGAGATATTTTAGAGTAATCATTCATTTTTGACACCTTGGTAAGGAAAGGGGAGCCTTCAAGGAGGTTCCTATTTCACATGTGTGGAGGAGTTTTAAACTCAAAAATAATAAGATATTTTTATCTCTCCTCTCTCTTGGATCAAACCAAATCAAAAAGAGAGCCAAACTGGTCCAAATCTTGTCCAAATTTAGCCAAACTCAAGCTGGAAAATTCTAGAACTTAGTTGGACTCAGTTAGTGGCCTCCCTCACCTATAAATAGACCCTCATTCTTTTGTATTCTCATCTGTGAACTAGACCATGCAAATATTACTCTAAAATAAGCATATTTTCTATTATCCTCTAAAAATCCTCTACAAATTGGAGAGATTGGAGCTTCTCTCTCTCTCTCTCTCTCTCTCTCTCTCTCTCTCTCTCTTCAACCTTCTTTGGAGTCTTCATCAACATAATAAACCAATTGATTGGTTGGGGACCTCTCCTTAGACTAAAGAATCAAGCAAAATAAGAGGTAAAGTGTGATTTTATGGTCTTTTTTCTTAATCTCTAAATGTTTCTCACTTCTCAACCCCTCTCAAGCTTGAGAAGTATTCAATTGAATGGCTCTTTAATGCAATTGAAGCTCTCTAATGAATTTTAGTGATAAATCTTATAAACTTTCCATTTATGCTTAAATTAAAATATTTTTTTAAAGCATATCTCTCTCTCCCCCAAAGAATGGTCATTGCTATGATCAATTCTATATTCAAATGATGCTTCATGAAGCAATTCTCAAATCTAAAAGCACTTCTTTAGAGGCCAAAGAAGTGGCTTTTTAATGCTTTTATGCTACTTAAATTATGAAAAACTAAGGAATCAAGTCCATAATTGGATATTGATCCAAATGATAGTTATTCTATCATATTGTATTACTAAAACTTTATACTTTCAAAATTATTAAAAATTATCAGTAATAGCAGAGCTATGGTAAAAATTCTAAAAAATTAACACATAAATCATTTTCATACATAATATGAAAAGAGGACTTCCTACCATATTCTAGGATTAATTATCCTAGGTTAATTGAATAATTCTCATCATAACCCTGGAAAAATTAATTTTTATGTTTATACATAAATAGTTAATTAGGAAAAAGGAGAATTTCTAGTAATTCATTTTGATGATAAAAGAGAAATTCCCATGACAATAGAAATCCATTTATTCCAATGAGGAAAGAGAAAAATTTGGAATACTAAAATAATGGATATTTTATTTAAAAATTAAAGAAGAAAATTTAGTTAAATTTATCTTTTTCCACAGATAAATTTAAATGATGAAAGAGGAATTCCCACCATAATTGGAATTCAACCATTTAAATGAGAAAAAAGGAATTTCTAGTGTAAAGGAATCAATGGAGATTTTTATTTAATTTTTAAGAGAAAATTTAGTTAAATTTATCTTTTTGCATAGATAAATTTAAATGATGAAAGAGGAATTCCCACCATATTTGCAATCCAATCATTTGAATAAGAAAAGTGGAATTTCTAGCATAATGGAATTAATGGATATTTTTATGTAATTTTTAAGAAGAATTTTAGATTGATTTAATTTATGATAAAAGAGGAATTCCCATGATAATTGGATTGCACTCATTAAATAAGAAAAAGAGGGATTTCAAGTTTATTCAAAAAAATAGGTATTGGTATTTAGTTAAAAGAAGAAATTATATGATATTTAAGAAAAGATAGATTTGAATTAATTTTTAGTGTCAAAAGATGAATTTCCACCCTAATTCTACCTAATGAATTAAGGTCGAGAAATTATGTGGTAGAAAGAATATCTTTGGATATTTTAATTGGTAAAATCACTAAATTGATATTTACCCAAAACTAGATGTTTATCTGAAGGGAATCCTTGTTAGAACTAAATGGAATGAATTGGGCTAGACTACGAGAAGGACGAACAATAAACCTACTTGCCCGATCTGAATCAAGCAAAAACTTTGTGACCAATTCCAGTTCCTAAACACAAAGAATAGACTACCGGAACTAAACTAGTTTTTTCTTTGATCGAACTCACCAAGAATCTAGTTGGACAAATAGACAAAATGATGGGTATATTACTCTCATGAGAGATCAAGGATCCTCATTATGAAACTGGGAATTATGGAAAAAGGGGTTTTGTGGAACCAATCTCAAACTGGAATTTTACTTGCATTGGAACCAATGTTTTTCATTCAAAGGACTGTTTTACGCCTGAATGCTAGAGGAAGCATTTGGCATATGTTTTACTAAGAGGAGGTTCGTGTTGGAACAGCTGGGGAGTCATCAAGGGACGTCGCTTGCGGCAAAGCCTGTCGAGGTCTTGACCAGCCCTCATCAGTGCGGTTAAAATGGTGCGCTTTTGGTACGATGGGCGAGGACCAATGAAGCGGTCCATGAGTGAAGTGCTACGATACCTAAGGAGGATCCTAGAGGGTTTTGACTAGGTGATGCACGGGCTCGCGGTTGCTAGGACACCCATGCGTACGTCGAGGAAGATTCGGATGGACTAAAAGAAAAGATTTTGTGAATCAAATTTTGGTACTAGATCTCATTGGTTGGCCAGCTGGTCTTCAACGGAGAGTCTAGAGAACACATTTTGTTACACAATGGACTTAGAATATTGGAGAATGATGATCAGTAATATTATGATTTTCATTGAAGGATTGTTTTAAAGCCAGCCGAATCTGTTATAAATGGCAATTTCCTATTGGGTGTGTACGTGGTATGCCTACCTTAATTTTTGCATGAATCGCGGGCTAGGGGGCCTAGGAACTCTTTTCCTCGATACCCGAGCAAAAACACAATCATTTCTTTACAAAGGAATCCCACCAATACACTGGTTGGGTGGTTGGCTAACCCATGGGCCGGTTGGGGTAGGCTGGATTGGAGGATTCTTGCGAAACAACGATTGCTAGATTAAGTCCTAAGAAGACCTTGTTTTGTGGGAGGGGATCAGCGGCGGCGGCTGTGCCTCATTAAAGGAGGAAAAAAGAGGTGATTCCATGGACCAAGTGCAAGTCTCTTCTTGATCTGATCATGTGACTTTAGGTTCGGTCAGATCAGTTTAACTAGTTAAGATTTGGACTCGTTAGAATAATTCCCCGCTAGAAGATTTTCCCATGGTGGAATTGCCCGTGTCTTCTAGGCGAGGGGAGTTTTTTCGGGCTTGGTTTCGGAGGAACTGCCGAGCTAGCCTCTCGTCCAGACATCCACGAGTGAGGCCCCAAGTGTGGATCCCCGCCCTGAAGCACGGGAGGCCGATGCTGCTTCCGCTGCTGCTGCTGGAACCCCGGAGGGGGGATCTCACAGCTGGTATCAGAGCTTTGTTGAAAGCTAATAAGGACAAACGAATTCTTATGAGAAATTGATAATACAAAACTAAAAAAAGCATTTACATATTGTATTTTCATTCCGTAAGCTTCATTATTACTGAAGAATTTTTATTCAAGGATTTTTTTTTATAGATGGAAGTTCCACACTTATCTGGTGTTCCCGACCTCACCGAGTCACAAGACATGATTGCGTTCGCCTTCGAGCATCTCATCTCTTCCACTACAACTCGAACGAGCCGAGCAAGACTCCCACGCCATTTCGAGGATCTATATTTTCCTGACCCAGCAGAGAGACGACAGCACAAGTGGTTTGTAGGAGGGCAGTATGTCCATGCCTCTTGTGACCAGCGTGCACTGCTGAGGTAGAACCTCTCATTGGCCATGATTCTGATGAAGCTGAAAGTGATACATAGTGTCATTTTATATCACTCCAGGCCTCGAAATTTTAGACTTTCATGCCAAATCTACAGACTCCTTAGTCGCTTTATTCCTAAGGAGAAGATAGTAGCTCCCTTGGAAGTAAGGGAACATTTGTATCAGGGTATGTCTATAGCTAACCAGTACTGTCGTCTTATGCATCTCCCGAGGAGATTTTGACTTCTGGAGCGAGCTGCTCTATGTACATATTGTAACTTTTATATAAATAAAGAAATGTTTTCTAGAGAAAAATTCCCTTATTGTATAAGTGATTATTTGAACGAATTGATGAAGTAAAATCTGTTACCGGACATATGTCATAAATCTCCAATAAGATCATTTATCTTGTTTAAGAAATTGTTTTTTCGAGAGTGCTATGGACTTTGAGGACAACTTTAGGGAACACGTTCCTGAGAACTTCATGAGGGCACATCTGAAGCCGCTTTCAAGACCACCAGTGGATGGAAAGTGCAAAGAGTTCACATCTAGATAGCAAGTTGAGTAGTTGGCCCATTGCATTAATGTAGTTGATGACCCAACATTTGAGAACCCGGCCAAGCTCGGGATCGGGTTGGCCAACCCCATCTCTATCCAAGGAGGGAGCTTGCATGGTGATCGATCTGTCAAGCTAACCATACCAGCACGAAGTGTCCACATCTATGACCCTGTCCAAACCTCTATTGCACATATTTTCGAATATGGGACAATCATGAATTTATAAATTGCTATCAGCAAAGGGTTGCTCAAGCCCGTGCTCTACCTCGAGCCTTACCAGCCAACCCAAGGCAACCACTGGCTTTGTCGGCACCTACTCTCCATAATGCACCTCAACTAGGCCAAGAAGTGGCCCAAAGAGGAATTCTTAGGTACCTGAAATGCCCTTACCACCCCTAGTTCTTCCACCTTAACCCCCATTGTGCCACGAATCACATCATTTTGTTAGCTAACCCTGACGAAAATCTTTAAAGAAGGGGATGAGGTGGAAATTCCATAAGTTCCTACCTATCAAATCCTTGAGCCAACAAGCCCGCCCTCTCAAATTCTAAGCCATTATGTGATGGAGGGTGACCAAATGTACCCAGTGTACTTAGCCATCCCAATGCCATGGACCAGAGACATGAATATGATGGCAAAATAACCACCTATACAATGCTGCCATTGCGTAGGGCCTCATCGAGTGGCTGAGCGTCCTATCAAGAAAGGGATGGCGAGTATCTCTTTAGGTTCTCCTGCCTTAACCCCCTTGTGCATTGGGTGTGGAATTGACCATATGTATAAAGATTGTCCGCTAGGACCTAGAACAATGGGGACCTGCTGAGTGTAAGAGACAGATTCATCCACACGGTCCCTCTCAATGCCATAACTTGATTACAAAACAGACAAAGAGTCACAGCTTATGCTGCAAAAGTAGAGGCATCTACCTCATGAGACCAGGGATAAGCCAAGGTCTTATCCTCAAAGAATGTCACTGAACAAGCATGAGCGACTAGACTCTCAAAGAAGAAAACCACAAAGATCGACAAGGGAGACAACTGGGTAGTTATTCAAAGTGGTTCGGAAGATGGCACGACACCACATGCATCAACCTCTTCATCAGAAGAGGAAGATCTACTACGCTCAGCCGTTCGAGCTCGAGAAAGAACTGATTGACATTAACTAGCTCCCAAAAAATCTTGTTGAATATCCAAACCCCATAGAGGAGAAAGAAAGACTATTGGCAGCCCAAGCATTGGTCAGGGATTGCCAAGCACAAATAGAAGACAAGCCTCCTACCGCTTACCTTGAGCCTTGTTCGTCGGTCTCCAACATGAGACCCGTTGAAGAAGCTTAGGTATATTCTAGAGAGCTCCTAGACCCACCATCACCCCCACTCAGGCCAACAGAAGAACCCGTTGTGCAACAGCTACCCCCCACTAGGGAAACCGGGTAGCCACATATCTCAAAGATATGGGGATGACCACCTGAAAAGAATAGATATAGAAATACCTATCCACATACCATATACACATAAGAGCTTAAGATTAAGCCAAAGCAACCTTTCTCACCGAACAGCTTGTGCACTCTCCTAGAGACATTGCTAGTTTCTCTTCCTTCCTTTCCTCTCATATCCAGATCCCTATTGGCACCTTGCTTCAAGGTAGCCCAAGCTTATGGAAAGATTTGAAAGACTAGATGGAGGGATGCCAAGGGGTAGGCATGCAAGAATCCATGGAGCTAGATAGCTCTAATGAGTCTGAGGAAGACAAACTTGTTATACCCCACGAAATCACTGGCACCCCCACTCTTCGAGTAAATAAGCTTGGAAAATACTTTGAAGAAGGTGACAAATTGAATGTGACTTTGTCGATAACCTTTGATGACCTCCAAGTTATAGTAATCCTAGACACGGGATAAGGAGTGAGAATTGTTACAAAACAATGCTGGAAAAAATGGGGAGCACCTACCATGGATGACACCACATTGCTAGTCAAACTCGCTGAATGGAGGCACAACTAGACCCATTGGTCTATTGAAGGATTTAAAAATAAAGATCCTTGGAACCACTTATTGCCACACCTTTGTGGTGATGAACTTTGGACGTCAGCCTGTTTCTTATGATTGCATCCTTGGGTGACCATTCATGAGAGAATCCAAGATGATCCACGACTGGGATACCGAGACCAAATTTACATTCAAAGAAAAGATTAAACCTATAAGATTCCTCCCTTCAACTTTTGAGGTGTGCAGGTGTAAGAACCTCCCCTTCTAATCTTATAATTATTCCCCTCTTTGAAATAAAAGAAAGATCTTGTTTTACCCTGTTTTGGCCTAGAGAGAGAAAATGTCTAGAGAGAGGTGATTTAAAATTGAGATGTTTTGGATATAAAAATCCTCCTAGTGTCTAAAATGGTTTCCCTTGAAATAGAAATTCAAAAATAACTTTCCAATGTGCAATTAGAATTAAAATAGGTAAAAGGACCTTAGCCTAAGGGTCTAGATTTTCAAAAAATTTTGAATTATGCTCCAATTAAGGTTCCTATGGACCAATAAGATTAATACGAATGTAGGGAGGAGATAAATTAAAGAATAAAAGAAAATCCTCCAAAAATGAGTAAATTCTCACATAAGATGAAGAGTTGACTAAGGACAAGGTTTATTAGTTAAAAAAGAAGAGATATTTAGAAGAAATGATTTTTTGACACCTCAGTGTGGGGATCTCCCCTCATGAGGGAGGCGCCTATTTCACATGTGTGGAAGAGTTTTAAACTAAAAAATAATGAGATATTTTCATCTCTCATCTCACCTTTTTCAACTAGATCCAAAAAGTAAGCTAAACTGACCCAAAAATGGTTAAAAATTGACCAAACTGATCTGGGAAATTCTAGAATCAGTTTGCTTGGTTTGAGGCTCATATTTTCCTATAAATAGAAGCCTCCCCCTTTGTAAAAGGTTACTGGTGTTTATGCACCGTTACTCTACTCCTTCCCAGAGCCAAATACATTGAACTTACTTGATAATTCAATTGTTTTTGACTAAACCCTCTCCAAAAGAATTGGTGGCCACTCTTGATCCAAACAAGAGTAGAACCCTCAATCCCTTAAGCCAAAGGAAATCTTAAAAAACTCCATGTAAGCTAAAAATTCTACTTTTTAAATTCTAATCTATGGTTTTCTGATTTCTTTGCTTTTTTAGTTGTTTAAAGTGAATCTTGATGTTATGCCTTGATGAAAAGGCCACCTCCTTCTCTTCCTTAAGAATTCAGCCTTTCTTTATCCTAAAATGAGTAACAAATAAATTGATTTAAACTTTTCCTATTGTTTACTCTTTAGAAAGTGAAAATTGAGTAGATTAGAGTACTTTACTTCAAATTGGGATTAATTTTAAATTGATATTAGAATGTAAAAATTGAGAGCTAATCTGATAAGTTGCAACAGTTGATGGATAGTCAATGGAGAACGTCTCACGTAGCAAGGTCGATCAAGGTCTTGACCAGCCTCCATTCGATTAAATGGTGAGCTTCCGGTATGATGGATGAGGGACCAAGGAAGTGGCCTATGAGTGAAGGGCTAGGTCACCTACGAAGGATCCTAGAGGGTGCTGACCATATGATGCTCGGGCGAGTCTGGGTTGCCATCGATACCCACGTGTGTGTCGGGGAAGATATTGGAACAAGGAGTAAGAGTTATTTTTTGAATTCGGGCATGGATTTGGTTGATTGACCTTGTTGGTCCTCAACGGATGAGTCCATGGATCTTTTATATGGATTCGTTGGTTGACCTTACTGATCTTCAACACGGAGATTCCATTTTGATATGTGAATATATTGCCAGTTACTATGAGCTAGGAACTATCGAAAAGGCCCCCTGAGTGGATAGGTGGTGAGCGTTCTGGTTGCCAATGATGCCATAGGTACACTGATGAAGGAATGATTGGAATTAAGGATTCAACCAGAGATTTTGAGGATTATGATCAATGACTCTACAATTTCATTAAATGATTGTTTTAAAGACAGCTGATTTTGTGAAAAAAACAATTTCATATTGGGTGTGTAAGTGGTGTGACTAATTTTAAGTTTGCATGAATACCCAGCTAGGGGGCCTAGGAAATCTTTTCCTTGGTACTGGGGCAAAATCTAACCAAATTCTTAATTGGATCCCATCACTACAGTGGTTGGGCAGTTGGCTAACCCATGGGACTGGATGGGGTTAGGCTGGACTGGATGGGGTTAGGCTGGACTAATGGATCCCTAAATTGAGACTCAATTATATTGTGTTACGATAGATGAAGTAAATCCGGAACAAAAATTGTTCTATGGAAAAGAATCAATGGTTGTGCCTCTCAATGAGGAAAAAAGCATTGGTCTCTATGATCCAAGTGTAATCTTTTTCCTGATTTGACTATGGGACTTACGGGTTTGGTCAGATCAGTTCAGTTAGGTAAGGCTTTTGACTACGTTAGAGAAAATTTATCCTGGAGGAATAGCCCATGCTTTTCGGGCAAGGGAAGTTTTTCTGGGTTCGGTATTGGAAGAACCGATGGATTAGTCTCTTGTCCGGATATCCGTGGGGCGAGGCCCCGAGTGAGGGACCCTGCCCCGCACAAAAGAAGTGCTACTTCTGCTGCTAGCACCCCTGAATTTGTTGCGCGGTGGGGACAGGGATCTCAAAACTGGTATTAGAGCAATTTGGTTAATGTGGATCAACCGAAAAACCAAAAATGTCAAAAATTTATGAAGTAGCAGTAAAAGGTTGTAATTGTGTGATGAAATTCATACAAAGTGATATTCAGACTGAAATTCATAAATTAGTAATTGGGTCTTCAGATGGAAGTACTGCAATGGCATGGAATCCCTGACTTGTTTGAGGCCTAGACATGATGGTATTTACCTTATAATTCTAAGGACTGTGACTACCCGTAGGGTATAACTGCAGCTCTTTACTGGCAATATATACGAGTAAATCTAAGACTTGAAATTATAAGCATAAATGCTAT
Organism: Cibotium barometz; assembly: GCF_041138505.1. Classification (NCBI taxonomy): domain Eukaryota; kingdom Viridiplantae; phylum Streptophyta; class Polypodiopsida; order Cyatheales; family Cibotiaceae; genus Cibotium; species Cibotium barometz. The sequence continues at coordinate 52,752,532 of NC_141049.1, read as the reverse complement.
CCAGATGATGAATTCAAATGTGGTTGATATGATTTTTAAATTTTGGTTGAGAAATGATGAGTTGATTTGGATTCTGATTGAAAAATGATGATTCCTAAATTTTGGTTGAAATTTAATAAGCTGAGCAAAACCACAATGAGAGGATGAATGGGACAAGTCCCTGTGATGATGTTCATAACTAGAATGACGTTAATGACTTCAGCAAATCACTATGAGATTAGTGGATTGTGCTGACAAATTGCTGCTGTTAACACTTGACCCAGTGGATCAAGTTAAGGGATGTCAAATTAAAAATCTGTATAATTGAAAATTCCCATGGAGGACTATTCAGATAGAAATTTCGGTCTAATGGACCATTATTGTTTGATAAGGATTTGCATGATATGATCTGAGTGAATTGTTATCTGATGATGAGTTTTATATAAGGGATCTTTATCCCAGGATTCTATTGGGTTCACAAGACTATAAGGAACCCCAGAATCAGTTGGATCTTAAGGGAAAGAGTTCTCCTCTAATTTTGCAAGATGAGGACATCTCCCATTTTTAAAGTGGGGTGGGATGTGCAGTTGGAATAAATTGAAATCAGGTAAAAAGGACCTTAGCCTAAGGGTCCAGATTTTCTAAAATTTTTGAATTAAGGTTCCTATGGATCAATTAGATTAATCTAAATGTAGAGAGGGGATAAATTGAAGAATAAAAGGAAATCTCCCCAAAAATGATTAAATACTCACATAAGATGAAGAGTTGACTAAGGACAAGGTTATTAGTTAAAAAAGAAGAGATATTTAGAAGAAATGATGCATTTTTGACACCTCAATGTGGGGATCTCCTCTCATGATGGAGGCGCCTATTTCACATGTGTGGAAGAGTTTTAAACTAAAAAATAATTAAATATTTTCATCTCTCCTCTCTCCTATTTTTCAACTAGATCCAAAAAGTAAGCTAAACTGACCCAAAAATGATCAAAAATTGACCAAACTGATCTGGAAAATTCTAAAATCAGTTTGCTTGGTTAGAGGCTCATTTTTTCCTATAAGTAGAAGCCTCCTCCTTTGTAAAAGGTTAATGGTGTTTATGCACTGTTACTCTACTCCTTCCCAGAGCCAAATATATTGAATTCACTTGATAATTCAATTGTTTTTGACTAAACCCTCTCCAAAAGAATTGGTGGCCACTCTTGATCCAAACAAGAGAAGAACCCTCAATCCCTCAAGCCAAAGGAAAGCTTACAAAACTCCATGTAAGCTAAAAATTCTACTTTTAAAATTCTAATCTATGGTTTTTTGATTTCTTTGCTTTTTTAGTTGATTAAAGTGAATCTTGATGTTATGCCTTGATGAAAAGGCCACCCCCTTCTCTTCCTTAAGAACTCAGCCTTTCTTTATCCTAAAATGAGTAACAAATAAATTGATTTAAACTTCTTTAAAAAGTGAAAATTGAGTAGATTAGAGTACTTTACTTCAAATTGGGATTAATTTTAAATTGATATTAGAATGTAAAAATTGAGAAATGGTCAGCCATACAAAGGAGGTTATGGCAAAAAATTTTTGAACTTTGTGGAAAATAAAGTTTATTTTTGTGTTATTCTAAAAGAGTAATTCCCACCATTTGTGCTTTCTAAAAGAAATATTTTTATTTATTCCATGTACATATTCACCTATGAATATGCATGGATATCATTGATATTAATTATTGAAATTAATTTCTATGTATAGAAAGATGCATATTGGAAATCTTTTTATTATAAAAGTGTTATATTCATTGAATTTAAATTCTATGCATAGAAAGATGCATAATGAAAATTTTTATTATAAAAGTATTATTTTTATTAAAATTGATTTTATGCATAGAAAGATGCATAAAAGATTTATTTTTATTTCAAAATTATTATTCTCATTAAAACAGATTTTATGCATATAAAGATGCATAAGGATTTATTTTTCTTTCAAAAGTGTTATTTTCATTAAAACTTATTTTATGCATAGAGAGATGCATAAAAGATTTCTTTTTATTTCAAAAGTGTTATTCTTATTAAAACTGATTTTATGCATAGAAAGATGCATAAAGGATTTATTCTTATTTCAAAATTGTTATTCCTATTAAAACTGATTTTATGCATAGAAAGATGCATAAAGGATTTATTTTTATTTCAAAAGTGTTATTCTCATTATATTGATTTTATGCATAGAAAGATGCATAAAAGATTTATTTTTAATTTAAAAGTGTTATTCTCATTAAAATTGATTGCATAAAGGATTTATTTTTCTTTCAAAAGTGTTATTCTCATTAAAATTGATTAGAAAGATGCATAAAGGATTTAATTTTATTTCAAAAGTGTTTTTTATCTTAAAATTAAATTTATGCATAAATAGATGCATAAAAGGATTTTTATAAAGGTGTTATTCCCACTGAAGTTGATTTTTATGCATAAATAGATGCATAAAGAATCTTTTTATAAAAAATTAGAATTCTCTTAAATTCTATGTTTAAATTCTATGAATAGATGTAACGAGATGTGATGAGAATCAGATACGATGTGAATGGATGGATGTGATGTGAATAGAGGTGATGAGATGTGAGGTGAATAGACACTCACCAGCGTGCATTAGAGAGAGAGATTAGCAAGAGGATTAGCAAGAGCAAGACTCAATTGCACAATGGGAGAGTATGTTGTATTATGAGAGAAATTCACTTATATACATGGCCATAAGTGTTCACACTCACTTAAACTATGGCCGACTGGACACTTTAGGCTCATAAGAGTCCTAATGCTATTACAATGTCTACTTTCATGATATATCCATGAAGTACATCACTTAGGACTTCATCCTAACTTGCTAACACATGCTCGTGAAGCGTGAATCGCCATAAATACTCCATGACACCATTACGGACGCCCATCCAAGTTGTAGCTTTGGACACTATTGCTTTATATCTTGAATGTATGACCCTTTGGTGTATCTACCAAAACTCCTTGATGTAAGATAATGGCAGTAGCTCTTGTTAATCCTAGAATTAGATTAACATCCCCCCCTTTTTGATGGCGATCATGTCCTCACATGATCGTGTTAATCCTAGAATTGGATTAACATCCCCTCCTTCCTGATGGCAATCATGTCCTCATGATCATGTTGAAGACCTTTGTGTGGGCGCTTTGATGTTGAGTGACTTTCAATTGTCTTTGTTCCTCTGGAAGAAATAAGAAAAGATAGTTAATGAATGAATAGGTTAGTGGTGTATTGGGAATTCCTAACGGGGTGGGGGGTGGGGTTTTTTGCGAATGATTGCATTTTTATATTTGTGTGAGCCTTTGTTTTTTGGCTCAATTTGTTTTTGGCAATCATTGGCAAGGTTACATGTGATTTTTGTTAGTGAGGACACTAAGAGATGTTAATAATGGGAGAAAAGAGAGGGAAGGATCCGGAGGAACATAGACTTAATCATCAGAACAAGATGGTGATTCTCAATTCCTCATTTGATTCATTGAAGTGACATTTATCATTTAAAGAATTTGGCCTTTGATGATGTTCCTTTGTGTGGCAAGATTCTTGTCAAATGTTGTTGAGAAGGACCTGTTTCATGTCTTCTTCTGCCCATGTGCTTTTTATAATTTTATGTATATTTAAGTGCTCTTCTAAAGCAGATTTACATGAAGTAAAAGAATTGAGTCATATAGACTCTTATTGAACTGCTCTGTGTGTTGAAGTAGCCACTTGTTGGTGAGGATTGAACGAATTATGGCGACTTGCGAGGCTAATATAGTATCTTCACTAAGGATTGAAGATAAATAACTTGTGAAGATGGTGGCGTTGCTTGGAGAGGTTTGTAATTTGAAGGAAAATTCCAGGCAATGGGTTGTACCATTGACCAGGCTTTCGCCCACCACCCCATCCAAGGATATACCTGGAAGTTGTTGATGGTGAGGCTTTGTTGCAAATGTTCTCCAGTGTATGAGTATGGATATGTACTCATGGAGCAACTACTACATTAATTTAGCCAAAAGAATAGTAGTCATTGTCCCAAAGAAAAACAAAAAATTACGCATCCGTGTGGATTACAGAAAGCTTAATGCGGCCACAATCTCGGACCCTTTTCCCTTGCCCTACATGGATTCCATTCTAGATGATGTCGCACGGCATGAAATGTACTCGTTTCTTGATGGCTTTAGCGGCTACAATCAAATTCGAATGGCACCAGAGGATCACGCCAAAACTGCATTCACTTCATCACCACATGGGGGGTGTTTGTGTGCACAGTAATGTGGTTCGGATTGCGCAATGCACCTTCCACCTTCCACCGTGACATGTATGAAATCTTTGGGACCTTTCACCGATTTCATGCGTATTTTTTTGGATGATTTGAGTGTCTTTGGCACTGGCCTGTTGCATTTGGGGCACTTGCGGCTCTGTTTTCAGCGCTGCTGGGAGGTGTCCTTTAGTCTTAATCCGCTCAAGTGTGTTTTTGCGGTGCGAAGTGGCAAATTGCTAGGTCACATCATTTCCCAGGATGGTATTACGGTAGATCTAGATAAAGTGGCAGCTATTATGCAAGCACCTGCACCTGTGGATCCTAAAGGCTGTATGCGATTTCTGGGCCAAATTTGATGGCATGGTCATCATTTGCAATTTTTGGCGCATTTAGCAATTCCTTTAAATGCAGCCGCTCATTCTGACTACTGCAAGGATTTCCGATGGTCTGAAGACTATGATTTGGCTTACCGCGTCGGCTTAAGATTCAACTTTCTCAAGCACCACTGAGATGATTCCTCCCGATTGGGGGGTGGATTTTCATGTATTTGTGGATGCTTCGGATGTGGCAATCGGTAGTGTTTTGATGCAGGAGTAGACTGTGGGATGGTTTTGCCCAATTTATTATGCAAGTCGCTGGTTGTCTTCTGCTGAAAAGAATTATTCCGTTACAGAGTGAGAAGGCCTTGGAATCGTGTACTACTTTATGCGGAAGTTTTGGCACTATCTTCTGGGCTGACGTTTTTTCTTTTATGTGGATCATTCTACTCTTCTTTACTTGGTGCGGCAACAAAATTTAACAGGCCGATTGGCTCGATGGATCCTATTGTTACAGGAATTTGATTTTGAATTCATAGCATAGAGCTTATGCATAGAGCTTATGCATAAGTCTTGCATAGAGCTTATGCATAAGACTTATGCATAGAGCTTATGCATAAGACTTATGCATAGAGCGTATGCATAAGACTTATGCATATGGCTTATGCATAGAGCTTATGCATAAGACTTATGCATAGAGCTTATGCATATGGCTTATGCATAGAGCGTATGCATAAGACTTATGCATAGAGCTTATGCATAAGACTTATGCATATGGCTTATGCATAGAGCTTATGCATAAGGCTTATGCATAGAGCTTATGCATAAGACATGCAGTTGGCTTATGCATAGAGCTTATGTATAAGTCTTGCAGCCTTATTATGCAAGCTTATACTTAAGGCTTACAAGCCTTACTATGCATACGATTGCATAAACCTTATTCATAAAGCTTGCATAAGACTTACGTATAGAGCTCAATGTGTAGGCTCTATTTACAGAATCTACGCATTTAGATTTTTGCATAAGGCCTTTTTAAATAGCTATTTATGAATAGAGATAGCTTTCAAAAACGAAGGATTTGCAACCAGCATGTTCATGACGCTGGCATATTTCCAATGGAGCGCTTGTAAAATTTACGGTTTCAATCGTACAACCAAGCAAGTGTGCAGCCGCATCTTGATAACATTGTGCCTGTGAATTCTCGTCCCCAACAAAGGATGAGGATATCGCAGGAGGGAGTGACAGATGGAGCTCAATTAACAGCACCCGAGGGAATGGAAGAAGGTCAGGAAATGGAAGAAGGTCCAATGGAAGAAATGTTGGATGCCTTCATCGAGCAACAAGAAGCTGTCTTCGAGGAGCATGAACATGAAGATCATCAACCACGACATTCTCAACGGTCAAATTATGAACCAGAGGAAGAGGCCATGCGTAAACTTGCACGCCTTCCATTATACAATGGTGCCAACATATCTGTATTGCGTGCATCTCTTACGATGCTAAATTTGCAGTCAATTTTTGGATGGTCTAATACAAGTGTCACTGAACTATTCAAGTAAGGACTTTTTTTGGACATTACACCTACTGTTGAAATGATAAATTATCAACTTGTATTTGAGAAAATCTTAATAGTAACGATCAGATATTGCCATACTTGCAGGCTTTTGAAAGACCAGATATTGCCCCCTGGCAACGAGATGCACTCCTCTTAGCTCGATCTACCACCTCTTCACATAGACGGCGCTCACGTAGTAGGTCTTCAGGGGGAGGTTGTTGTAGTGGTAGTGCCATAGATGCTGTGACACCACCACCACGTGAGCGTCGTCCTTCGCTCTCATCTGTTGATAGCACACCCATAGGGTCACCTTCCACTCCCTGGGGTGCACATGACCATGACAACAGCAAGATATACACAATTAGGAATGGGGCACCAATAATGGATAGTGCGACAATTGTGCACTATACAGTTTCACGACTCTATCATGACTAAATGGGACCAGCAAGATAAGGGGAAGAAAAATTATATAAATACAAAGATAAAGCAAGAGTTTCAGCCATCTGACCCTATGAATGTCGTCTCTAATGAGTGGATACAGTATACAACTCGCATTTTGATGGGGCATCGTAGGTTAGAGGCGAGGGACGCATTTAGAGAGGGGAAAGAAAAACCTGTTTGGCTAGATGACAGGGAGTGGTGGGCAGCCATTGCTCAGGAGCTCACCGAGACACCAGAGAGGTTTCAACAACAAAGAGAGGCGGCAAGGGCAAGACTCCAAACAGTAGGGGCTTCTCATCTTGGGAGTGGTGGTTACGAAACCATGCACCATGAATTCGTAAGTATTTGTAGCAATTTTATTTATGTAAATGTATGTATGTGGGCTAAATGTTGATTTTTAAAAGTTATAATTGTTAATCGTTTGTGCAGGAGTTGGCCATGAATCGCCCACCAAGTAGGCGACAGAAGTACGCTCACAAACATGGCCTTGTGGCCTTATTTGAGATGCTTGAAGAAGAAGGAGAGACCGTCAATTGGGAGGCATTACCATGATGTAAGATGACCTTCAAACTAATGGTATATGATCAAAACATTCTTGAGTATTAATGTTTAATTTAATTTCTTGTTTGTCGATCAGGAAAATAAAAAAACGAGCACGGTTGTTTTTGTGCTCTATTTTAGACAGAATGGTGCTTTCTGTTTGCTGTTGTTGATCCTGTTCACTGCAGGCAGCCAGGCAACAGCCACGCAGCACTATTTTGCCCAAAAAAAAATTCTGGTACAGCGTCGGTATATTCCCCGGTACTAGCGTCGGTATATTCATTGGTATATCTCTCGGTATTGGCGTCGGTATAGAGCCCGGTATACACCCGGTATATGCACCGGTATAGACGCCGGAATAGCCGTCGGTATTATCCCCGGTGAGCGTCGGTATTATCCTCGGTGAGCGTCGGTATAGACACCCGTATAGGCACCGGTATTGTTATACCCGACGCTTATACCGACGCTGTGGTTCCGGCGCTTATACCGGCGTTTATACCGATGACGAGGCTTTTTTAGACCCCGTTGAATGACGTCGGTATAAGCGTTGGTATTAGCCTAACATGTAGTAGTGAAATAATGATATTTTCTATTATCCTGTACAAATTGGAGATATTGGAGTTTCTCTCTCTCTTCAATCTTCCTTGGAGTCTTCATCAACATACCAAACCAATTGATTGGTTGGGGGCCTCTACATTGATTAAAGAATCAAGCAATCTAGGAAGTAAAGTGTGGTTTATGTTCTTTTTTTTAAAAAAAAGTCTCCAAATGTTTCTCTCTTCACAACCCCTCTCAAGCTTGAGAAGCATTCAATTGAATGGCTTTTTAATATAATTGAAGTTCTTTAATGAATTGTAGTGATAAAACACATAAATTTTCATTTATGCTTGAATTAAATATTTTTTTAAAGCATGTCTCTCTCTCCCCCAAAGAATAGTCATTCCTAAGACCTATTCTATATTCAAATGAAGCTTCTCGTGAAGCAATTCTCTAATCTAAAAGTAATTTCTATGCTTGTCAAATTGAAGCCAAATAAGTGGCTTTTTAATGCTTTTATGCTATTTAATTCATGGAAAAATTAGGAATCAAGTCCATAATTGGATATTGATCCAATTAAGAACTAATAGAGTATGCATGACACCCAAGTTTGATGAAAACTACTACTTACTACTTAACACTCATATTTACTACCCATGGTTTTAAAGTTTGTCAATTTAATTTATTAATGTGCACATTCCTTGCCTAAGGTGCATTTTCATTTGTTTTCTTGGGGATAACCCCATTAATGTTTTAAATATTTACTTCAAGGTAATAGGCATGTGCTAAACTCATTTTTGGGGGGTCAATTTCTTTAAATTCCGTCATCTTTAATTTATTACCTACTAGTGTGAGGGTTGCACACACTATGCACATAGGCCCCTACTAAGGCTCAATTCACTTTTTTCGGGTTTATAAATCTTCATACTTCCTCCACAATTAATTTTTATATGCTAAAATAATTTATTTTTAAAACATGAAAAGCATTTATACCTCGATTACTTATAAGTACAACATTATTATTGCTTTCTCTCTCTATAATATCAAATAGATTTTAATGATTACCTATAATTACAACATTATTCCTACTTTCTCTCTATAACATCACATAGATTTTAACATATGCATGAAGCATATACTCTACAATCTGATTCATACACTCTGTTTGCCCATCAGACTACTACAGATGATCAGAGCAATTCACATTCAAAGTAACTTCCTCGTTGTAAAACATTCGAAATAAAGTAGGAAAACATGACATTATAATAGCAGAAACCAGGGATTCATCGGCACCCCGACATACCCACATCTGCATATGGAATAATCGACATCCTGAGTTACCCATATCAACATAGAGAGTCATTAGCGTCTCGATGAGTCACATATGTCCATCCGTAAACAATCAGGTTGACTATATAAATCACCTAAAGTACGAAACTAGAGAAAGAAATGCCAACAAAGGAAGAATCCAAATTACTTGTTCGAACACAACAAGATAAACTTGTTTGAACTCTAAAGAAAGAGATTTCAACAAGTGAAAATGTCGATGAGATTACTCTCATCAAAACATGTAGGCTATAGATAAAAGAAGTTTATCTAGAGAATGCCCACACCATAACTTTTAGTGAATTTAGAAAATGAGATTCTCTTTGAATGTTGAGGACAACATGCTAAGTGATGTAAGCAAAGCAACAATCTTGAGTCCAAATTATCCTATAAGATAATATATGTGAGGGATCACATATATTATCCCATAAGATAATATATGTGAGGGATCACTAGCGTCCCATACCACCATGATACCACCCATATATACCTTAACAATTTGAAACTCCCTAGTATGCCGTCTAGGAAATATGAATAAAATCCTGTATAAAAGGAATAAGATGGCCTTATCCAGACTTTCACATACTAAACCTGTCTCTATATACTTGAGACTACATCAAGGAATAACTCCTTCTGAGTACATCATTAGAGAAAAGAAATTGAATTATTGGCGCCTTTCTAATGATAACTACCCAAAACATAATAAAGTTAGGGTAGAAAAATAACTCACCTAGATACATAAGCAACTAGGTATCCGAGTTGGAATATGTACAAGAGTACAAGGAACATAGTCCAAAATTACGTGCAAAAAATGAAGGCAAATGCTACCTTCAAAGCACATGTAATTATTCAAAAGATCAAAAGATCCTTATAAAACCATAGATAAAAGCATAGAAGCTCCTCGAATCCATAAAGACCATAGTTGATCATAAAAATCAATGCATACCATCTAATGGACATTAATCATACCAAAAGACGCATTAAAATTGGTGGCCAACTCATCAATCCGGAGTATATGAACATTGTGTCGTTCAAGCAAAACTCCAAAGTAAGTAAGTAAGTGAAACACATGTGTGTAGCACTCAATAAAAAACCCCTAGATACAAGTGATCTAGGCAGAACCTAATGAGTCCATATAAAACTTAAAAAACATCCAATAAAAATCCACCAAAACAAATCGATCAACTAACCCATGATAGAATTTGTCTTAGGCTTAAGAAATTAAGCACAAACCACACTTAAATAAGTGCAAAATAAATTATCATGGAAAAGTGTCAAAGGTGAAACACACTTTGAATGCAAATTATAGCCATCAAAAGAAATTAAGGAACATGTCCAAAAAGAATGGCTAAACAATGGTAAAAAATCATGAATACATCGTTTGGATTAATCCAAACATAAATATCCATTAATACGAGATATAATCATAATAATAATATGCGAATAACTTGCATCTATCTAGTGTCAGCACGAGAAAACGTACTTTCATATTAAATAATCCTCGAAAATATTAAATTCTCAAGAAAAAGAATTATGATTTTTTTCCTAATTTTTCCTAATTTTATAGGGCCTCAAAATATGATAATTTTGAATTCCACCAAACCTATCTTATGGCATTCCAAACCTATATTTTTTAAAAAAAATTTTAGCAATTTATTTTGCCAAAATACCATTGATATTTTAAAAATACCAAATTTCTAGGATTTCTAGAAATAATTTCTAGAAAATTCCTAATTTTTCTTGAGAATCCCATCATTCACAAAATTTTCAATTTTGCCCGACAATTCTCAAATCCAATGAAAATTTACAATTTTAATGGATTTTTCAAATTTTTTGGGTCAAAAATATATATTTTTAAAAGAATTTGAATGGTCACGGGCGCCCGAATGGACACACCACATGCCAAACACCAACCCCACATTTTTCCAAAATTTAAAATAACCTTTTGTCTAATCTTTCACTAATTTTCAGAATTTTTTTGAAATTTTTAAATTACCCCGAACGCATTTAGAATACGAACGGTCAAAAAATTTTGGAATTCCAATGGTTTTCTCGGAATACGGAAAGCCAAAAGTTTTGGGAAAATGAAAAGACAAAAAAAATCAGAATGTGAAAGGTCAAAAGTTTCCGGAATACGGAAGGTCAAAAGTTTTTCCGGAATTCGAAAAGCCAAAAGGTTTCGGGAAAATGGAAAGCCAAAGGTTTTCTGGAAGATGAAAAGCCAAAAAGTTTCAAGAAGAAATTTCTAGAAATTTTTCAGAGAATTTTATCTCAAATCCCATAATTTTCACTATTTTTCAGGCTTTTTTTGAAATATTATCAAAAGCTTTTTTAATAAAAAAAACTTATTTTTTTTAAAAAAAAAATAAAAAAACACTTAATTAAGCTTTTGTGGGTTTTGATTTTTTTAAGGGGGGCAAATTTTTCGCGGGCGGCGGCGGCGGCTGCACCGCAGCCTCCCCCCCCGCGTTGCGCCTGGAGGTGATGGAGAGGGAATCCTCCCCTCTCTCCTTTCTTTCTCCATCCAAAATACAATCCTCCTCTCCTATCTCTCCTCTGTTAACCACCACAGGGAGATTAACTTTAATCTTTGATTAAAGTTTTTAATTAAACAATACTTAATCATAATCATTAATTATGATTAATGTTTAAAAAATCATTTTTAAGAGAATTTCTCACGGAAAAAAGAAGGAAAAATTAGATTTGAGAGGCGAAGAGAGTCGCACGCACACGGGAGAGCATTTCATGCATCAACACGCTATCCCCTACTTAATTTCAATAGAAAATTGACAGAAATTTGATCGCATACCCGCGGGAAAAACTCGCAAAAATGTATAAAAAATACATTTTTAATCATAAGAATGCTCAAAAAAATCCTAAAAATTTAGAAAAAAATTCCTTTAAAATCCAAGAATTTAGGGAATCCATTCTACCAAAAATATCCACAATAAAATATGTGGTATTTTTGTAAAAATTTTCATTAATGCTTGATTTAAACCGTAAAAAATAGGAAAAATATCATTAAACTCACGGAAATCCTCCGCAACGTCGATTCGTCCATTGAATTGACGTTACATGCATTCCAATTGCCATATCGACGATCCATGTGCAATTCATCAACACAAATCAATAAAATAACATTTTTGTTAGTAAATATTAAAATTTACTAAAAAAATAACAACAGAGATTGCTCTGATACTGCTGTTAAAACCCTAAGATCTCTCTAGATAATTGTTATGCATAAACATGCATAAATTAGGCATAAACTCAACCACCCAACCACCCGCGAGCCCAAGGGATGCACATATGAATAATAAATGAAATACATCATACCTCTACCTTGATGTCCTATACCATCAAGAGGTATAACTCCAATCCAATAGCATGTAGCTATAGTGTGAAATGGTAGATGAGTAGATATGAACCTCTACACAAGAGACCATAGCATAAGCCTCCAAGCCCCCAAGCCTCCTTGAGTGTGCCCCATGCCTCTATTATATAGGAAGGCCCTCAAGTGACTCTTGACTTTCCATTACCCATGTGTGACCCTTGGATGCCTGACCCTAACCTTAACCCTTAAGGTTAGTCCTAACCCATGCTCCACTAGAGCTTGTTCCCATGCTCCCATGCTCACAAGCGTAATATGGGTTAGCCTCCTAGTATATGCACACATAATGTGCATATAACATAGCACACATAATGTACATATAACAGGGGGGCTGATCAATCTAAAGAACCCCAGAATCAATTGGATCTAAAGTCGGATTTGAATTATAAATAGAGTGATCTTTTCACCTGAGCGTCTTGGTTAATTTGGGAAAAAGAGACTTAACAAGAATTTTCGTATTGATAGGATCATGGATTGAGGTCGTCATGATAGGAATGTTAATCCCCAAGTCGATGAAGAGCTCGACCCGGATGTTCATAAAACTCTTCATAGATCGGAGCCTAGACCTTTTAAGGGTGAAGGGGAAAACTTGGGCGAGGTTGTGGAGAAGTGGATCGAAGCAATGGAAGAATACTTCGATGTCACCGGGTACAATAAGAAGAGTAAAATGGCTCTTGCAAGGCTGAAGATAGTAGAAACAGCTAGAGTGGCATGGAGAAACCACTGCAAGACAAACCGTTAGATCGCAACACCCAGACATGGAATGATCTCAAGATTTACCTAAGGAAGATGTTCTGTCCTCTCAGCCTTGCAAGAGTAAAATGGCTCTTGCAAGGCTGAAGATAGTAGAAACAGCTAGAGTGGCATGGAGAAACCACTGCAAGACAAACCGTCAGATCGCAACACCCAGACATGGAATGATCTCAAGATTTACCTAAGGAAGATATTCTGTCCTCTCAGCTTTTTGGAAACCAAGATGAATGAATTCTTAGAATTAACCCAGGGGAGCAGAACTATTGAGGTGTATCACCGAGCGTTCGCTCTCCTCCTCAAGTACTTGCCACCGCTCTGGATGAAGAATAGCTGATGGCCAGGTTCCTTCGGGGATTGAACGAACCTTTGAATGTCCTACTGAAGAATGCCAAGCCAGTTTCCATGGCCGAAGCAGTGTGGACGGGGAAGGATTTTGCGAAGGCTTTTGATGTCAAGGTCCCACCAAAGCCAACACCATCATCTTTCAAAAGATTTCTAGCTTCGGAAGGTGATTCCAACTTTCCACTGCCTAAGAGACAACAAGGTTAATCTCAGGATATGGGAAGTTCCAGAATGGAAGAAAGGTCCTTTTCCCAGAACTCGATCCCCTGGAATTCAACTTTAGAAGTTCCACCCTTGAACAAAGAAGTGAAATGTTATAACTGTCAAGGATTTGGACATCGCAGTATGGATTGCCCAACTCCTTTTGGATCAAGGTTTGCGGGGCAAGAAAGTCAAGGACCAAGATTCCAGACTCCAGCTCCTTCCTTCCAGAGTAATCAGGCTCCTTTTCGTCAAAATCAGAGAAATCCCAGAGGTAGACCCTTTAACCAACCCTCAATTTCGATCCAAAGTAATGCAAGACCTCCACCTTAGAATAGGGGAAGTCAAAGAGAGATGTTCCCAAATCGGCCGTCCACTTCCAAGGCAGTAACGCTAGAAGTGATTGAAGAGGAAGAAGATGAAAGAGATTATACTCCACCTGCGAGATGAGGACATCTCGCATTTTTAAAGTGGGGTAGGATGTAAGATTCCTCCCTCCATCTTTTGAGGTGTAAAGGTGTAAAAACCTCCCCTCTCTGTTCTTGTAATTATTCCCCTCTCTGAAATAAAAGAAGGATCTTGTTTTACCTTGTTTTGGCCTAGAGAGAGATAATCCAAAATTGAGATATCTTTCGATATAAAAATCCTCCTAGTGTCTAAAATGGATTCCCCTAAAACAGAAGTTCAAAATGAACTTTCTAATGTGCATTAGGAATTAATTGAAAATGGTATAAGGGACCTTAGCCTAAGGGTCTACATTTTGAGAAATTTTTGGATTATGGTCCAATTAAGGTTCTCTTTCTTTCAATGAATTCATTTCTAACTCAAGGTCCTTAACCTCTTTTGTACAATTATAATTAGTTCTTTGAAATGCAGCTTTCACTTTATAACTAGTGTATGATGCAACTAGGTTAAGTGATATTAATGTCCTTTTTGAAATGAAATCATGAGAACTGCCTCATCATACAAAATAAAAGATTATTTTTCTTTATTTATCCTTGAATTCTCAATAAAGCACATGAATAGAAACTTTACCCTCATCCTAATAGTCAAGATTAGAGTTACCCTCTTGCTTGAGTGAATCATCGTCATTATCTTTAACCATGTTGACACGAGCCACCACAGGTGCAGAGTTCTTTCTCTTCTCTAGACATTCTAGTGCAATGTACCCCTCCTTCTTACACCTATAACACTTGACCAGACAATTATTTGGCTTGCCATCTCAGGGTTTATTGTTATTATGTTTTCAAACATCTCCTTTTATCCTTATACATCCATCATGGGCACATGGAAATCTTTGAGTCCGTTTGTAGAACATGCACGCACATCAATGAGTTCACAAAGATTCATTATTTTTTCCTAATGTTAGGTGGGAAGGCACATCAATGGTATAGGATGCTTAAGCTGGAGGATAAGCTTAATTTTACTCGACTTAAGAATGTCTTTATGTTGAGCTTTCCTAGAAGCGGTGACCGCTAAAGCCACATGACACAACTTAACAACATTAAGCAACAAGAGCACGAGTTAAGATTATGTCTCTCATATTAAACATTTAAATGTTTGTTTTAAGATTCAAGAGAGTCTCATCGATGAACAAGTATTGTCCTAGAATGCATGACTATCTGCTTTTGTCAAAACTAGTCACATTGGGTGTGTGTTACAAGTTGGCCATTAAATTTGAGGATAACATGTTGGAATTACCCTAGCTTAAGGAAAATAAGACTTAATATTTGGATGTGTCATCCCTAATGAGTGTCAAGTCTGCAACATGAAGAAGCTTTGTAGTCAAATCGATGACCTCAATGCTCAGAATTCAACAATCTTTCATGACAAATATAACGCACAAAATTGAAGTAGATGTGCAAAAGAGAGAGAGAGAGAGAGAGAGAGAGAGAGAGAGAGAGAGAGAGAGAGAGAGAGAGAGAGAGAGAGAGAGAGAGAGAGAGAGAGAGAGGGAACAAGAGGACACAATATCGGGTCACAAATAACCTCTGTAGGGTGCCCCCACCATGAATGGTGTATTTGCTTTATTAGAACGATGCAAATTAGAAAATAAAGACTGAATCTTGACCTTCTTGGCTGAGTTAAACCTCTGCTTTTGACCTTCAGGATTCACCTTGCATTAACTCCTCCTTGGCTATCCGAGCCCCTTGAGTAGCTTCAACACTTTGTGAACAATGAGATGATCATTATCCCCCCTACTGCATCCAGTCGGCTAGTTCTACATGCAGCCAATCCTGACTTGCTAAAAAGGCATTAAATGCTAATAAATCTAGTGTTTTCACACTATGCAAGGCCTAGCCACCCCAAGCAAGGTAGCTTGTGTGGGGTGTCCCACATCTGGATGATAGGCAACAAAGGGCCTAGTGCCCTATCGGCTACCTATTGGCCAGAGGCTCTAGGGCTGGCCCCGACAGCCCTTCCATCCCAAGCCATGGCTGGTGGGCATAGCTTGGGCCCTCTTGGCTGGTGGGCATAGCCTGGGCCCTCCTGGCCCCTTGGGGCTGGTTCTATACCTTCCCCATGCCTAGTGCAAGAGTTCTAAACTCTAATCTGGGCTAGCCCCTTCTCTAGTTGTTTGCAAAAACTAGATACACAGAACATCTGACATCATTCGAGAGGGAGACTCGCAACACAGACTAACACTGCCTCATGTGCAGGACAATGTACACCTGACCTCACATGCATAGAGTGGAACCTTAGCTAACTTGTCCTCGACTCGACTCACATGGGACCAGTTTCCACTCCAAGTCTTACACCTTTTTGTTTAGATATGTCCACGTGGCATCCAAGTGTGAGATGCATGTGACATCCCCTTCTGCTTAAATTGATAGAAGCTGCATAATCTCCAAATAGTCCATCAATAAAGCCGAATAGTCGTCGTCGAAGATCTCTTTGTCAAGCCATACCTCTTCATGTGTCCACGTGGCATCCAAGTGTGGGATGCATGTGACATCCCCTTCTGCTTAAATTGATAGAAGCTGCATAATCTCCAAATAGTCCATCAATAAGGCTAGATAGTCGTTAAATGACTCTTTGTCAAGCCGTACCTCTTCGTGGGTCCCTCGATCTTGAAACTTCATGAGGAACTATCTTTGTCTTCGGTTGGAGCCATGCTGAAATAGTGCAAAAGGATCTATTCTGGAACCATCACTTCAGCTTCATCAACTATATCTGGTTCCGCTTCATCTTTCACTTCTGAAGGGATTGGACCTGCATACGGTTTTAGCCAACTGACATGGAACACATCTTACATAGTCCAACTTGGAGGTAGCTTCAACTTCATTGAAACCTTGTTAATCTTTCTCTAGATGGGAAAAGGTCCGAAGCTCCTAAATGATAGCTTTGGGCATTGCTTGCCCACCTATTTCAATCTTTGCTTCAAGATCCGAAGTTAAACCCAATCTCCTTCTAAGAATTGCATATCCCTTTGATCTTTTTTGGCCTATCGAGTGTAGGCCTCCTATGCTTTAGCCACCCTGTCTTTCATTGACTCCAAAATCTCCTGGTGGTAAGACCTTGTCATTCTGTTCTCTTTGAGTACTAAAGATGAGGTTCTAGTCAATAGCAACAAGAATGGTCTTCCAAACACTTGCTAATCATGGACATAACACTTCAGCACATCAAAGGCCAACTGAGGCCAACTGGTTGTAAATTTCTGGCCATCAGTCTATGGGTGAAATGGACTAGAAAAAGTCAATTTAGTTTCAAAGTTATCAAACAATGACCTCCAAAAATGACTGGTAAATTTGGCATCTCTCTCTGACACTATGGTCCTAGGGATCCTGCCAATCAGGTACTAATGTCGAATGAACAAATGGGCAACATCTTCGGGCGGTCACATTGGCCCTGCAAGGGCTAAGCATAACAAATTTGCTAAATCTACCAACAATAGGCAAGCATTGAGTATTACACTAACCTAGACTGGGAGGCAGATTCGTGACAAAATCCATGGATATATCTTGGAAAGGTCCTCTGGGAATCGGTAAAGGCTATAACAACCCTATCTTCTTCCCACAAGGAGCTTTCATTTTCTGACAAATGTCACACTATTGCACATGTGCAAACACATCTCCCATCATTCTTGGCCAATAACACTACCGTTCTAACTTCTCCAGAGTCGAATTAATGTCTTGATGACAACTAGTGATGGCATCATGGGCATCATGGACAAGAGCTGTCGTGAACGACTTCATGACACAGAGTCGGCCTTTGTAGAAAAGCCAACCATCGCGTATAAAAAAGTGGCATGGTATTGTGGCATCCAATGCCTATTCCCACTGTATACCAAATTCCTCAGAATCTATGTACTTGTGCTTCATGTCATCTAGTCCCTAACAAGTGAGGTCGAGTCTAGTGGTCAGAATCAAAGTCGCTTATCCCTTCCTATTCCTCAAAGCATCGGCCACTAGGTTGGCCTTTCTTGGAAGGTGCTCAATCATACCATCAAATTTCTGAAAAATCTGGCTCCAGCAGTGCTGTCAGTCACTCCATTGTGCAGTTGTTGGCATTGTCTAAATCCAGTGTAATGCTTGATGGTCAGGCGAACCTCAAATTGAGGGCCATAAAGGAAATGTTCCCAATGATTCAAGGCCTGAATGAGTGCTAGGAGTTCTTGATCGTAGATCGAGTAATTCTTTTTTACGGTTAGTAATTTACAAGATATGTAAGCTACTAGAGGGCCATTCTATTGTAAAACACCTCCAATTGCGATGTTACTCGCATTGGTGTGATCACTTGGAATGGCTCACCCCACGAGGCAAGCACTAGACAAGGCGCTTTTAGACAAAGCCACCTTGAGGTTATTGAATGCCTCCAATGCTCATGGATTCATTTGAATCCATTGCCTTCTAGTCTTGACACCCTTTAGCAATTCCGTGAGATCCGCCGAGAGGTCAGAAAAGTTGTCTATGTGGGTGAGATATTTCTGGCATGTACCCACCACAGGGTGGTTGCAAGATCAGGGTGCCCAATTTTGTCCACTCAGGCACCTTGTAAACAGTAAAAAAACAGGCATTTGTTTACCTTTAGTGGCTAATCTCTCCTAGTAAATGAAGGAATTTCGTTTCAAGTTCTTTTGTTGGAACATCATATTCAAAGTTGGAAGTATAATTGCATAATTTGATTAAGCTTTAGATAGTCAAAAGTCCTCATTTTCTTAGGTACAAAGTCAATGTATACACCCTGTCCCAAATTTGAACTGATTCCATAAAATGCTAATATCTTTTACATATAAAATCATATGAGATTCCCACTTTGTACCTTAGATCTTCACATAATATGGAGCTTAACTTGATTTTTCGAGAAAATTTTAAGATATTTGTCTATTTTCTTTAAATATTTCAAGGTCTTTAAAGTGTTATAATATACGCCACTTTTTGTACCCACAATAGCTACCACTTAAAATCCTCAATCTTGTAGATCAAAAGAGTGGGTAGATGCTGAGACATTAGTAGAATGTGGTGGTTAGTAAAAATTACAAATCCAATGGTTGGATTTTTAATGATCTCTTTTTCAAAATTCTTCCAGACTATCAGAAGGCTTGCAAACATTAATAATCTAATTAGTAAAATTACATTTTTGATGTGAATCATCTAAAACCTATAGGGACTAGTGTACTTGTAATGGTGCATCTATAGAAAAATAAATTGGATCACTCTAAGTATGGAAAGATCATTTGTTTATCATTTCATCATATTTTTGATTAATTTTGATTAATTAGACTAATTTATATTAATTTAAGTTATATTGGGTTAATGTAAGGGCAAGCGTATTTTCTATTATTTGCTTGATCTCATTTTAAGTACCTTGCCTCCTAAAATTTGCTCTCCAAGCATTGTCCCAGTCCAGCATAAACTGGATAAAACTGCACACCCTGATCTTGCAACAACCCCACAAAGGATTTGACGTCAAACGCAGTCTCTAATACTTCCCAATTGACAATCTCGGCCACCTTGGCTGGATCAAGTCCAATTCCCTTGGCACTGATAATGTATCCAAGGTAGTGAACCTCGAGCAAATAAAATTCCGACTTCTTCTTGTTGACTTAAGGCTCGTTGCTTTCTAGCAACTTGAAGACTTTCTCCACATCAATGTCATCCTGCTCAACGGTAGCTGAAAATACTAGTATGTTGTCCAAAAAAATGAACCTCCTCACTAGCAAAACTCACAATCCTATCCACACACAGTTAATGAGGGCTTTGTTGGAGACTAACCAATCCATCCCAATTATTGCATCCCACTTACCCATCTCAATGGCATAGAAGTCTCCCTTACACTTCCTTCTCGCTAAGGTGAAAGATAAGTTTTCCAAGAACCCTTAAGTGTAGTGAGTTTTCCTATTAGCAAGTTGGACAGGCCTCTTTACTTGATTTCCTAATCTTAAGTGTTGTGATTTCACAACTTTTGGAGAAATAAAGCAATGAGTACTACTCGAGTCAACTAAAAATTGAACATACCGATTTCTAATCTTTCCATTTATTCTTATCACTAAAGCATGTGCATGAGATGCAAAAGAAACCATACATTTCATTATAGGTTTAGGCAACTCACCTTGTTCTCCCGCTTCTTCGATTGTCGAATACGTCTCAATCAACTTTGCTTGCATCTTTAGTCTTGTTCTTCTCAAATTGAATTTAGCTTTGTTCGGGCACTCAAATGTGTGATGTCCCTGCTTCCCACATCTAAAGCACAACCCGAGCCTGCTTAATCTTTATTCTTGACCTCCATTTAGGACCTTGAATGTCGACACAAAAATCTAGGCACATTTTTAGCACAACCACTCAAAACCCACTTTGGGGTCACCAAACGGATATGAAATAATGTGAATCACAAATATTTCACTTGAGAAAAATTGTTCTATGTACGAAACAAAAAAACTCTCACATAAAACTTCGCCTAATTCCACCTCTAACCTAATAAAAAATCACCCACAAAAATGGCAACTACCTAAAAATGACCAAAACCAAAAAATTTATTCAACACAAAATTTTGTCAAAACATATTAGATGTCCTAACAAAACATTCTACACACTTTTACAACAAAAATTCATGAAAAATATTTATACAAAATTATGAAGTGACAAGAAACCTAAGTTGGGAAATTGTACTACTATCTAAAGGTAGAAACCTTAGTAGTTGAGACTAAACAAAATAGGAGAGTTATTTTTGAAATAAGTTAAATCTATACTTAGCCTAAGGAAATGATGAGATCTTAAAGATAATAAATCTACTAAAACTGCATGTAGACAAGATTGAGACCCAGTATGTAAAGGTAGAAACCTAAGTTGGGAAATTGAATTGTATATAAGGGTAGAAACCTTAGTAGTTGAGGCTAAACAAAACAAGAGGGTGTTATTTAAAATAAATCTACTTAACCTTTTAGGAAACTGTGAGTTCTATGATTAAAGTTCTCAACATAAGGTAGAACTTTATGAGTTATGCAATGTTGTCTCTTATGTTTTAAGGGAATAAGACGACCAAGGGTTTAATAATTCTTGACCAGTGTTGTGGAACTAAACTTTAATCAAGTGTCTCATTATCAAATACTACCTTACATTTATCTTAACCAATTGGAAATTGGTAGTATCTAAGGGTGGAGTCAATCTATGATGGTACTTTGAGTAGGATGATGGGCTAAAATTAGTGCATTGGGACATTCACTTATGATATGTCCAGGTTGTGGCATCGAGAACATATTCTCTCTTTGGAGTTGCTCTGCAGAGTGGCCCATTTATTATTCGGGACTCGTCTCTTTATGGACCCATAACATGAGAACCCTAGTTAGATCCTGTGCTTTTGCTTCACTTAGACTTAGGCATCTCCTGATTTCCAAACAAAACAGAAGTTCTCTTCAATGGGAAGAGGGAAGTCCTTTATCTGAGATTTCCTTAGGAAAGACTTTAGCAAAATCCTCTGCCATTCTTTTGTAATCGAATGTGGCTTGTCATTCTTTACAAGAGTATACATGGGAGGGTCAAGCTTTTCGATAAATCTTTTTAAAAGAGTAGCTTCATCCATAGGCAGCAGGCTGAAACTAATGAGGCATGCATACGTCGACCTTCCTTGTTGGCCAAGCTCCAAAAAAACATTCTTTTTATCCTCTTCATAACCTAGGGGACAAAATCTTTGATAGAAGAAATTCTTCATATCATCCCACCCAAGCTCATCCTAGTTATGATGATTTGGTTCCAAATTATTCTTCCAATTGGATTGAGCTATCCCAATAGTCTTTAAACATGATAAGGCCAAATTGCTATCCTCATTATAGCCTACTATTGAAAAATATTCATCCATAGCATCTATCCAATTTCTTACAGCTTCAACAAGATTGTTCCTTTGCCATGAAATAGGGCATGTTATGATTTATGCAAGGCTTTACGAATATCATTGTCTACTTCTTCAACAATGGGCACCACATTATGGATAGATTTCCTTGATCAACTCATGTGGTTGGCTCATAGTTTCTCTGAATGAAAAATATTTTTTCTTTGAATTTATACAATCATTTAAAGCTTTGAAAATCTAGCATCATAATAAAAAGAAGAAAATGACATCTTTATTTTATCAAAAGCTTTATTACATCATCGGGCCCCGAAATTCTCAAACCCTTGTACTAAACAAACAAAACTCAGGGAAATCCTCAAACCCTTGTACTAAACAAACAAAACTATCTATTTGGTTCTACTATTACAAACTTTTAGTGAGGGAGATATACACTTAAATGATTAATCTAGACAAATATTTATATAAGGTAAACTAGCTTCTACCATGAATCATATAGTTCTTTACTAGATTTATCCTTTCCACCATGATCATGGCTAAGAATAGTATAATAAGGTTAATAATTAAGGTCAATTTCTATATTGAACCTTGCTTCACTTTGATCCCAAATATGCCTCCACATAAAAAGAGGTTGATATTGTTGCCCAAAATAATGCTCTCTAGAGCTCTGACAAAAGGCAGCCTGCTAAATGTCGAAACATGATTTCAAGGATCTTTTCTTCTTGTGCGAATGTCAAATTCTAAGCTATTATTGCTCTTTTTAACTTTACACACTTAAAATCTACACAAAAGATGGTAGACTTGTTAAGCAAAAAAAAACATCATATATTTTATTATATCAAGTTTATTTATGTGTAAAGAGAAGAGATTTGTAAATCTCATCAATCTTGCTCTTCTACCCTCTCACGAGCTCTCTCCTCAATCCTCATCCAAATGGCCTTGTGATACTTTGTCCTTGTCATGCCATGGTAACGTGATCCATGATTTGGGGAGGGGAATAATCTTGTGTTGGAGAACACAATAAACTTGCCTAAAAGTCCTATAGTTCATAGGCCTGTACAACCTAAGCTGAGATATGGTACTCATCTTAAAATGGATCAATGTTCTCCCATATCATCACATCCTAAATTGCAGAAGTAGTGATAACATTGTTTAAGTAAAGCAACAATGCCACCGCTCAACCCAAGTCAAAAAATACAGCTCCTCAAAATGCCAACAAGCCTCTTGTATCAACTATAACCTGACACTAAATTCTTAAATGCAAAGGCTATTATGTCATCCCTCCTTGGACAATCTAGGTATCCCAGAGAGATATGATTGAGTCATCTACTGTTCCATTTGGAAATCCCATTTTCTTAAGAAGACCACCATTTTTTCTCAAATGTGGCCAATTTTGATGTCTACTAGGTCAATTAACTAGATTGCAAGGTACTATGACAATGTAAGGGCTTGGAGTACTATTACAAGGAGCAATAAAGATGATAAACTAACATTGTGCATATGCACTCACATCTATTGGTTCCCCCATGGAAGATGATGATTTGGTTGCCATTACATTGAATGGTTTGGGCAAGGATTACAAAGTAGTTAGAACATATCATGGTTAGAGGTGGAGACTACCTAGATTTTGATGAGTTGGTCTCTTTGCTTATTATGGAGGAGATGAAACTTGGTTTTGGTGCTTTATTTTAGCACTAGTGGGTATGCAAGGAACTAAGCATTCTACACTCATAGAGGTGCTAGAGGCATGGGGAGATCTAGTTTGAGAGGACATACAAGTGGACGTGGTTGGCATGATAGGATATATTTTTATTATAAAAGTGTTACTTTCATCAATATTATAAAAGTGTTACTTTCATCAATATTGATTTTTATGCATAAAGTGATGCATAAAAGATTTTTTTTAATCATAAAAATGTCACTTTCATCAATATTGATTTTTATGCATAAAGTGATGCATAAAATATTTTTTTTTATCATAAAAGTGTTACTCTCATCAATATTGATTTTTATGCATAAAGTGAAACATAAAAGAATTTTTTTAATTATAAGTGGGAAAAAATCTTCCAATGATGGAATTTGCCTATAACAGTTTTAAATATATGGCTATTGGTTTTAGTCCGTGCATACTTATGTATGGGTATTAACCCAGGGCACCTATTGATGTCGGTCCTAAGGACATCGAGCTTGATGCATCGAGGGATTTCTTGCATAATATATAGGAAATGCTGACCGAAGCTTGGGATTCTATCAGGAGTGCTCAGGATAGAGTATGATTTTATACTGATAGGGGACGCTCATCTCGATCTTTTAAACTAGGAGCGTTGGTTTATTTTAATGTATTTTTTATTTCAAAAGAGTTCTTTTCATCAATTTTGATTTTATGCATAAGGAAATCTATTTTTTATTTCAAAAGAGTTATTTTCATCAATTTTGATTTTATGCATAGAATGATGTATAAAGAAATCTATTTTTAGTTCAAAAGAGTTATTTTCATCAATTTTGATTTTATGCATAGGAAGAAAAGTGTCATTCTCATTTAAAATGAATTTATGCATAAGAAGATATATAGAAGAGTGATTTTTATTTCGAAAGAGTTATTCTCCTTAAAATGGAATTTATGCATAAATAGATGCGTAAAGAAATCTTATATCAAAAAGAAGAATTCTCTTGTATTCTATAAATAGATATGATGATGTGAAATGAATCAGATAGATGAAAATGAATGAAGAATGGATGGAGATGTATGTATGTGAAAGAATAAATGTAGATATATGTATGTGAAAGAATAAATGTAGATATATGTATGTGAAAGAATGGATATAGATGTATGCATGTGAAGGATGGATGTGAATGCATGTGAAGAATGGATGTGGATGTATGTGAAAGGAAAGATGTATGTGTATGTGATAAGTATGGATGTGGATGTATGTGAAGGATGTATGTGAAAGGAAAGATGTATGTGTATGTGAATGTGATGGATACAAACGAGAATAGAGGCTATGAGATGTGATGTAAATTGGATAGATATAAATGATAAGGGATGTGAATGAATGATATAAGATGTGAATGAATATGATAACACATGAATCGGGATGTGAATGAATGATAAGGGATGTGAATGGATGTGATGTGATGTGAATCGGGATGTGAATGAACAATAAGGAACGTGAATGAATGTGTTAGTATGTGAATCGAGATGTGAATGAATGAAATGTGATGTGAAGTGGATGTGATAAGATGTAATGTAAACTGAATATATGTTAATGTATGAGAAGTGATGAGATGTATCGGTAGATGCAAGTGGATGAGATCTGATGAGGATAAATGAAGAAATAAGTGATGAAATAGAAAAAGATGTGATTAGATAAAAATGGGGAATGCTTATGAAATGAATGTATGAATAATGTGGATTGATGTAGATGAAGGTATGAATAATGTGGTTTGATGTGAATGAATGTATGGATGATGTGGATTGATGTGGATGATATGGACTGATGTGTGGATGATGTGGATTGACGTGTGGATGATGTGATTGGATGTGAATTGATGTGATGTGATAGGGATCGATGAAGTAAAATTGTGGTAAGATGAGAAAAGATGGGGACTAATATGTAAGGATGTGG
This sequence comes from Cibotium barometz, assembly GCF_041138505.1. Classification (NCBI taxonomy): domain Eukaryota; kingdom Viridiplantae; phylum Streptophyta; class Polypodiopsida; order Cyatheales; family Cibotiaceae; genus Cibotium; species Cibotium barometz. The sequence goes on along the minus strand of NC_141049.1, from coordinate 52,726,975 downwards.
AGTGATTGAGAAAAGATGGAAATACTGTTGGGACTGTAATTGTATGTGAAATCTGTTTTTAAATGACTGTTTTATGTCAAGAATGCTTGGGTAGCATTTTGACCGTCTTGTGAATGAGGTCGTGGAGATCTATCTATTAAAGTTGCAACTGCTGAGACGGAGAGTCAATGGAGGACATCTTGCGTAGCAAGGTCGACCGAGGTCTTGACCAGCCTCGGTTTGATTAAAATGGTGAGCTTTCGATACAGTGGATGAGGGACCAAGGAAGCGACCTATGAGTGAAGCGCTAGGTGACCTGCGAAGGATCCTAAAGGGTGCTGACCATACGGTGCTCGGGCTCTAGGTCGCCGAAGATACCCACAAGTACATCAGGGAAGATATTGGATCAAGGAGTAAGAGTTGTTTTCACAATTCGGGTGTGGATCTAGTTGATTGACCTTGCTGGTCCTCAACGAGTGAGTCCATGACTCTTTTATATGGATTTGTTGGTTGATCTTGCTGATCTTCCATGGAGATTCCATTTTGTTATGTGAATATATTGCCGGTTACTATGAGCTAGGAACTATCGAAAAGGCCCCTGAGTGAACAAGTGGTGAGCGTTTTGGTTGCCAATGATGCCATAAGTACACCGATGAAGGAAGGATTGGAAATAAGGATTCAACTAGAGATTTTGAGGATTGTGATCAGTGACACAATGGTTTCATTAAAGGATTGTTTTAAAGATAGCTGATGCTGAGAAAAAGGCAATTTCTCATTGGGTGTGTAAGTGGTGTGACTAGTTTTATGTAACATGAACATCCGGCTAAACCAATTGAACATCTCTTGTAGATAGTTTATACGTGTTCCTCCTACAGAAGCTCCACCTCCATGTCTTGTATTTTTGAAATAAACCCCTCTTGCTTTATAATGTGATTTCTCCATCCCTTGGGTACTCCACATGTCGAGCGATCCATACTTGTTCATGAAATACGCACCATGCGCATAAACTATGTGCTATACACATGACAATAGAATTTAATTAGAAAAAGTCAAGGTTAAAACACCAGTTTATTTTTTTACTGTACAGCTTACCATATAGTGTGTTACTTTACTCTCTCCCCAAGCACTTGGTGAATTCTATGATATGTTGTTGGAATGATGACCGTTCTTGGGCAGTTGTGCTACTTTGATTCATAATGCGAACCATGTTATTGAAATTTATCCAAAGCTGTTTGCGCATATTTACAAGAGTTGGAATTGGACAATCTACATTTGTGGTGATTGCACACAGGTCTCTCCAGAGTCCCCAAGTCTTCTTTGAATTCTCTATGTTTGCTGGCTTCTCCAAAAATCTCCTTGCCTTTGATCTAATCATGGAGACCTTTTGAGCAACCTCGTATGACATACCAGAGACCTTTTTGAGCAACCTCGTATGACATACAAGAGGCCTGCTTATTTTTTCACGTTTCTGCCATGGCAGCCTAGAGGATTCAGATGATGCTCTAATTTACCAAGGGCTGCAACTTTCCTCTCTTGTGTAGGCATTGTGAATGCATAATCGATATGGCACTTAAGCAATCGATCAAAGATTCTCATGAATGCATGAAGTGTGCAAAAGTGTATATTCTTTAGTGGAAAATTAATGATGGGGCTCCAATTTTAATTCATGTTTGGTTCTCCTAGAATATCACGAGACATGACACCTTCCACCCATCTTGCATTTGGCTGTTCCTCATCTTCATCATCAGTTGACTCGGTTGGATCTACTGCATCTTCTTGTTGCTTCTTCCCTTTCTTGGGACCTTTTGAGGCATCCTTCCCAATAGAACCAACCTTCTGTATGCCTTTTCCATTTGTCTTTTTCTGCCTAGGAACATCAATCTGAGCATTGCAGTATGGACAAGGCCATCTTGATGTCGCGCCTTGAGCACAACCCATCATGCATTTAATTGTCTTCAAATCTCCCCCAAGATGCCAATCCACCTTGAACTTTCCTATGTTTTCTACATCTAAAAGTTGACCATCAATTTACTTTTTGATTACATTTGTTATCCAGGGAGTCCTTTCAAACATCCATGTCAATACCTCATGTGTCTCCTTCGGTACCTCGAATGCACCAAGCCACCAGTGTAAGATTCCTCCCCAGCCTCTCAAGATGTCCAGCATCTTCCCCTGTAATCAAATCCCTCTTCAGAAATATAAAAGATCTTGTTTCTACCAGTTTTGGCCTAGAGAGAGAAAATCTTCTAGAGAGTGATAATTTAATTTTTAAATATTTTTGGATAGAAAAATATCTCATCTTATTTAAATAAGTTCCCCTGACACAGAAGCTCAAAAAGATTTTCAGAAGGTGCATTAGAAATTAAGTATAATCTGTTCAAGAGGCATTATCCTAGGGGTCCAGATTTTTGAAAATTTTTAAATTAAGGTTCCTATGGACCAATAAGATTCATCCAAATGTAGGGAGGAGATAAATATAAGAATAAAAGGAAAATCCCCCAAAAAGAGTAAATACTCACATAAGATGAAGAGTTGACTAAGGACAAGGTTAATAGTTAAAAAAGAGAGATATTTAGATGAAATGATGCATTTTTGACACCTGAGTATGGGGGAATTCCCCTCATGAAGGAGGCGCCTATTTCACATGTGTGGGAGAGTTTTAAACTCCCAATTAATGAGATATTTTTATCTCTCCTGTTTCAAACTAGATCCAAAAAGTGGACTAAACTGACCCAAAAATGGTCAAAAATTGACCAAACTGATCTGGAAAATTCTAGAATCAGTTGGCTTGGTTAGAAGCTCACTTTTTCCTATAAATAGAAGCCTTCCCCTTTGTTGAAGCTTAATAGTGTTTTTGCACTGTTACCCTACTTCTCCCAAGAGCCAGAAAACTGTGAATTTGCTTATAATTCATTAGTTTTTTGACCTTCCCTCTTCTAAAGATTGGTGGCCACTCTTATTTCAACAAGAGTAGAACCCTCAAACCATCAAGCCAAAGGAAAGCTCTCAAATTCCTTCGTAAGTTGGAGATTCTTCTCTTTTCTATTCATTTTATGGTTTTTTATGATTTTTGTCTTCTCTAAATTGAATGTGATGTTATGCCTCATTGAAAAAAGGCATTCCCCTCTCTTTTTTAGTAAATCCAACCATTCTTATCCTAGATGAATGATTAATGGATAAAATCAAGTTTTTCATAATGTTTCTCTTTGATAAAGTAGAAAATGTTTACATTAGAATGAATTAAATACTCTTGGTGAACTTCTAATTAATTGTAGAGAGTTAAAAATTGAAAAATGATCAGCCATACAAAGGAGGTTATGGCAAATGTTTTCTAAAATTGTGAAAAATAAGTTTTACTTTTTTATTCAAAAAGAGTAATTCCCATCGTATATGTATTCTTAAAGTGTTATTTTTCATCCTAGATATAGAAAAATGCTTACTAAAAATATTTTATAAAAAGAAAGTGTTACTTTCTTTAGAATTCAATTCTATGTATAGAAGGAAGCTTATTGAAACTTTATTTTGATCATAAAAGAATGATTTTCATCATAAATGATTTTTATGCATAAACATATGCATAAAAGATATTTTTTAATATTAAAATTGTGATTTTCATCATAAATGATTTTTATGCATAAAAGATATTTTTTATATTAAAAGTGTGATTTTCATCATAAATGATTTTTATGCATAAATGTACGAATAAAATATATTTTTAATATTAAAAGTGTGATTCTCATCGTAAATGATTTTTATGCATAAACGTATGCATAAAAAATATTTTTTATATTCAAAGTGTGATTTTCATCATAAATGATTTTTATGCATAAACATATGCATAAAAGATATTGTTTTAATATTAAAAGTGTGATTTTCATTATAAATGATTTTTATGCATAAACATATGCATAAAATATTTTTTTATATATTAAAAGTGTGATTTTTATTATAAATAATTTTTATGCATAAATGGGTGCATAAAAGATATTTTTTTATATTAAAAGTGTGATTTTCATCATAAATGATTTTTATGCATAAACATATGCATAAAAGATATTTTTTAAATATTAAAAGTGTTATTTTCATCATAAATGATTTTTATACATAAACATATGCATAAAAGATATTTTTTATATTAAAAGTGTGATTTTTATCATAAATAATTTTTATGCATAAACATATGCATAAAAGATATTTTTTTATATTAAAAGTGTGATTTTCATCAAAAATGATTTTTATGCATAAACATATGCATAAAAGATATTTTTTTATATATTAAAAGTGTGGTTTTCATCATAAATGATTTTTATGCATAAAAGATATTTTTTTATTAAAAGAGTGATTTTCATCATAAATGATTTGTATGCATAAACGTATGCATAAAAGAAATTCTTTCATGCTAAAAAAGTGATTTTCATCATAAATGATTTTTACGATGATAAAAGTGTGACTTTCATCAGAATTGGCTTTTATGCATAATTAGATGCATATAGACCTTATAATTAAATAAGAGTTCTCTTTAATCCTTTGTTAATTTTCATAAAAATTGAAAAAATGAATAAGTAGATAATATGTGAGAGGAAATTCTACCGTTTCATATTCACTAAGATGGGAATGAGAAAATTCAAATAAACTATCGAAGTCGGAGATTGAGATAAATGATTATTTTATTCCTCCTAGGAATTCATGTTTAATTTATAAATCTGTAAGCAAATATTCAATGAACAAAATTTAGAAAAAGAGAAATTGAAATTTTACCTTTCAAGAAAGATAGTTTAGTAAGAACCTTTCCAGACCCAAAACTCTAATTGAGACTATTGACCAAGACTTAATTCCTTCGTCAATTTCAATCAATGACGATGTGCCGTTTAGGAAAAATGCACTCAAAACACCCCCTGAATCTGAAACTAAGTTAAGACTTTTGATTTTGATATGAGGATCAAGTTAACAGAATTTGAGAAATTCTGTCTGGAATTCAAACCTGGATCTAGAAGTATTGGGATACGGATTTAAGATTTATTCATGGTATTCAAACAAAATCAAAACTGAAAACTTGCATAGAAACCCTGTTTTCTTAAAGGACTATCTTATGCCAGAATGCTGGAGGGAGCATTTGGCATATGTGTTTAACTAAGGGAAGTTCGGTTGCAATAGTTGGCGGCGGGGAATGTTCGAGGGATAGCTCACGTAGCAAAAAACCTGCCCAGGTCTTGACCAGCCTGGGTATGGTAAAAAATGGTGTGCTTTCGGTACGATGGGCGAGGACCGACGACGCGGTCCCTGAGTGAAGTGCCAGGACACCTAAGGAGGATCCTGGAGGGTTCTGACTTTTTGAATTGTGAGCATTGTGATGAGCTATGGTGGATCAAACACTAGAATCAACATCATTAACAAAGTGATTAGTAAATAATTAAGACGTAATTAGTAGGTAATTAACAAATAGAATTAATGTAGGCATGGATACTCAAAAACCAGCAAATTCTCATTAGGGCTATGCCTCAATTTATAGAGTTTACATCAAGCATCAAATCCCACTGATTTCTCCATGATTCACTCCACCTCTTTTCCCTGATTCTCTCCACCTCTTCACTTTTCCCAGAATATCTCCACACTTCCCAGAATATCTCCACACTTCCTAAATCTTCTCATGCTACCCTTTATTCTCTCCCAGTAGATTCTTCTCACCTTTTCACAGGTTCTTTCACATTTACTCATTCTCTTTTACAGCCTCTAACCAAGGGCTTGTTCCCACACACACCCTATTCACTTGTATTTTTCAACACCTCCCCTCAAGTGAATACTCTCTAGCACACCTAGACCCTATACCAAGTTTGCCTTACATGATAGTCCGCGACTAGTGCCTACACCTCCCCTTAAGTTATCTTAGCACACTTGGACCCTGTATCAAGTTTCTTTCTTACTTGACAGTCCGCGACTAGTGCCTCAAGTCCCTAAACTCATAGTCCTTGACACTCTCTCTCTCTATGTGTCCAAGGCTTACTATAGTTGCCCGCGACCTTGACTAAAGTGCTCACACATACATCTACCACGTGGCCTACATCATCGGTGGCTCAGAGGTGGTTTTACTTTGTTGGGGCAGGTAACATTGGGTTGTGGGGTCTCTCTCTCTCTCTCTCTCTCTCTCTCTCTCTCTCTCTCTCAGAGATTTTCACATGGCTCCTCACCCTTTGGAGCCTCACATCTTCTCTTGTCTTTAGTCTTCTTGTCGTGGTGGCAGCTTCTCTCCACGCGTCCATGTCTTTCTCTTCTTTCAGTCTTCTTGGGGCAACTTCTCTTCTCGTGTCCATGTCTTCCTTCAATGCTTCCTTTAGATTTTCTTGGTGTGGATCCTCTTCTGGGAAAGAGATATTCTTCTTCATGGCTGGGGCCATGAGCTCGTTTGTCAGGTCTTCTTGCTCCATGTGAGCAACATGTTTAAACATTTTGTTGACAGTTCTTTTGGGCTTTTTCTGTTTATCTTGTGTCATTATGCAATGCAAACCCAAATTTATGCGGGAGGTCTTACCTCTTGCCTTATTCTGGACAAGGGCAGTGTTTGATCCCATATTTACACTGATGTAATGTGCCCAATACATAATGCATATGGCATTCATCCTTATGCACATTCCAAATCCAACTCTGGCTGCGAATAATCTTGAATTTGAGTGAGATTTACAGGCATTAACCAAGGGTTAAATGCAAAATGATGATTATCACAAATTTATCAGCACAATTTTCCCAGAAATTACATTAAATCAAGGGTAACCAATTTGTACGGAATGGTTGGAGTATGAAACCAGCTCCGAATTGCAATATGAAGTTATAGGGATCTGTATCAGATACCTAATGGTTAATTTGAACCCTCAATTGTACCAAAATACAATGATTAGCATTGATAATCACTGATTTTTAGCAAATTAATCCACTATTTTGTGTGCAGAAAACAGAGTATGCGGGGAGTCCAGATCTAGTGCCTTAGACTTCAAATGAGCTCAAATGCTTTCAAAGCCATCAATAACAATGAGTCTAGTAGAGGATTAAGCCAAGAAACACAAGATTTGACCAAATATTGAAAGCTTAATCTCTGTTTTACTAAAGTCACCTGCAGATTTGATGAAGAGCTTGGATCTCACTGTAGACTTGATGAAACTGAATTCTGTCTTCACCAGCTTGTAGAGCATGCTTGAAAACACCTTGGGCTACGAGGAATTGGAGAGATTTGATTTGATGAAGCAGCAATGGTAGAAACTCCTCAGAAAATTGACGCCAACAAAAATGACGATTTCTCCTAAACGCTTCGACGGTTTGCTGTGCCGATTTGATGAGCTTGGAGGCAAGTGGGTTGGCTACCATATGCTAGAAGGGTTTAAGCTAAATGTGAGTGTGCAAGGTGAATGAGATCCTCCATTGGCTGGGGGTACAGAGGAGGTGAAGTGAAAAATAACTAAAATTTTGATTATTTTCTAATTATCTCTACTAGTCCTAATTAATTAGATAATGGGCTCATAAATCTGATGGATTCTAGGCATGGCTCTCATACCATGTTGAAATTTGAGCATTGTGATGAGCTATGGCAAACACTAGAATTAACATCATTAACAAAGTGATTAGCAAATAATTAAGACGCAATTAGTAGGTAATTAACAAATAGATTAATGTAGGCATGGATACTCAAAAACTAGCAAATTCTCATTAAGGCTATGCCTCAATTTATAGAGTTTACATCAAGCATCAAATCCCATTGATTTCTCCATGAATCACTCCACCTCTTTTCCCTGATTCTCTCCACCTCTTCACTTTTCCCAGAATATCTCTCAAAATATCTCCACACTTCCTAAATCTTCTCATGCTACCCTTTATTTTCTCCTAGTAGATTCTTCTCACCTTTTCACAGGTTCTTTCACATTTACTCATTCTCTTTTACAGCCTCTAACCAAGGGCTTGTTCCCGCACACACCCTATTCACTTGTATTTTTCAACACTGACCAAGCGATGCACCGGCTCGCGGTGCTTAGGATACCCATACGTATGTCGAGGAAGATATATATATGTATGTTGACGAAATGATTATTGTAATCTACTAGATCTCGTTGTACTGACCAGCTGGTCCCAACGGAGAGTCCAGATTGGTACTGTTTTTGTGAAACAAGGGATTGAATGGAAATTTTGAATTATGAAATTTGTGATCATGTCTGTTTTGTCAATGGATTATTTTTATATTAAAGTTTTAAAGAGGAGTGTGTGCGTATGTGTTTTCTAAACCTAAAGTTAAGAAAGGCATTTAAATTATGGGTGGGTGAGTACTTGTTTGGATCTACGGATTCCAATTGGCAGGGTGGTGGCTAACCCATGGGCCAGGCTGGAATCAATGGAGTTTTAATAATCAAACTGAAAAATCTTAGGATTACGCTAGGATTTGAGCAGCTAGTTAATTCCCTGAGAAATTTCTCAATTGAGTGGATCAATCGCTGTGCCTGATCTTGATTAGGAAAAAAGCGTTGAAATTACTCAAATGATCAAATTATATCAGCGATAGTTTCCTTCTATCTGGTTTATTCAGGTGAAGGATAGTTTAGAATTGATCTCGTTAGAAGAAAAAAAAATCATTAAGAAAATTCAAAAAGGTGGAATCGTCCTCGCTTTTTGGGCATGGAAAATTTTCCCGGTTTTGGTTTTCGGAGTGACCACCAACCTAGTCTCGTGCACCCAGACATTCGTGGACAAGGCCCCGAGTGAGAAACCCTGCCCCGCGCATGAGGGGGCTACCGGGAGTCCGCCGATGCACGGAGGGGGGAGAGGGATCTCACAGTTGTTGGTATCAGAGCAGAAATTGCCAAAATTTTTAATAGAAATCTGGGAAAGAAATGTTTTTCACTTGTTAATACTATGAGAATGAACTTCAAAAATTGAAAACTTAGAAATTGAATTGGAAATTTATAGATGGAAACCCCGAACCTATCTGGAATTCCTGGACTCTCTCAGAGTCAGGATATGATAGCTTTTGCATTTGATCACCTCATCAACTCTGCGACGACCTGAATGAGCAGAGTGAGACTCGCTCGCCATTTTGATAGTTTTTACTTTTCTGATCCTGTTGAGCAACGTCGGTATATGTGGTTCTGTGGAGGACGGTGTTTTAATATCAGTACCACTCAGCTTCAGAGGCTCAGGCAAAATATTTCCTTGGCCATGATTCTGATAAGACTAGGGCTTGTTCAGTATATTCTACTCTGTGATCATTCATCCTCCAGGAACTTCAGAACTTCATGCCGATTTTTTAGACTTCTTAGCCTCTTTATCCCAAGAAATAGAATTAGAGCACCTCTTTGTGTAATGAATCGTGTGTACCATGGTATGTCTTCTTCATAGTTTCGCTTCTTTATACGATTACGACTGAGGCAGTGATTCTGGAGCCGAGCTGCTCTATGTACATATTGCAACTTTTATATAAATATAGAAATGTTTTCTGAAGAAAAATTCCCTGTTGTATAAGTGATTGTTTACAGACGATCTGATAAAGAAAAATCTGTTATTGGACATATGTCATAGATCTCCAATAAGATCATTGTCTTGTTTAAGAAATTGTTTTCCAAACCTCTTAAGTCTTAGGATCTCGTGGATGATATCAAAATAAAAATTTAATAATATATAAATTTTTGGTAAAATCATGAGACGAGGAAACTATGGCCGCCGTCAGCCAGACCCTCCCTCTGAAGATGACGAGCTTGACCCTGATGTTTGCAAGGCTCTTCATAGGACTCAGCCAGGACCCTTCAAAGGAGAAGGGGAGAACCTGGGCGAGGCTGTGGAGAAATGGGTGGAAGCCATGGAAGAATATTTTGACGTCACAGGCTACAATGAGCGGAGCAAAATGGCTCTTGCCCAGCTGAAAATAGTGGAAACAACCAGGGTAGCATGGAGGAACCACTGTGACACCAACCGTCTAGACAGAAATACTCAGTTCTTGGAACGACCTAAAAACCTATCTAAGAAAGAGATTTTGTCCCCCTGGATTTTTGGAAATCAAAATGAACGAATTCTTAGAGCTAAAGCAAGAGAGCAAAACCATCGAGGAATATCACCAGGCCTTTGCTCTTCTACTCAAATATTCACCACCTCTAGATGAAGAACAACTCATGGCCAGGTTCATTCGGGGAATGAACGAACCCTTGGACACACTGGTCAAAAATGCCAAGCCAATGTCCATGGCTGAAGCAGTAAGAATGGCAAAAGATTTTGCCAAAGCCTTTGTAGTAAAGGTCCCGCCAAAGCCTACACCCTCTAACTTTAAAAGATTCCAAGCCTAGGGAAGTACTTCAAACTTTCCACCCCCGAACGGGTAGCAACATGGCCCGAATCAGAATGAGGATGCAAGAAGATTTCAAAGTGAAGGAAGACCCTTCCCCCAGAATACTTTCTCAAGAGCCCCACCTCTTTCAAGAAATCAGAGGGATGAGCTTAGAAGTGAAAACCGATGTTTTGGATGCCAAGGTTTTGGTCACCAACTGAAAGACTGCACGACTCCTGCCATGTCAAGGGGACCGGGAAGTCAAGGACCTGAGTTCAGAGACCAACCCCTTCATACCAGTCTAATCAAGGTCCATCTCGCCCAAGCCAGGGAAACCCTAGAAGAACTCTAGCTCAGCCATTTGCTTCTATCGAGAGTAACCTCAGAACTCCTTCCTAGAACTAGGGCAACCAAAGAGAAAGAGTTCCACCTCAGACTGCAGCCAGAGCAGTCACAATTTTAGATGTAGTAGAAGAGGAAAGAGGGCAGATCTTTGCTGCAATTGAAAACCAAGGACCTAACCATCAGTTCTCAGTCATCCATACTCCAGCAGAATATCAGGGTAAGCCTTTTAAGCTTTTGATTGATTCAGGCAGTTCTCACAGTGGGAAGACTCTTTTCACTCACCATGAGACAGATCTTATCCAGTTCAATCTAGATGGTAAGGTAACCGACTGTCAGTTCAAAGTCTTACCTCTGGGAGTTTTTGATGGGATCCTTGGAATGGATTGGCTCCACAAAAATCAAGCTGACATACACTGTCACAATGGAACCATTTCCTTCCATGACCTTCACGGGAACAAAGTTCAAGGAACTAGAGTTTCCGGATCCCCAGACCTTCAGTTAGTAAAAGCTTCTAGGTTGCTGAAAGGACTTAGAAAGAAGCAACAAATTTATGTTGTCAAAATGAACCCAGTAGACTCAAAGCTTAAGGCTAAAGAACCAGAATGGTTAAATGCATTTGATGATCTATTCCTAGCAGAGCTAATTGAAATGCCTCCAATCCGGGAAGTAGATCATGTGATTGAATTGACCCTCGGAGCTCAGCCAGTAGCCCTGCACACATACAAAATGCCAGTTCCTGAAGCCATCAAACTCAAGGAATAGCTTAGACAATTGTTAGAACAAGGGTTTATAAGACCCAGTGTTTCACCTTGGGGTGCGCCAGTTCTCTTTCAGAAAAAGAAAGATGGAATGCTTAGACTCTGTGTGGATTGCTTTTGGACATGCTAAATGGAGCCTAGGTCTTCACAAAGATAGATCTCAAATCTGGGTATTACCAGATTAGGATCAATGATCAAGATATACTAGCCATCAATACTCGCTATGGGCATTATGAATTTACTGTCATGCCGTTCGGATTAACTAATGCCCCAGCTACATTCAATCGCCTAATGCAGGACATTCTCAGAGAATATTTGGATGATTTTGTTCTAGTTTTCTTTGATGACATTCTGATTTACTCAAGGAATGCAGCTGACCATGAGACTCATGTCAGAAAAGTTCTTGAGATTCTAAGGAAGAACCAACTCTTTGCCAAAAAGAGCAAATGCACTTTCTCTGCCGACCACGTTGAATACTTGGGCTTTCTGGTATTCAAGGATGGAATTTCTCTAGATTTTGCAAAAGTCCAAGTAGTCATAGATTGGTCTGAACCAAAGACAGTGAAAGAAGTCAGAGGATTCTTGGGATTGACTGGTTGGTATAGAATTTTTATACCAAAGTATGCTCTCATAGCTTCCCCCCTGACTAACCTTCTCAAAAAGAATACCCCATTTCAGTGGTCTGCCAGGTGCCAGAGTGCTTTTGATAAGCTGAAGACCGCTTTGGTAACCAGTCCCGTTCTAAAACTGCCAGATTTCTCTCTACCCTTTGAGGTAGTATAACTGATGCAAGTGGTTTTGCCTTGGCAGGTGCACTCATGTAGGAAGGTCATGCAGTGGCCTATGAATTCCGAAAGCTCAGAACGCATGAGAGGAATTATGCTGTTCACGACCTGGAATTACTTTCAGTAGTCTATGCCTTTAAGTTGTGGACACATTACCTACTGGGAAAAAGATTCACTTTGATGACAGACCATCAGAGTTTAAAGTGGATCTCAACATGCGCCAAAGAAGGTGGATGCAGACCCTGCAGGAATTTGATTTTGAAATCAAGTACGGCCCAGGCAAAGAAAATGTGGTAGCAAATGCCCTCAACAGAGAAAAGCCTCCTTGCTTGCAATTACTGTAGTATCAAATCCTTTGATTATTGAAGCAAGAGAGAAGATCATGCAGGATAGATTCTTTGGCCCTATTGCTACCCTACTTATGCAGGAAAGCGAAACTCCACAGGAGTTGAACAGAGTTCAAGGGTACAGCCTGGATGATGCAGGATAGATTCTAATTGCAGGCTATGCATTCCCAATGATGAGGGAACCAAGGATCAAATTTTGAATGAAGCCCATGACAGCCTTATAGCAGGACATCCAAGTTTCATCAAAACCTACATGTCTGTAAAGAAAAGCTTCTTTTGGCCTGGTCTGAAAAAGGATGTACTGAATCATGTACGTCAATGTCTGACATGCCAGAAAGTCAAAGTTGAAAGAGTAAAAATGCCTGGGAAGTTACATCCATTGGACATCCCCCAGATAAAGTGGGAATGTATCAGTATGGACTTTATTACTAGATTACCTTCAGTGCAATTAGGTTACAACTCCATTTTCGTGGTAGTTGACAGACTAACCAAAGTTGCCCATCTGATCCCAGTAAAAGAAACCTACACTGCAGTAGATGTGGCTAGAGTGTTCCTCAAAGAAATCTTCAGATTGCATGGCCTACCCAGGAGAATAGTAAGTGATCGAGATCCCAAGTGTACTTCAAGGTTTTGGACTGCATTTTTCAAAGCAGTGGAAACTTTCTTGGATCTCAGCAGAGCTTATCACCCTGAGACCGATGGTCAAACTGAAAGGGTAAACCAAGTAATCAAAGATATACTTCGATCATGCTATGGCAGGGAACCCAAGAAGTGGCTAAGCTATCTGCACCTAGTCGAGTTCGCCTACAATGCTTCTTATCACCGAAGTATCGGGATGAGCCCTTTTAAACCTCTAAATGGACAAGATTGCTTAACTCCATTAACTTGGTCCGACCCATTGATTTAAGGTCGAGATGTCCAGATAGATGCTTGACGACATGAAACAGCAGATGCAGTCAATTCGTAAAGATATTAAAGCTACCCAAGATCGACAGAAGCAGTATGCAAATAAGAAGAGGACAGACAGAAAGTTTGAAGAAACAGACATGGTCTTCATTAGAGTACGACCCAAAAGAAGTTCTCTATCTCGGGAAGTACAAGAAATTATCCCCCAGATATTGTGGGCCATATCTGATTACAAAGAAAGTAGGTGACTTAGCCTACGAACTTCTTCTACCTCCTCATCTCAAAGTTCATAATGTATTTCATGTAAGCCTTCTAAAGAAATATGTGCCAAGCCCAAATCATGTGCTTCATGATGAAATCCTAACCTCTTCAACCCAAGGGCAGATGGAACTCCAACCTGAAGAAATTCTTGATGTTCGAGAAAAGATTCTCAGGAACAGAATTCTCAGAGAATTATTGGTAAAATGAAAGTTCTATCCTTTTGAAGATGCCACCTGGGAGAATGAAGCCGATCTGTTTTGCGGGATTACCCCCAGTTTGTGAGATGAGGGCATCTCACGTTTTTCAAGTGGGAGAGAATGTAAGATTCCTCCCCAGCCTCTCAAGATGTCCAGCATCTTCCTCTGTAATCAAATCCCTCTTCAGAAATATAAAAGATCTTGTTTCTACTATAGTTTTGGCCTAGAGAGAGAAAATCTTCTAGAGAGTGGCAATTTAATTTTTAAATATTTTTGGATAGAAAAATATCTCATCTTATTAAAATAAGTTCCCCTGAAATAGAAGTTCAAAAATATTTTCAGAAGGTGCATTAGAAATTAAGTATAATCTGTTCAAGAGGCATTATCCTAGGGGTCCAGATTTTTGAAAATTTTTAAATTAAGGTTCCTATGGACCAATAAGATTCATCCAAATGTAGGGAGGAGATAAATAGAAGAATAAAAGGAAAATACCCCAAAAATGAGTAAATACTCACATAAGATGAAGAGTTGACTAAGGACAAGGTTAATAGTTAAAAAAGAGAGATATTTAGATGAAATGATGCATTTTTGACACCTCAGTATGGGGGAATTCCCCTCATGAAGGAGGGGCCTATTTCACATGTGTGGGAGAGTTTTAAACTCCCAATTAATGAGATATTTTTATCTCTCCTCTCTCCTGTTTCAACTAGATCCAAAAAGTGGACTAAACTGACCCAAAAATGGTCAAAAATTGACCAAACTGATCTGGAAAATTCTAGAATCAGTTGGCTTGGTTAGAAGCTCACTTTTTCCTATGAATGGAAGCCTTCTCCTTTGTTGAAGCTTAATAGTGTTTTTGCACTGTTACCCTACTTCTCCCAAGAGCCAAAAAATTGTGAATTTACTCATAATTCATTAGTTTTTTGACCTTCCCTCTTCTAAAGATTGGTGGCCACTCTTGTTTCAACAAGCGTAGAACCCTTAAACCATCAAGTTTAAAGTGTTATTTTTCATCCTAGATCTGAGGATCAAGTTAACAGAATTTGAGGAATTCTGTTTGGAATTCAGACCTGGATCTAGAAGTATTGGGATACGGATTTAAGATTTATTCATGGTATTCAAACAAAATCAAAACTGAAAACTTGCATAGAAACCCTGTTTTCTTAAAGGACTGTCTTACGCCGCCAGAATGCTGGAGAGAGCATTTGGCATATGTGTTTAACTAAGGGAAGTTTGGTTGCAACAGCTGCGGGGAGTGTTCGTCGAGGGACAGCTCACGTAGCAAAAACCTGCCCAGGTCTTGACTAGCCTGGGTATGGTAAAAAATGGTATGCTTCCGGTACAATGGGCGAGGACCGAGGACGCGGTCCCTGAGTGAAGTGCCAGGACACCTAAGGAGGATCCTGGAGGGTTCAGACTAGGCGATGCACGAGCTCGCGGTGCTTAGGACACCCATAGGTATGTCCAGGAAGATATATATATGTATGTTGAAGAAATGATTATTGTAATCTGTTACTGGATCTCATTACTGACCAGCTCGTCCCAACGGAGAGTCCAGATTGGTATTGTTTTTGTGAAACAAGGGATTGAATGGAAATTTTGAATTATGAAATCTGTGATCATGTCTGTTTTGTCAATGGATTATTTTTATATTAAAGTTTTAAAGAGGAGTGTGTGCGTATCTATTTTCTAAAGCTAAAGTTAAGAAAGGCATTTCAATTATGGGTGGGTGAGTACTTGTTTGGATCTATCGATTCCAGTGGTGGCAGGGTGGTGGCTAACCCATGGGCCGGATGGGGTTAGGCTGGAATCAGTGGAGTTTTAATAATCAAACTGAAAAATCTTAGGATTACGCTAGGATTTGAGCAGCTAGTTAATTCCCTGATAAATTTCTCAATTGAGTGGATCAACGGCTGTGCCTGATCTTGATTAGGAAAAAAGCGTTGAAATTACTCAAATGATCAAATTATATCAGTGATAGTTTCCTTCTATCTGGTTTATTCAGGTGAAGGATAGTTTAGAATTGATCTTGTTAGAAAAAAAAAATCGTTAAGAAAATTCAAAAAGGTGGAATTGTCCCCGCTTTCCGGGCATGGAAATTTTCCCGGTTTCGGTTTTCGGAGTGACCACCAACCTAGTCTCGTGCCTGCACATTCGTGGACGAGGCCCCGAGTGAGAAACCCTGTCCCGCGCATGAGGGGGCTGCTTTTGCTGTCAGCTACTACCGTGCGCGCGGAGGGGGCAGAGGGATCTCACAACCAGACCTCTTTCTCAGATTGCACACTAAAACTTGGTTTGGTAGAGAGCACCACGCTCTGATACCATGTTGAAAAACAGGTAGAGGGAGAGGAGACACACACACAGGAGCAAACCCTAATGTATATTACAAACCCTAACCATAGAGGGAAGCCATCTCCCTTCTCACACAATGCATAAAGCCATAATCCATAATACACAAGACCCACTATGTGTTGTGTCCACACACATCTAACCCTAGCTAATGTCCACACATTATGACCAGCTGGACGCGGTCATTTATGTCTCACACATGTTCCTACCTAACATGCCATCACATAGCATAGCTTGCACACACTTACATTGAGCTTGAATCTGAACAAGAGTAGCTTGGGTGTCATTATAGAAGGATCTTTGCATCCAAGTTCAACTTGTGTTTCAAGTCTGAATTTGGTTAGTTGGCCGATCAAGCAACTCACATTTGAGAATGGTGAACCATTAGTGAAGGACACAAAATCTTTTTCTATTGATGAGGGTATTCAAGCTCACTTCATGCAAAAAAATATTGACAGCCTAAACAATTCAAGTGATGAAAAAGAGGATGATGATGTAGAGGGCAATGATGGTGATAGTTCTAATGATATCATTGAAGGAAAATAAGAAAAGGAGCTATGTCCATAGGGTAAGGGTAAGGGTAATGAAAAATAAGAAAAGGAGCTATGTCCATAGGGTAAGGGTAAGGGTAAGGGTAAGGGTAAGGGTAAGGGTAAGGGTAAGGAGCTATGTCCATAGGGTAAGGGTAATGAAAAATTACGATAAAACCCATGGAGCTAGCAAAAAATGTGATGTTACAAACATTCACAACGTCGCAACCATTGATTGTTGCGAGAAGCGATGTTATTAATTTGGAGATAGATCCAAAATCATGCAAGCTAGGGTACACTTTTGGGGACAGAGCTATAGTACACGATACACATTTGTACTGGATTGCATGGGTATGGCCTATAGACAAGGTCAAGATGACGAGTGCTTTGAGTTCACATTTGATGGGAAGAAGGTTTGTAGTAAAGCATGGTATGTAATGCATGGCATTGGTAAGTCAACGTTCTATAGGCTCAGAAAGAAGTTCTTGAATGGTGCATGTAATGTCAATCATGGCAACAGTGGGATAATACGGAAGGGCATGACACATGTTGAGATGGCAAAATCAATCATATAGGCTTTATAGATAATAATGCCGATCAAATGCCACATAGGTCAAGGACAACTATGCATGGAGTCCGCAAGACCCAACGTGTTCTAGCAGCAATGTACAAACAGGTGGACATATTGTGTGAAGTGAATGACACACTTGTCTCATCGAATACCGGCCACTGTCACAACCATCATTCTCAAGATTGTGGAACACAGAGTTCAAGACAGTTAGTTTATCAAAAACCAACACCTTCTCAAAATGTGACTTTTGTACGGCAATCAAGGTCAAGTTGGAATCAACAAAAAATCAAGAGGAGCATGCCAGATACATGGCACAAAGCAGGGCACACATGTTGCAGCAAATGAGTTGTAGAAATCTATACTATGCTTGGAGGAGCTCTTCTGAAATGAACCCAAACAGGTATTTGTGTATTATACGTGATAAGATGGACCAGAGTAAGACTGCCATACCACAAATTAAACCAATTCCTAAATCTCTCAATGGGGTTGAGAGGCTTACAATATCCTTAACAGGAATGCTCACTCATGGACATGGACAAACAGCTTATGGTCACTTTGCCTTGGGGTTATGGCCAAGTGATCCCAGCTTCACAATTTCATCTCTCTCAAAATGTTTAAGAAACTTTGAAAGAGGAGAGCAACACATGTATGGTGACGAGCTCACAAAACTCAGATGCAGAACCACAAATAGATCTTTTTTATTGTGTTTTGTCTGCTATGGACCTGTATCAGCATATGGAAGTGCTAAAGGAGAGAAACGCAAATTGCAAGAAGCAGAGCATTGAGGATGCAGATGCAGACACATGTAGAAACAAATGTGGATACAGAGGGAAATTGTTCTTCACATATGCAGTTAGTCTTTCATATGGAAGTGCTAAAGGAGAGAAACACATATTGCAAGCAGAGCACTGAGGATGCAGATATGTAGAGACACATGTAGAAACAAATGTGGATACATAGGAAAATTGTTCTTCACATATGCAGTCAGTCTTTCATACTAATATACACAGCCTATCATACCATACTTGGACAACATGTTCAAGCCATATTGCCTATATAATAACAAAATGCCACGAGGTGATCTCACCACCTCTATGTCTAAAAAATATTGCAGCTCACCCAAACCCTTCATCTCAAAGTTTTTCTTCAAAATCTTCTGAAATCCTGTATGTCAACATCACTATCACCAATGATAATCAAGTCATCCACATATATGACTAATAGCATGGTCCCTCTATTTGTCTTTTTCATATAAAGTGAAAAATCTGCATTGGATATCTGAAATACATACCTGATCTTGTTTCACCATGCTCTGGGTGCCTACTTCAAGCCATACAAGGCTTTGTGTAGCCTGCACACAAAATTTGGGTGTGCATCACTCTCATAACCTGGTAGCTACATCATGTAAAATTCTTCTTGCAAATCACCATGCAAGAAGTCATTCTCTACATCCATCTAACTCGTCCTTCTACAAGGTATGCCTTATTTCTATCTTGTTCAATATTTCAGTGCTTCCATTTTTTAAGGCATTGGCAATGCAAAGGGAGCAAACCAAAGTTGAGAGAAATGCACGAATTTGTATAGATGGGCAATATTCGAACGTGTATGAGATTCTCATTAAAATGCATTGGGGTAGTTCTTTCCAAAATTCCTTCTCTACACATAACAAGTCAAACATCTCTCTATTTGCAACATGATCTCATGCGGAACTTGCCATGAGCTTCCACTTCCTTCTTCATGACTCAATGGACACTCTCACTCAGTTGCATGCCCTAGAAGAGGAGGTTCATATCGTGATGATAGTACTCCATCAGTGTCTCCATAACCTCGACGAGATAGAGCAAGATGAGAGCATGGAGAACTCTTGTCAAACCATAATCGAACCTCCAAAGTAGCCTAGTTTTGAAAACCACACCACACTAGAGGAGATGCCCTCCTATGCCTTCCCTCACTATGGGGCTCCCAAGCCCATGTCTCTATTATTACAACATAGACTTCATATTCAAAGCATATAGTAGATGATATCACCAAGTCATGGATCACATGTGTAGTTAATGCAGTTTATGGCCTTTGTAAATATCTTGTAGGATTGGCGCCAAGAGTTACAAAATTTTGTGTGCTTGTGTGGACGTTATGAATGTCAATTGCTCAACCATACTATTCTTGTAAGTGAGGGTCTTCCGAGATGAGCTAGCCAATGCTTATGCAGAGCACCGTGAATTAATTCCTAATGGAAATTTTGACTACTTGAGCAGCTAAAAGCATACATATTTTTAGTGGAGTTGTATTTGTGAATATATATATATTTTTAGTGGAGTAGTTGTGAGTATATATATTTTTAGTGGAGTTGTATTTGTGAATATATATATATTTTAGTGGAGTATTTGTGAATATATATATTTTTAGTGGAGTTGTATTCATGAGTACATATATTTTTAGTGGAGTATTTGTGAATAGATATATTTTCAGTGGAGTTGTATTTGTGAATAGGATATATTTTTAGTTGGAGTTGTATTTCTGAATATATATATATTGTTGTATGTTTAGTGGAGTTGTATTTGTGAATAAATATATATTTGTAGTGGCGCCAAGCGTGAAATGCACGCTACGTATAAGTAGCAACCAAGTCGAGCTGAGAAAGTTGGGATCACCATGGCGAAGCGTTGTGCTTCTTTTTCTTCTTCTTCTTCTTCTTCTTCTCGTGGCTGTGGCGTTGCCCTGCTTGTGCTGGTGGTGGCCGTACTGGTGATTGCATCCGCTAGTGTGTGCCTCGCGCAGACCCGCTGTGAGAAGGGGCCCTGCTGTGGCCCAAGGGCCCTCCCTGGCAACGGTGGCCGCTGCAACCCTGGCCTCTGCTGCAGCAAATATGGCTTCTGCGGCTCTGGCCCTGCTTACTGCTCATAGCTATGCATCTCTCACTTGCACATCGTCACACCGTCTTAATAACACACACGAGCCTTCCCACACATTGCCAGTGTGTCGGGCCAGCTCTCGCATATACTCACTCGCTATCTTGCCGTGGCTTTAATGTACTCACTTGGGAGCGAATGTGGCTCTCTCCTTTAAATTTAAAGTTTGGTGCATGTGCTTAGCTTAAATGATGCTGGATCTTTAGAGTTCATTTAGCTTTCCTTTTGTAATATTTCGAGGTCACACAAATACTAAGAGCTTAAATGACGCATGTTTAGAGTTCATGTCGTATTTGATGTCTTGATTGGGAGAGCATCACATAAATACTAAGAGCTAGGATGATCATTCATGTTGACACTTATCACATAAAGACTAAGAGCTAGAATGATCATTCATGTTGACACTTTTGGTACACGCCAATTCTCTAATTTTTGAGTTCAATTCTCTAATTTGAGTTCAATTTTACACATTTACTC
Source organism: Cibotium barometz (assembly GCF_041138505.1). Taxonomy (NCBI): domain Eukaryota; kingdom Viridiplantae; phylum Streptophyta; class Polypodiopsida; order Cyatheales; family Cibotiaceae; genus Cibotium; species Cibotium barometz. The sequence continues at coordinate 52,706,273 of NC_141049.1, read as the reverse complement.
TTTTGCTGGTCTTGCCATGTGTCACCCTCTCATTTTGAGGGATCAACATACTTTTTGTGAACCTGTTTAATATTTTATTGGTTCATTAAAAGTTGGTTTTATCTTTCAATTCCAAATACTCAGCAAACTTGATAGCCTTACTCTTTTAAATGTCTGGTTTGAGAGTGAAACATGTGGTTGTCATGCGTGTTGAAGATTATCCTTTAAACATGGGCCTTTCTCCTCATTGGCCAAAGGAATTCTCTCCTCACTATCATTGTAAAGCGCTAAATCAAATAGTATATTTTCCTTTTACTCAGAGCAAAAATTGCATTAGAAAGAAGTGTACAAATGAAGAACAATAAATTGTAACTATCATCACCAATGTACTTCATCAAGGATTTTCCATTAACTTCAAGATCATCATCAGCAATGTTGTCATCAACAACTAGGCATGCAACATCAACATGGGGACTATTGACATCATTATGGAATGGTGGCATTTTTTCCATCAGGGTGAATCTTCGTCAACATTTGTGTACTTATTGACGGTGGCTTCTTGTCATATATGACCACAATTTGGGCAGCAAATTGTGGTCATATATGACCACAATTTGGGCAGCAAAAAATTTGAAGGCTAAAGCTAAAAATGATGTTTTTAGAATTATGTGCATGTTTGGTGTTAGCTCGGATTGTTGAGATATCGAGCTCAACTAGTGCTGCAGATATTGATGACCCACCGGGGTGATAGTCTTCCACACTTATACCACTCGCATGGTTACTGAGATTATGGTTGATATGCCGCCAGTGGTGGATGACAGGCTATTTGATAGCCACTTTAGAGTACTAGAGTTATGGCATAGTTATAGTGCCGGCTCATATAGTCGAGTTCACAGCTCATATAGTTGGCCCTTCACAGTACTTTCCCTTTATGTATGTACTCTTATCTTTTAGTTATATGCTTGTAGAGAAGAGAATAAGATAGAAGAAAATTCAACCATCCATCTCTCTCATGTGTCTTGCACTCTCTTGTTTGTGTGTGTATGTGCTTGCAAAGAACTCAAGCTCTCTCTCTCCCCTGCATTCTCTTTATGATATCAGAGCTTCGGTTCATGTGAAAGCTAAGGTGGCAAAGCAAGAGCAAGCAAGGAAACGGTACATGGATAAGAGAATCATCATCTCTTTCCCTTCTTGTTTAGGTATAACACCCCCTCGGTAGCTCTGGCAGCTACACATTTTCGATTGAGGAGCTATCTTTATAGGCTTGGAGGTGCCTGTGTGGTATACGGAGTTGGTTGACTTAAAGTTTTGTAACCATATTTGCGTTTCGAGTGCGTTTCGGTCTCCATTTCAGTCACTACAAGGTATTTTTAACAGTTTCTGAAAGTTATGTGGTAGAGAACTGTCTCTGGTCGAAATCTAGTTATTGTAGTATAGTAATGTATTTTGGGAGTACAGACAGTGTTTTTATATGTATTGTGGATATTGACGTATATGTACATGTAATCTGGTCAGCTCTTTGGTAACATACAGGTTGTGCTAAAGTACCGTTGCACACAGTCACAGAAGATATTCTGACATCCTGTATGTCAACATCACTATCACCAACATCTTCTGACATCTTGTATGTCAACATCACTATCACCAATGATAATCAAGTCATCCACATAGATGATTAATAGCATGATCCCTCTATCTGTCTTTTTCATATAAAGTGAAAAATCTGTATTGGATATCTGAAATACAATGGTAACAAGATACCAGATTACCATGCTCTGGGTGCCTACTTAAGGCCATACAAGGCTTTGTGTAACCTGCACACAAAATTTGGGTGTGCATCACTCTCATAACTTGGTAGCTGCATCATGTAAAATTCTTCTTGCAAATCACCATGCAAGAAGGCATTCTTTACATCCATCTAACTCATCCTTCTACAAGGTATGCCTTATTTCTATCTTGTTCAATATTTCAGTGCTTCCATTTTTTAAGGGCAATGCAAAGGGAACAAATCAAAGTTGAGAGAAATGTACGAATTTGTAGAGATGGGCAATATTCGAACGTGTATGAGATTCTCATTAAAATGCATTGGGGTAGTTCTTTCCAAAATTCCTTCTCTACACATAACAAGTCAAACAGTTTTGAACACCACACCACACTAGAGGAGATGCCCTATGCCTTCCCTCACTATGGGGCTCCCAAGCCCATGTCTCTATTATTACAACATAGACTTCATATTCAAAGCATATAGTAGATGATATCACCAAGTCATGGATCACATGTGTAGTTAATGCAGTTTATGGCCTTTGTAAATATCTTGTAGGATTAGCGCCAAGAGTTGCAAACTTTTGTGTGCTTGTGTGGACGTTATGAATCTCAATTGCTCAACCATACTGTTCTCGTATAGTGAGGGTCTTCCAATGAGCTAGCCAATGCTTATGCAGAGCACCGTGAATTAATTCCTAATGGAAATTTTGAATTATACTTGAGCAGCTAAAAGCATACATATTTTTAGTGGAGTTGTATTTGTGAATATATATATATTTTTAGTGGAGTATTTGCGAGTATATATATTTTTAGTGGAGTAGTTGTGAGTATATATATTTTTAGTGGAGTTGTATTTGTGCATATGTATATTTTTAGTGGAGTATTTGTGAATATATATATTTTTAGTGGAGTTGTATTCATGAGTACATATATTTTAGTGGAGTATTTGTGAATAGATATATTTTCAGTGGAGTTGTATTTGTGAATAGGATATATTTTTAGTTGGAGTTGTATTTCTGAATATATATATATTGTTGTATGTTTAGTGGAGTTGTATTTGTGAATAAATATATATTTGTAGTGGCGCCAAGCGTGAAATGCACGCTACGTATAAGTAGCAACCAAGTCGAGCTGAGAAAGTTGGGATCACCATGGCGAAGCGTTGTGCTTCTTTTTCTTCTTCTTCTTCTTCTTCTTCTCGTGGCTGTGGCGTTGCCCTGCTTGTGCTGGTGGTGGCCGTACTGGTGATTGCATCCGCTAGTGTGTGCCTCGCGCAGACCCGCTGTGAGAAGGGGCCCTGCTGTGGCCCAAGGGCCCTCCCTGGCAACGGTGGCCGCTGCAACCCTGGCCTCTGCTGCAGCAAATATGGCTTCTGCGGCTCTGGCCCTGCTTACTGCTCATAGCTATGCATCTCTCACTTGCACATCGTCACACCGTCTTAATAACACACACGAGCCTTCCCACACATTGCCAGTGTGTCGGGCCAGCTCTCGCATATACTCACTCGCTATCTTGCCGTGGCTTTAATGTACTCACTTGGGAGCGAATGTGGCTCTCTCCTTTAAATTTAAAGTTTGGTGCATGTGCTTAGCTTAAATGATGCTGGATCTTTAGAGTTCATTTAGCTTTCCTTTTGTAATATTTCGAGGTCACACAAATACTAAGAGCTTAAATGACGCATGTTTAGAGTTCATGTCGTATTTGATGTCTTGATTGGGAGAGCATCACATAAATACTAAGAGCTAGGATGATCATTCATGTTGACACTTATCACATAAAGACTAAGAGCTAGAATGATCATTCATGTTGACACTTTTGGTACACGCCAATTCTCTAATTTTTGAGTTCAATTCTCTAATTCGAGTTCAATTTTACACATTTGCTCTTTTGCTGGTCTTGCCATGTGTCACCCTCTCATTTTGAGGGATCAACATACTTTTTGTGAACCTATTTAATATTTTATTGGTTGATTAAAAGTTGGTTTTATCTTTCAATTCCAAATACTCAGCAAACTTGATAGCCTTACTCTTTTAAATGTCTGGTTTGAGAGTGAAACACGTGGTTGTCATGCGTGTTGAAGATTATTCTTTAAACATGGGCCTTTCTCCTCATTGGCCAAAGGAATTCTCTCCTCACTATCATTGTAAAGCCCTAAATCAAATAGTATATTTTCCTTTTACTCAGAGCAAAAATTGCATTAGAAAGAAGATTTGTACAAATGAAGAACAATAAGTTGTAACTATCATCACCAATGTACTTCATTACATTAACTACAAGATCATCATCAGCAATGTTGTCATCAACAACTTAGCATGCAACATCAACATGGGGACTATTACCATCATTGTGGAATGGTGACATTTTTTTCATTAGGGTGAATCTTCGTCATCACAACATTTGTGTAGTCATTGTCGGTGGCTTCTTGTCATATATGACTCCACAATTTGGGTAGCAAAAGTTCTGAAGGCTAAAGCTGAAAATGATGTTTTTAGAATTATATGCATGTTTGGTGTTAGCTCGGGATTGTTGAGATATCGAGCTCAACTAGTACTGCAGATATTGATGACCCACCTGGGTGATGGTTACTGAGATTATGGTTGATATGCCGCCAGTGGATGATAGGCTATGTGACAGCCACTTTAGAGTACTCATAGTTATAGTGCTAGCTCATATAGTCGAGTTCACAGCTCATATAGTTGGATTCACAGTACTTTCCCTTTATGTATGTACTCTTATCTTTTAGTTATATGCTTGTAGAGAAGAGAATAAGATAGAAGAAAATTCAACCATCCATCTCTCATGTGTCTTGCACTCTCTTGTTTGTGTGTGTGTGTTTGCTTGCAAAGAACTCAAGCTCTCTCTCTCCCCCACATTCTCTTTATGATATTAGAGCTTCGATTCATGTGAAAGCTAAGGTGGCAAGCAAGAGCAAGCAAGGAAGTGATACATGGATAAGAGCATCATCATCTCTTCCCCTTCTTGTTTAGGTACAACACTCCCTCGGTAGCTCTGGGAGCTACACATTTTCGATTGAGGAGCTATCTTTACAGGCTTGGAGGTGCCTGTGTGGTACAGAGTAGGTTGAACTGAAGTTTTGTAACCATATTTGCATTTCGAGTGCGTTTCGGTCTCCATTCAGTCACTACAAGGTATTTTTGAAAGTTTTTGAAAGTTATGTGGTAGAGAACTGTATCTGATCCGAAATCTAGTTATTGTAGTATAGTAATGTATTTTGGGAGTACAAACAATGTTTTCACATGTATTGTTGATATTGAGGTATATGTACATGTAATCTAGTCAGCTCTCTGGTAACATACAGGTTGTGCTAAAGTACCGCTGCACACAGTCCACAGAAGATATTGTTGTGTTATAAGGTGCATATAGATTTTTTATTCTTGTAGATAAACATGTTTGATGGACTCAATCATATTGTTAGTGAGAAGCTGGATAAGAATAACTTCCATGCCTAGAAGTTTGAAATGACCAATTTTCTGATGGGTTAAGGATTTGGGACTATATCAAAGGAGACAATAAGGAGCCTCCAGAGTTATCTGAAGAGAATGTCACTCCAGCTGATATAAAGGCATTCAAGGACTAATGATCAAGGTGCAAGGAAAGTCATGTATTGGCTTTTGATTAGTGTCACATATAATGATAAGACACATACAAGATGCCAATACTCTAGTAGTTGCATGGTAGAACTTGATGCAAATATTTCAAACCAAAACAAAGGTAAGAAAATTGCACCTAAAACAAGAGTTGTATATTGTGGAAAAGAAAAAAGTGTCTATCAGCAAAATGATTATGCTATAAAAATCAAGGGCGTTATTGAATACCTTAGGTCTATCAATGTATCAATGGTGAAATATGAAGATTTCGTGAGTGTCTATTTGAATGGGCTTGGCAAAGAATTCAAGCCATTCAAGAACGTCTTGTAGTTAGAGAGAATGTTCCCAACTTTCGGGACTTAGTATCTATGCTGATCATAGAAGAAATGTCTATGGGTGAGAATTCTTCTTCAAAAAGTAAGAACACATCCTTCTACTCTAATTCAAGTGGAGGAATAGGTAGAGTTCATGCCACATGGTCAAGGCCAAGATGGTGGTGGCCAACAAGGAAACCAAGATTTTGGACAATAATAATCTAGTGATTTGAAGGAGGTCAGTCTAGAGGAGGCAGGGGGATCCAAAGAGGCCGACGTGGTTGGCAAAGAAATCAGAGTGCAAATAGCATAAAGTGATATTATTGTGGAAAACCAAGGCACATGGCAAAGTAATACTTTCAAAACTAGAATAACATCAAAAGTGGAAAATTGCACAGTAAGGCAACTATGTATCCTCTAGTAAACAGGGTGGTGATGACAAAAGTTAGCAAGCTGTTTGTGATGAAAAAAGTGAGCAGTTGTTTGTGATGCTGAACATGCTCAGTTCCACAATACAAGATGTGTCAAGATCTCAAGATATATGGTATATGGATTTTGGCACCTCTAACCACATGACCAGACATGGTAAGTGGTAGCGGCATATAAAGAAAATGAAAAAACTAGGTTATGTAGAAACACGTGATGATACTGCACATCCCATTTTGCATGTTGGTAAAGTTCCATTGTCTATCCAAAATGGCAAAATGAAGTACTTGTCATATGTACTTCATGTTCCAAATATTACAAAGAACCTAGTCTCTATTGGACAGATGGTTGAGTAGGGTTTGCAAAGTGAGGTTTAACCCTCAAGGATGTTAGGGTAACTAAAATGGTAGGATGTTTACTTTGGGTATGAACATACCTGAGGTAAAGGTAACCATGTTTTCACATGAAACATGTGTCATTGTAGGATGTTTACTTTGGGTATGAACATACCTGAGGTAAAGGTAACCATGTTTTCACATGAAACATGTGTCATTGTAGATATTGACATATGGCACAAGTGCATTGGTCATGTGAATATATAATGGCAGAAGTCCATGCAAGCCTGTTGTTGCAAGTTTACCAAAATTTAAGGTTGATGGTATGCATAAAGTATGTGAAGCATGCCATCTTGGTAAGCACGCCAAACATGCTTTCCCATGTGAAAAGCTTATCAGCACAAGGCCATTAGATATTGTTATACATTTGGATGTATGGATACCGACCAAGACTATAACAATTGCACGTCATAGGTATTATGTTACATTCATTGATGATACCACACTAGGAAAGTGTGGATTTACTTCATGAAGGAGAAAAGTGAGGTGTTTGCTCACTTTAACAGATTTAAAGTCTTGGTCGAGAAGGAAAAAGACATGTAAATAAAATGTCTAAGATCAAATGGTGGGGGAGAGCATTTCTCGAATGACTTTAGTAATTTCTTGAGAAAGCAGGGAATCAAGAGACCGTTTACATGCAAGAACACTCCAAAAACAAAATGGTGTTGCAGAAAGAAAAAATAGGCACATTATAGAAGTGGCACATGCCTTGATGGATGAAAAGAATATGCCACATTGTTTTTGGGCAGAATCAGTAGCACTGTTGTGTACATTATGAATGAGACACCCACTATAGCAGTTGTTCATGGTATGATGCCTAGTGGACCTTGAGAGTCCTCTAGTAGTGGATCCAATGTCAGTCCATGGTCAGGTAGGTTGAGGACTCATTGAGGACAAATGTAGGTGTGCATGTATCATGATGCAAAGGGAAGAAAAAGGTAGATCAACCTTTTGTTCCTGACCTATCAGAGGCTAGTCATATGTGGATTGTAACTCTAGTGGCTTTGAGCAGAGCCTTGATCAGGAGATTAGCATTTTGTATATGCTTACTCTTGGTGTAAGGAGAACCAGGGTTATTTTGAGGACACCTCGTAGTAGTGATCCAGGTGTATGAGGGTTAGGTACCTTGTTAACAGGTTGAGATATATTCCATCCTTATGCTTACATGGTTAAATCAATATATAGGAATTGGAGCCCACTTGTTTTGAGTAGGCACACTTGGAAATAAGAAATGGGAAAGCTTCACGAATGAGGAGATGGCAGTATTAGACACAAATGTAACATGGGAGTTAGTGCATTTGCCTAAGAAAAAGAAGGCAATAGTAAGTGGGTGTATAAGGTCAAGCATAATGTTGATGGTCCATTGAATAGGTATAAGGCAAGATTGGTTGCCAAGGACTATGCACATACTTATAGCATTGACTATGAGGAGACATTAAGCCCAGTTGGCAAGAATGACAATCGTGAGATCTATCATTGTTATAGCTGCAGCAAAGGGTTGGTCTTTCGGTCAGATGGATGTAAAGAATCCCTTCTTGAATGGTGATTTACAGGAAGAAGTATACATGATGCATCGAGCCATGTTATGAAAGTGATGCATACCCAGATTTTGTGTATAGGTTACACACAAAGCCTTGTATGAATTAAAGCAAGCACCAAATATGGCATGGTCAAACAAGACCGGGGAGTATCTTATTACCATTCGATTTCAGATATCCAATGCAAATTTTTCACCTTCTATCAAAAGATAGACAGAGGGATCATGCTACTAGTCATCTATGTGGACTTAGGGGAAATTTGGGCTCATTTTGCGGCCTTTTAAGGAATTTGTTTGCCATCTTTGCCTTGAAAATGGGGGCCGTGGTGAACATTTTCTATCGTACATTAAAACCCCATCATATGATATATCATTAGGAAAAGTAGATTTCATAATTTCAAACTCCGAAACATTTAGAGTTGTTAAGCTCAAGATATACCATTTTCCTAAAAAGCAAGTTTAAAGGCTACCGTAATGGTCCACATCATCACTTTTTTTGGAACCTACTTTTTGTACATCTTCCATGTGTCATGTCCAAAACCCATCATGCTATATCAATGTGGAAAGATCTTGAAGAGTAGATTCTATATATTCAACCTCCGAAAAATTTAGAGTTGATTTGAAAAAAATTTACCATTGCCCCATTTTTGATGATGTGGCATCTCTTGGAGGGTCCAAAAATGAGCCCAATTTTTTCCTAATGTGCCTTGATTATCATTGGTGATAGGAATGCTGGCATACATGGTGCGAGAAGGATTTTCAAGTAGAAGTTTGAGATGAACGATTTGGGTGAGCTACGGTATTTCTTGGGCATATAGGTGCTGAGATCACCTTAAGGAATTTTGTTTACAAAGGTAGTATGGCTTGGACATGTTGTCCAAGTATGGTATGACAAGCTATACTCCTATTTCAGTGCCATTGGGGTGGAGAAGAATGCAAAGCTTTCTGTAGATATAGGTGAGCTTTGGGAGGACCCCACTACATACAAGCACATAATGGGTAACATGATCTACATGACCATTACTAGGCCCAGACTTAAGCTATGGTGTTAGACTTGTGAGTTAGTTTATGTAGGCTACTAGGAAGCCACACTTGGATGCAGTTAGATGGATTCTTAGGTACATAATGTCCACAGTTACTTATGGAATTTTTTTATGAGGCTGGTACTATAGAGACACAACTATAGGGGTATACAAATGCTGATTGGGCTGATAATGTCATAGAGATAGGAGATCTACTAGTGGTTTTATGTTTTCATTTTGGAGTGTTATTGTGAGTTGGAGTAAGAAGAAGCCAACAGTTTCCTTGTTAAGTACAAAGGAAGATTACAGGGGTGCTACTACAATAACTTGTGAGGTAGCTTGGAAGCTACTTGGTGATATTGGTGAGTCCATAGATAGGGAAATTCTCATTTATTGTGACAACATGAGTAGCATATATCTAGCCAATAACCTAAATTAAATATACCATGCTAGGATGAAGCACATTGAGGTGCATTATCACTTTGTGAGGAAGAAGGTTCTAGCAAGTGATGTAGATCTGGTATATGTTAGCACAGAGGACCAGGTGGCTAACATCTTCATGAAGGCATTAGGCCTAGAGAAGCTCTACAAGTTTAGGAGATAACTTGGAGTGTAGTGTGTGGAGTTTATCTTGAGGAGCAGTGTTGAGATATTGAACTTAACTAGTGTTGCGGGTGGATATTGATGACCCACCTAGGTGATAGCTTCCACACTTGTACCACTGGCATGGTTGGTGATATTATGGTTGATATGCTACCAATGGATAACAAGACACTTTAGATTACTAAAGTTATGGCATAGTTATAGTGCCAGCTCATATAGTCAGGTTCAAACTATGAATTAAACATTTTATGTTATTGTAGGGAGAGTACTCTCCCTTTATATGTGTTCTCTTATCTTTTAGTTATATGGTTGTAAAGAAGAGAAGAAGATAGAAGAAAATTCAACCATCCATGTCTCTCTTGTGTCTTGCACTCTCTTGTGTGTGTGTTTGTTTGCAAAGAACTCAAGCTCTCCCTCTCCCTCACATTCTCTTTAGGGATGTTGTGCTATTGTTGTAACAAACGTTTTGTGATTGTGTGTGAAAATTTGCATTGCTCATTATTGAAAATCAATGGCCTAAAGAAAATTCAATAGAGCTAGAAAAGTTTGTAAATGAATTGCATGAAAACTCAATAGATCTAGAGAAGATCTAACATTACTTACTTAGAGAAGGTACCCAAGGAAAAAACATTTTCTCAAATGATTGATTATCTTTGATAAAGAGAATTATGGGGCATTATAGGACCTATGGGAAGCATGCTAGAGCTAGTTTTGTGAGTAGATGCACAACAAATTACTACCTTGATTATCTTTGATGATAGAGATAATTATGGGGACATGCAAAGCATGTGCAATAAATTACTATCTTGATTATCTTTGATAGAGATAATTATGGGGACATGCAAAGCATGTGCAATAAATTACTACCTTGATTATCTTTGATAGAGAGAATTGTGGGGACATGCAAAGCATGTTAGAGCTAGTTTTGTGAGTAGATGTGAAATAAATTAGTGCCTTGATTATCTTTGATAGAGAGAATTATGAAGACATTTTAGGACCTATGCATGTTAAAGCCAGTTTTGTGAGTAGATGTGCAATAAATTAGTGCCTTCGTTGCTTTGTGGAGTATAGATTCAATAAATTTAATGCATTGATTTATACTAATCATTGTGTTCTTTTACTTATAAACAGTGTGTTATTATCTCTCAAAATCATGGGGAAATTTCAAGGTTTCCTCTAGTCAAGCCTCAAGGCTATATGATAATCTACATAAAATAGCTATCAAATATGTTACAAATGCCTCCACGCCAAGTGTGGCAAAAGGCCAATAAATGCAAAAAAACATCAACTTCCAAATAATAGCAACACTTGAAACATGTTAGCAAAGGTATATGAGCTGAAACTCATACGGCGCATACGTGACTGTTCGACATTTACATCATTGGCGGGTTTGGTAGTTGGCACCGACATATCTTTGCTCTACAACTGGACTAAACCAACTAGTCCACACCTATCCACTCCACTTTAGTGTGTTCACATTATGGACCACTTGTATATACTCTAGTATGTGTGCTAGTCACTTTATCTCCTTTGTAGACCTCTTTTGTTGAAGAAGAAGAAGAACAATTTTCAGCCTCTCATCTTGTGTGTTCTCTTCTAGGGTTTGTGTGAGTGTGTACGTGCTTGCAGGAGCTCAAGCTCTCTTCCTCCCTGCATCTTTTCATTGTATCCGAGCTTGGTTCATGCTAAGAAGCTGAGAAGCAAGCAAGAGAAGCACAGGAAGCAGTACAAGGGTAAGAGCTTTATCTACTCTTCCGCCTTTACGTTGGCTACTATACCCTTGTTGGGAGCTCTTTGGGAGGCACCACCAAACGAGCTCCGAAGATTAAGGATCTCTCTTTATTGTGAGAGCAGAGCTATAGGGAAACTATATTGTCCTTTGGATGCAATTTTTTGGGCCGAAAACGCGCTGCGGGCGCATCTTGACCTCCGTTTTTCAGTTCGCATGCATCCGCGTTGTGCACTGCACGGGTAAGTTTTGATTATCTATAGATTTTTATTTTTAAAACTATAGGAAGGAAAATTGGTTATGCAGACACCGTCTTGACCTCTATTTTTCAGTTCGCATGCATCCGCGTTGTGCACTGCACGAGTAAGTTTTGATTATCTACAGACTTTTATTTTTAAAACTATAGGAAGGAAAATTGGTTATGCAAACACCGTGTGTACTGCAAAGAGGTCTTATAGTTGCCATTGGGTGTATGCATGCAAATTGAGGTCACTGGTTGGTGACATTTTGGGTGTAGTATAGTACCGTTGTAGAGAATATAAAAGTTTGTGTGTAGGTCAAACAAGAGTATTATTTTTGGTGAGTTTTTATTGCAAACAAGATGTCTAATGATGGAATTAACCAAATTATTGCAAAGAATTTTGACAAGAACAACTTCCATGCTTAGAGGTTTAGATTGACAATTTTTCTAATATAAGGCTATTGGGACTACATTGAAGGAGGAGGCAATATAGATACTAGAGATTAATCCAATTTTTGGTGAATGAAAAAGAATACAAGGATTGGAATCAAGAGCAAGAAAAATCATCTACTAGATTTCTATTAGCATAGAGGACACCATGATTGAGCATATACAGGATGCCAAGTCACCCAAGGAGGCATGGGACACCTTGGTGAAGCTATATAAAACTAACATCAAGGCACAAAAGATTCAGTTTTGAAGAATGAGCTTCATACTGTGGTGGAGAAGAAAAATATGTCTATTGAATGATTATGCCTTGAATATCACGGGTATTGTGGAATCTCTTGCATCTATTTGTGTTTATGTTTACTGATGATAATAAGGTGGAACTATGTCTACGTGATCTCGAGCCACAATACAAGGCATTCAAAACATCTATTGAGACTCGGGAGAACATTCCCAACTTTACAGATTTGGTGTCAATACAGATAATTAAAGAAAAGAGTTTGGGTGAAGACCATTCTTTACAAAATAGGGGCAGTTCAACCAACAGGCTACCTACACAAGTGCAGGTAGAGGATAAGGTAGAGGCCGAGGCCGTGGGCCAAGGTTATGGCCGAACATGTAATCAAAATTATGGTCAGCATAGCAACAGTCCTGTCCCAGGATTCACAACAACAACACACAGGTGGAAGAGGTCAGTTTAGAGGCACAAGGAGTCAAAGAGGTCGTGGTAATTAGCAAAGGCATCATAATGATGCATGAGGCTATTTTTACTCTTGTAAGCCTGGACATGTGCAAGCAGATTGCTATAAGAAGCAGAATGACATGGGAAATGGAAAAGTGCATCAAAATAACTATGCGTCCTCTAGCAAAAATAATGAGGATAATGTGAGGTTATTTGTAACAGTTATGGAACATGTAGTTAATGATGTAGCAGCATGTAAGGATGATGTATGGTATGTTGATTTAGGTGCTTTGAACCACATAACAAGTCATGGTGAGTGGTTCAAGGAAATGAAGAATCTTGAAAGACCAGGTTTTGTTGAAATAGGGGATGACACTGCTCATCCGATTGCCCATGTTGGAGATGTGCCATTGTCTATGCAAGATGGTAAGGTGAAGTACCTTGCACATGTACTTACCTTGCACATGTACAAGTTCTTGTTTTGAACATTACAAAGAATCTGGTTTCTATTTGCCTAATGATTGAGAAGGGGTTGTAGGTCTGCGTTAAACCTGATGATTGGTATGTAGAAGACTTTAAAGATAAGTGCAAGTTGGTTGCAAAAGGGAGCATAGTGGATAGAATGTTTACACTGAATATAAATATACCTAAAGTGAGTGTTGCAATGTTTGTAAATAGATCAGGAGTTGTTGTGTAGATACAGACATTTGGCATAAAAGAATTGGTCATATAAATGTGCAGAGAATGAAGTCTATGCAAACTAAAAAAATTGTGATGGTATGCAAAAAATTTATGAAGCATGTCCGAAATTTGGGAAGCACACAAAGCATGTATTTCCACATGATAGAAACATGAGAAGGAATGTACTAGATGTTGTGCATTTAGATGTATGGGGTCCTGCAAAGACTATGCCTATGGGTGGCTGTAGGTACTATGTAACATTCATTGATGACCACATCAGGAAAGTGTGGGTGTATTTCATGAAGGAGAAGAGTGAAGTTTTCACTCATTTTCAAAATTTCAAAGAGATGGATAGGAAAGCATGTGAATTGCCTAAGGTCAGATGGAGGGGGAGAATACTTCTCCAATGAGTTCTTTGATTTCTTATATGGAAGAATGACATTCAAAGACAGTTTACATGATACACTCCTCAAACAAATGGAGTTGCTGAGCGAAAAATGAGCGAAAAATCAGGCACATTACAGAGATAGTACAAGAATCATTAGGACCTCAATGGAAGGCTTCTTGGGCCCTTTTATTTGGCAGTTTAAGGAGTCAAACCTTTTCTCTTAAGAAGAAACGTTTTCTAATTAGAAGCTTCAAAACGGCTACTTTATTTGAATTTGAATTTTGGAGGGAAAATGGAATTTAAAATCTAGCGGACAAAACCATATCATGTAACATATCTATGGAAAGCTCTTGATGCGTAGATCACGGATCTATAATCTCCGCTCAAATCGGAGCTTGTATGTAGAAATTATGGAGGTCCGAAAATTGTAAAATTGCCTCCCTCCCTTTTTGGGGGAAAAAGTGCACCCTTTGACCACTCTTACACCTCTCTTACAAACCCAACATTTCAGTCCACATGGCAACCCCCCATTTGGCTATTCCTTAATCACCTTGATTAGGCTTGGGCAAATTAAAGGGCCCAAGAAGACCCCATTCACTTCCTAATGTGATGACAGAGAAGAATATGCTACATAGCTATTGGGCTAAAGCTGTTTCTATAGCAGTTTGTATCATGAAAAGGACTTCTACTGCAGCCATACATGATGTGATACAAGCAAAGAAATTCAGTGGCAAGAAATCTAATTTGTCTCACTTGAAAGCTTTTGGATGTAGTGCCTATATGCATGTGCCAGATGAGTTGCATACGAAGTTGAATCCAAAGGTAGAAAAATATGTGTTTATTGGTTATTCCCTTAAGTAAAAGGGATATGGATGTCATAATCCTGCTACACTTGAATTAAGGGTAAGCAGGGATGTTGTATTTGATGAGATGAGTAGCTGGAATGCTGCAGAAAAAGATGTTGGGGGGGCTTATGTAAGTGGAAATGTGGTTGTACAGAATGCAAGTCAACAATCACGGTCATTGAGTGGACCTCGAGAGTCCTCTTGTGTTGGGTTTGTTGATAGACCATGGAGTGGAAGGATACATCATAATACTAATTTTGCAAATGTAGTTGGTACATCACATATAAAGGCAAAGAGAAAGTGGTTGAGCCCCTTGGTATACCCGATATTTTTGTAGGGCATTCTTTTGGTTTTGAGAGTCTAGTAGCTTGGAGATAAGCCTTGATGAGGATATTGAGATTCCAACAATGAAGACACCTGGTGTAAAGAAGGATTTGGAATCCATGAATGCAAAGTTACGAAGATCTGGAAGAGTAAAAAATCATGTGCAGAGGTTGAATTGTGATGGTTATGTGGCACATCACTATGCTTATATGGAAAAAGTTATGAAGGTTAGAGAGACCACATGTTTTGATGAGGCTATTGGAAATGTGTATTGGGAGAAAGCTATGGATAAGAAGAACGATGCATTGTATAGAAATGAGACTTGGGATTTGGTGCCATTACCTAAAGGCAAGAAAGCTATTGGATGTAAGTGGGTGTATAAGGTGAAACATAACAATGATGGTAGCATAAGCGGGTACAAGGATAGATTGGTAGCCAAAGGATATGCGCAGACACATGGGATTGATTGTGAGGACATTTTTGCCCTAGTTGCAAAGATGGAAACTATGAGAGCTGTGATTGCGGTGGCTGTAGCTAAAGGTTGGTTTTTACATCAGATGGATATAAAAAATACATTCTTGCAAGGTGACTTGCAAGAAGAAGTGTTGATCTTCAAGGCATAATCATTCATAGACATGTTTTTCTTCTCCACAGTGTAAAGCTCATTCTTCAACTCAATCTGTCATGCCTTGGTGTTAGTTTCATACAATTTCACCAGTTTCACCAAGGTGTCACATGCCTCCTTTAATGACTTGGCATACTGTATATGCCCAATCATGGTGTCCTATATGCTCATAAAAAGCGAATACATGACTTTACTTACTCCTTGATTCCAATCCTTGTATTCTTTGAGGTTGCAGAAGCTTAGTGGTAGACACAAGCACATACACTTCCAAAAAAGGTGGTAGACATAAGAATCCACTACTCACAGGAATGCATAATCATAATCAAGAAGCCACAAGGACCATTGCCTAAAAAAGCTAAATGCCACAAGAACCTCCCATAAACAAGAGTATGCTCACAAAAGCCTACAAAGCATCTAGGATGGTTATGAGATCACAAATGCTAACATGTATTAGTAAGTGTTGTAATGTTAAATAATCTATGTATCACATAATCTTAAATGTCTAAATAATGGTTAATCTTGAATGTCTGAATAATGATTTATAACATAATATGTTTAATGTTTAATCTAGAATCTCTCTATTAGTTTATCTTGCCAACACTCTTGGCGATCCTTCTGGGTCACTCGAACATGCTCTGATTGATGTTCGGAGAATCATGTAGTTCTCTACATGGATCTGGCTTGGATGGATTATCTTCCCTTGCCAAATAAGTGGTGGATTTTCAGTGTCTCTAAGGTCATCCTTCAAATTGGCTTTATTTTTCCAATTAGACCATGCTGGCATGCAACATTTAGTCTTAATTATCGATGAGTTTCCCTTGTGTGATGTGGTTTTTCCTTTTCATCATGTATCTATCTTGTTAGCCTATTTGTGGCATCTAGTTGATGGAGTAATAATGATCACATTTTGTGGGTATTCCTTAGGTCTTTAGAAACAACTTCCATTTTCCATGTTCAAGCCCTTTTTCTCACTCATGTGCAGCTATCCTGTGGCTTTTTTAGTTGGTTGCTCAATTTGACATGGAGGACTTCTTCTTGAGGAAAAATTGACAATGAATCTTATTAGGCCATGGCTTTTTCAGTTGGTTGCTCAATTTGACATGGAGGACTTCTTCTTGAGGAAAAATTGACAATGAATCTTATTAGGCCATCATCTATTGTTTTATTGTTTATCTATGATGGACTAGGAATGATGTTATGATGCTCACCAAGAGCATCGATGCCATGTGCCACACTCGTTGATGATTCACGCCAAGAGCTAGGGACAAAGTGTCTTTGGTGGGAGGATAAACCCATGGAAGAGGACTATCTAGCTATCAAACATGACTATGAGTCTATAGAAGAGGAGAATGAGCCCATAGAAAAGATGTTGTCACAAAAGGTATAGGTAGTGAACATATGGATTTAACCCATTTAAGATTAGCAAGGTTCCCACACCCTAAAGCATGAGTAATCTACAGGATGGATACACCAAACTTATGTACAAGCTCTCTAGTGTTTCAATGTATTAATGTATTATGAGATAAAACAATCTATAAGAAATGGGCCATTAAGAAGTACTGGGCACCTTTCGGTCAAAATGGACATGGAAAGCCATCTACTGCTCATAGGGGCGAGTGCAAGAAAGCCAAGAAGGAGCTTAGTGAACCAGCAACAAAGAGAAGCACGGCGAATACAAATGGAGCGATATGGATCATCGCACTTCGGATCTAGAGATCGTGCATCATGGGAGGCCGAGTTTGTATATATATAGTGCAACTTCATGTCTTTTCTTTGTATTCTCTCTATTTGAGTTGCGTTATAATGTTTTTTCTTGTGATATAGCGTGACATTGTGGGTAGAGATCCTACCCTAGCAGAGACTGGCTATCATCGTCGTCGCTCGCCACAGTAGAGGAGATACATGGGATTACCTTCACGAGGACGATGAAGGGATCATCTCTGTGACGAACAATACAATCGAGCAAGGAGAACACCAATGCAAGTAATAATTTTTATTTTTATTTACAAAACATGTTTTGACCTTTATAATACTTTCTATTTTTTTTAATATATATCTTCACTTTGTGTAGGCACATATGGTGGACGAGAAGGAGGACAAGATGACTCAGAGAGTGATGACTCCTCCGAGTATTTTAACTTCATGTATAGTTTTCCTTGTAGTTTAACTTCATGTATAGTTTTGGTTTATGCAATTATGTTTTTTTTTCAAGCCTCATGTGGCTACCATCATGTTCTTGGATATAAGATGAAATTTTTCATCTTCTTTATGTATCTATGTTTTTATTCAAGCCTTATGTGGCTACAATCATGTATGGAGAATTTTTTGGATATAAAATGTAATTTCTCATCTTCTTTAATCAATATTATTCGAAGTGTGTTCAAAATTTTTTTGTGCATATCTATCTTTAATTTAAGTTTTTATGTTGATATCTTTGTTGATCTTGATTCGTCTATGTACAAGTAAGCAAAACCTTAAACCAGAGAGCTGCTTGTGCAGAAAATGCAACTGCATGTGTAGAAAATGCATAGTACATCTAAACATGCAGCTCTCTGGAAATTTTTTTAATTCCAGAGCGCGTCTATAACAGAGGCTATAAGGGAGTCTTTATACGTGTCTATTTAGAAGTCT